>NC_138375.1:66297484-66315330 GCF_054177405.1 Leptonychotes weddellii | reverse complement strand
ACAAAGTGATATTGAGCTATAAAAAATGATATTGACAAAGACTTAGGCATGAGCTTGGCTGCAAATAAAAATGAATGAACTAAGCAGAAAATACACTCTTGGTCTCTTAATTAAAAATCAGAAATTCAATGACTCAAATATCATACATTCCAAACTGACTTAGTATTTGAATAGTCACGTTTTGTACACTAATCTTTAGAAGAGATTTAATCCATCAATTTTAGATGTTAACATGGACACATATATACACACACACAAGAAGAACAGCAAAATGAGGATAACTTAGAAGAGAAATGAATTTAGGCTAAACTTTAAATAGATCAGAATAAAGGTAGGAATTATGGCAAATACTGTGCATCAACATGGGCTCAATTCAGAACTCAATAAACCAAATTTCATCTTTCAAGCAAACTGAAGTAGTTTCAGATCTCTTCCTTCTCTGGCCTTGAGAGTTTATTGGTAAACTATTCAGAATTTTAAATCTGTCACACACATAAAAGCCTTTTTGGAGGCATCCAGTAGAAATAAATTTAATGAATGACTATACCACTGACTCATTTTTGTTTTTCCTTGTTAATATTATTTGAAGAATATCACAAGGATAGTTAAAACCAAAAGCAAAGCTTATCTAAAGAAGAAAGAAAGAATAAAAAAAGGAGGGAAAGAAGGAAAGAAGATGGGAAAAAAAAAAAACACTGTCATATATATCTATACTTACCTCATGAAAATAGATTTTGGGAAATTTTTCCTAACAAAGATTGTAGCTATTAAAAATCCCTCATAACGTCAGCACAGCTAACCTTAAACTAACTACCTTAGCACTTTTGATAGTGGGAACATCATTAAGTTTAGGCCATCTCTCCTTACGAGGAGGAAAAAATAACATTTTATTAAATATTTGAGAAGTGTCACATCACGGTGGGAAAGAGAAAAAACTAGAGCCAGACTATGCAGGTTCGAATCCCAGTTCAACCACGTGCTAATCATGTGAATTTTACAAGTTACTCAATCCTTTTGTGTAATTACCCCTGCCATAAAATAGGGATACAATTATTAATGTTCTGCCGTGTGAGTTGCAGCTCTCCTAGAACAGTGTGGTACAGAGCAGGCGCTATATAAGTATTAGCAATTGTTTTTATTACTTTTCATGAAATAACAATACAAATTGAAACTATAAATTAGATACTGTCTGCTTGAAGAATTTTTCTTTCCTCAAATTCTGTGTTTGTCTTCATTCTCATATGTACTGCTTCCCCCTCTCCATCCTCCCCCCAAAACTGCCTATAATCCTCTTCTTGGTTTTGGCCCTTTCTGAGCTTACCTTTCCTCTGTCGCAAAACCTTCACCTCCAAAGGGCCCCAGTGTACGTTATGGCATGAGTGGGGTCTTCTAGTGTTTGTTATCGGCCCTCTCTGGCATTGTCTGCCTGAGCTGGTAGCCTCATATATGATGGCCTTTGCTAATCTCAAGTATTTACTACCCACCTCACTGCAGCCAGCAAACACTCCCTCTGGCTGTGCAACCTTCTTGATAGACTGGTGTTGCTTAGAGCCACCTTAGAGGCATGTGTCTGGATTCCACATTCTGGGCTGGGAAAACTCCCTACTTTACCCCCATCTCTTCCCAAAGAAAGTACCTGCCACAGAGTAGGTACTTAATAAACACTTTTAAACATATTAGGAGGAATAATGCAGAGATTATGTTTTTTATATCCTATCTTTGAATCCAAAATATTTAGATAAGACTATTTAGGATGGTTTTAATTCACAATTATACAAAAGCAATAAAATTTTAAATAACAAAATATACATACCTTAATACCTGGAAAAATTTGCTCTTATTTATTTTTCAAGGATTTTAATAACCAAATATACTATTAATATTACAACTTATGTTATCTTTTTTTTCTGATTTAGAAAAGTAATGATTTCTTTGTTTCTCCACACATGACTGAAACTAAATTAATAAAGTGAATTTCATAATATTTTCTTTCCCATTTTTGAGACTCTCAGGAACTATTTGTGTGTCAGAGTTGAATGATCAGTGAATTATCCTCTGTTATTTTATCAATTTTAAGAGAATTGGCAATGGTGCTTAAAACATATTGGAGTACAAAAATAATGGGGCAAAATATTATGAGACTAAACAACAAATCTTTATTTTTATAATTGGTCACTAATTTCTGCCATCTCATCTTACATATTTGAGAATCTATGCCTTTTTCCCTGTGCATTCATTTTCTTGTTATATACCCTTGTCTGTGAGAAAACTGCAATTTCAACCAAATAGAAATATGGCTGAAAACTAGATTTTATTTATTTATTTATTTATTTATTTATTAAGTAGGCTCCACACTCAGTGTGGGGCTTAAACTCATGTCCCTGACATCAAGAGTTGCATGCTCTACTGACTGAGCCATCCAGGCATCCCTGAGAACTAGATTTTAAAGCTAGTGTCTTATCAGCGAGTAAGATAAATGTGCTGTAAAGACACTGTCCAAGTGGGAAATTTTCACTAATTTATGTCTTGCCTAGAGAAGTCCCAACAACTATTCTTTTTTAGGAGTTGACTTAAAATTGACCTTTCATAACAAAATGAACAAAAAAATCAATAAAACATGTCAGCATCTATCTAGATATGAGTATATAATTCTTAAATATTTGCATCTACTGCATTTTTAATTTAGTATCACCCATTCCTTTCATTTTCATTTATTCTATAAAAATGTAATAGATTATTCACATGCTTTCTAAGATAGCCTTTATAATGTAATGCTAATTCACTGCAGTCATTCAATATGGCTTAGTAGTGCAATTATAATAATGGGAGTAATTTGTACATCTATACTCCATTGTCCTTGAGAGTCTAAAGGTATGCTCATTTGTCCAGACTTTTCCACGGAATGAGCATGGCAGTTCACTTAAATTCTTCAGGGGCCTATCTGCTCTAGCTTGGTAGCTAAGTCAGCACGTGGAGAAGAGTCATGCAATGAAATATTTGAGGCCCATTTTCTTCTCTCTGCTGGAAAATCTATAGGGGAGAGATGGCACTTACATCAAGATGTGTAACGCATAACAATACAATTAGCTTTACATGAATCTCTAGCTCTGAAAATAGAGTGCATTATTTGAAAACAGCAAAACAAACAACAGAAAAAAACACTTTTATTTCCCTACACATTTAATGAGTGCTTTCTGATTGTTTTGAAGTTGTAATACCAAAAGTAAATTAACTGCACATACCAGATAAAATGTTCTATTAAGAGTGATTTAAGGATGTGTACATTTGTTTCTCATTGGAGTAAGGATTAAATTCTGAAACTATTAAGTATATACTACAATTGAACAAATAAGTAAGTACATCTTAGATCATGAGAGTCAGGTTTCAAAGGAGGAAGGCTAGAATGAATGCTATAATGTTTCATTTAATGGCGGTATCAATGTGAACTTACGGTTTTAGAATATATACCCAGATAGATTCAAAGATAAATAGATATGTGTGTCTACAAAAGTTGGTATACATACATCTATTTCCAAGCTCTGTTTGCTAACGGGGCCTATAAATAAAAGACAAAGCTGGAAAACTATAACCAACAAAAAAACAATACTGGAATTTAACCTCTAGAATAAAATATAAATCCAACAGTCCGCACTGATATAAATAAGTTCCTGAATGAATAAAGAAATGGGGAGAAGAAAAACAGTTCTTCCTTGATAAAAATTACTGCAGGGAAGACACACTGATGGATACTAAAAGTACTGAGTAAAAGTAAAAGAGAATATTTGCATCATCTCAAAGCATCTCTCCCAATATATTTTTTAGTGATAAATGGGGGAAATAATAATTTTATAGTAGAGTTTCTAGCAGATACAACCTTAACCAAGTTAGGAAGGTTAACATTACCAGTAGTAAGATATATTAACATCGTACATCCCCAGAAATGATGCAATGAGAAAGGTGCATCACTTCTATGGCAGTCTTGTTAAAGAATGCATAATCTGAGCATAAGAAAACATTAGACAATTCTACAATTCCCTCACATCCAGCCCCACAACCACCATTCTATTCTCTGTTTCTACAAGTTCGGTTTGTTTAGATTCTACATATAAGTGATTATCTTGCAATATTTGTCTTTTTCTATTCAAAGATGATTAAGTTCTGAAGTTCCAATGCACAGAATTTTGATTACATTCAACAGTACTGTATTATATACCTCAAAGTTGTTAAGAGACTAGATATTAAAAGAGAAATTATAAGTGATGTGACATGATAGAGGTGTTAGCTAATGCTATGGTGGTAATCATATTGTAATATATAACTGTATCAAATCAACAGGTTGTACCCCTTAAACTTACACAGTATTATATGTCAGTTTTATCTCAATAAAAAGGGAAAATATTAGACAAATTCAAATTAAGGGATATTCTAAAAAAAGAAATGATCAATACTCAAGTGTCAGGCTATTAAAGAGAATGAAAGACTGAGAAACTGCCACAGATGGGGAGGCTGAGAATAGCAATTAAGTGTAATGAGGGTTCATTGAATGGCTTCTGGAACAACAACAAAAAGACATTAATAATGTATCTGGAGAAATCCCAATTACATCTTTAATTTAGATAATAGAATTATATGAATGTTAATTTCTTAGTTTGAATAATTGTATCATGGTTTTTCCACATGCTAACATAAGGGAAATCTGGTGAAATAAATACAGAAATACTCTGTGCTATTTGTGCAATTTTCTGTAAGTATAAAACCATATTAAGATAAGGAAAGAGATAAAAACAGTAGAGGCTGATTTTAAGTACAATAAGTCTTACTTCAAAATTTATTCTCTTATCACTATCAAAGAGATATATTGATATCTCTTTGTTGTAATAACCTAAAAGAACAATCTGAGACCTCATTTGTAGTGGTTAATTTTCATTTAGGCGAGAGTTCAATTTTGGGATGTCACGGGTTAACTCTATAATAAATGGTAAACTGGAAAGAAAAAAGGAGAAGAGATTTGAAAAGAGAGGGATTTTTTTTTTAACATCTTACCTCTGAAGGAAGGGGAACTCAATATATCACATATAATCATATATTATTTGTAGGGTTAGGAGTTTAAGCAGACTATAATAAGTAATGCTATCTTTGTTGCTATCAGAAACAATGTGAAAATTTGCAATCTCTCTTGAATATATAATTTCATTTTTACTAGCTAAGTGATTTATTGTAATTTGTGACTGAGATTTTTATAGCAAATCTCAAGTATCCTTGATAACTTTTTTGAAAGTAAAGTAATACTACTTAGCATTTATATATCATCTTCAATAAACCCTTTCTAAACATTAAATTATGTAAATATACATCCCTAGCAAAAAATAAAAACACTAAGAAGAAATCTTAAAATATCTGTAGTCACAGAAAAGATGGCATTCTAGCTCTAAAAGAGAGTAAAATTCCCCTTTGCTCTTGAGCTTATTCTACTTTCTCCCTAGCATATTATTTTTCAATAAAGAGTTATGTGATAACATATATTTCATTACTCATTCCCATTATTTTGAAATATTGATAATTAATAATAATTACTACCACAAAAGAGACAATTCTTTAGTGATGAGTCTAACGCAATATGTCTATGAAATGTGGAATTACAACCAAATTATTTTCTTCAGGTATGCATTTTTAGATATGAAGGCACATATCTCGCTATGGAAAAATGAATGTGAAATATTTCATCTCCATAACTATAACATTCAATTACTATAGTTCTCTACTAAATGCCTTTTATTCATAATGAAAGAAAAAGTGGGTCAATATAATACTCAAATAAGATTAATGGATAAGTGATTTTAAAGTACTTTGAAAATACAAATAGCTCTTCAAATATCAAATATTAGAACATATATTATACTTTCTCCATGTATAATTTTATAACAAAAATATACTAATATTTAGACAAAATAAGAGAAAATTGTTGCTTTGTTAAAAGGTCTTACGGTGAAGATGCTGAGGGAAAGAACCAGATAAAAAAAATGGTAACGTGCACACAAAATAATCCTAATATTGAAATTACATGATGACAAAATAGCCCTAATTCACCATTAAATATTAAATTTCATGATGCTTAAGAAAATTCTTAAAGTTATTTGGTCAAAGATGGGGATTTAAGATCTATTTGCAAATGTAGTAAAAAATCCAGTATGATGTGGCACATATTTTAGGAAATTTCACTCAACACCGGTTTAACGCCATGTTCCGATGTCTTCCATTATAGAAGTTGGAATGGTGCTACCAGGATTTCCCAATTTGCATTTCAGTTAGGAATGGTCGTGCAGTACAGACCATGACATAAGTGGAAAGAAGCTGGTGTTCTAGTCTCCTCCCTCCTATCTGGGAAGTGAGTATGATGCCTAGATATTTTGCAGCTATCTTGTGAACATGAGGACAAAGACCTTATCTTAAGAGAATACAAACAATATAGGAAGGGGTTCAGTCTTTAAAAGCATCAAGTTGTCATAAATCCTAGACTGTGACATTATTGATGTTTGAGAGGAAAAAAACTCCTTGATTGTTGAAGTCAATGGAATATGTTTTTCCATTCCTTACACCTGATTGTAATTCTCCCTAACACACGTGACTTTGGGTGAGAGAACGCCCGTGTCTGATTCATCTGTTTCATAGTCCTGAGCGCAGAGAAGTTATGCAAGCATTGCTAAGTGACTGGCAATGCAGGATGTTGGCAATAGAGAGGAAATGGGATTTCATAGCATATAGGCAGAGGGTCAACAAAAAACAGGGTATGTGGAGGAGAAAACTGTCACTCAGGCAACAGATTATTAGGAAAACCCATTAACGAGTAAAAGCACACCACATACTTCTCTGGGATTCCAAAGAAGACACCAGTCACTAGTGGAACAGAATATTATAGTACAGGGCTCTTCCAGGGGGAACCAGAATACCAGGCATTCTACCCATTTAGAATTTAAGCACAGGAATAAATCACTCAACATTTATTTGGCACTATATTATTAGCACCATGCTATAGCAAGGGTCAGCAACTCAAGGTCAGGAAACCTGTTTCAGTAAGTAAAGTTTTATTGGACTATAACCATGTTCATTCATTTACTTATTGCTTATGGCTGCTTTGAATCTACAACAGCAGGTCTGAGTAGTTGTGATAGAGATCTTGTGGCCCACCAAGCCTAAAAAGCTGCGTACTGTCTGTCCCTTTAGAAACAGTTTGCCAACCACTGAGCTACAGGACAGGAGTAAAAAAGAAAAGAAAAGAAATGGGGAAGGAACGATTCCAGCCCTCAAGATGCTGAAGTATAGAATGGTAGGCAGAAAAACCAGCAAACAATTGCTATGCAGTTACTAATGCTAAGAGGATATATGCATAAGTGCTTTGAGACCACAGGCAAAAAAGTACTATCTCAATCCGGGAATTAACAAAGGATACCTGGAATAGAAGTCTCCTAACCTAACAGGAGAATAAAAATACTACAAGAGGTAGAAAGTGACTTTCTCAGGGAGAGAGAACATGAGCAAAGAGTCATAAACAGAACAGGGTGAATGGGAAATTATAAGCCTTTGGTATTTTTGCATGGAAATTGTGAAGTGTCAAATATGAGATGAAGATGGAGACAGGAACAGGGTGTGTGTCCCTCTAGAGCCCTACACAGTCATGCCTACAAACTTGAAATTTATCCTGAAAGTAATCTGAACCAGTAAAGGATGTGACAAAAATTTGGCTGTAGAGAAAAAAATTTTTTTAGAGGGGAGGGTGCTGAGTCAAGTTGAGAGATAGGGACAGGAACTATAGGAGTAGGAAAGTTTATGGCTGAATTTTGTTATTTATTTCTTTTTTCACCTTCTTATTCATCTTTGTGTCCCAAACACTCAAAACTGCATTGCACACATTAGGATCCCAATACTTTTTGTTTAACTGAATTGATAAAGAAACAAAATTATATACTATGTAAACTGGAAGCACTGAGAAAAGTAGTTTTAAAATTTTTGTTTAGTACAAAATAGTGCAAATTGAAGGAATAAAGTGGGACTCTGAATATTAGCAAAAAAGACAGTTCAACTTTTAAGCATCATTCTTGGTAATAGTGGCTATCTGATTACTCATAGGTGGTACTTTTCCACCAGAGTCTGAAATATAATGTAATAATTGTAATGATATCCCTCTTTGAAAGTTCATTATTCTCAAAATCTGTAATAGGAAATATCTTTTTAAAAATTTTATTCATTTATTTTGACAGAGAGAGAGAGAGACAGCGAGAGAGGGAACACAAGCAGGGGGAGTGAGAGAGGGAGAAGCAGAACTCCCGCCGAGCAGAGAGCCCGACATGGGGCTCGATCCCAGGACCCTAGGATCATGACCTGAGCCGAAGGCAGATGCTTAACAACTGAGCCACCCAGGGGCCCCTATTATAATAGAAAATATTGATAAAACATGAAGTGAATCTTTTTTTCCAAGTCACACATTTAGAAGTGGAAACCAGGAGGGGCGCCTGGGTGGCTCAATCGTTAAACGTCTGCCTTAGAAATAGAAATTTATTTCTAAGTATTTTACTTATTTTTGATGCTATTATACATGGGATTGTTTTCTTCTTTTCTTTTTCAGATTTTGCTTTTAGTGTATAGAAATACAACCTATTTTCATATGTTGATTTTATATACTACAACTTTACTGAATTTATTAGTCTTAACAGTTTTTTGATGGAGTCATTAGGTTTTCCTATCTATATGTAATATCATATCTCTTCAAGCACAGACAATTTTACTTCTTCCTTTCCTATTTCCTTGCCTTCTTCTTTTTCTTGCCTAAAGATATGCATGTATCAATGGAATATTATTTAGACATGAGAAAGAAGAAACTCCTACCATTTGCAACAACATCTAGGACATTATGCTGTGAAATAAATGAAAAAAAGCCAGATGGAGAAAAACAAATGCTGTATAATCTCAATTATATGTGGAATGTAAAAAAAAAAAAAAAAGTCAAATTCACAGAAACAGTTACTAGTAGCTGGGAATGTAAAAGTAGTAGGGAATGTTGGTCAAAGTGTACAAATTAGTAGTTATGAAGGATAAATAAGTCTAGAGATCTAGTGTACAGGTCTGATGACTATACTTAATAATACTGTGTTGAACACTGGAAATATGCCCCAGGGGTAGATTTCAAGTACACTCATCACACAAGAAAACTGGTAATTATGTGAGGAAATGAAATGTTAATTACCTTGACCATGGTAATAATATATATATTATATATATATTATGTATATATATAATATATATATAATCAATATTTTGTACACCTTATATATATACAATTTTTATTTAAAAAGGAAAACAAAAACCAAGGAGCTCTTCTAATTGAAAAACGAATTCATTGTACTTGAACATTTTAAATGTATTTGCCCCAAGTCCTGATTTCACCCTACTAAAAAAAATAAATGGACAAAGTATAAGGCTGGACTTGAAAACTTGTCATAAGCTAACAAAACTGCTTTCAGATACTAAAGTTTTTCTACACTATAGATTTTCAAATAAATGCAAATTGTATGAGAATCAAATACTGAAGTGATGAAAGAGGAAGTTCTAAGAAAGAGTGTCTTTTGTGTTTAGACAGCTTAGTATTACCTGTAATATGTAGGAGGAACATGGTAAACAATGCAAATGTGTGAAAGCAAAAGTTACAAATGCAAATAAATGTGTCAGGGCCTCAGGAAAATGACAGTATAGAACACTATCCAACATGTAAACTAAGATAATGATTACTTATTCATATTTCCAAATGTCAATTCCTTAGACAAGAAGGGACACTAATAATTTGTTCAGTCTCCTGTCTATTCATAAGTCTTTTGATCAAAATGGAATATTCATTTTGGTTCCCTGAATTGATACTTTGATATAGAAACTAAAGAAATAGAAAATTAAGTTGAGCCAGACAAAGAACTGAGGATGGCTGTATAAAGCATTTTCCAACAATAATCTTGGTTAAAAGAATTGCATAAAATTCTTCAAATTTTAGAATTAATTACTGGTATAGCATTAAAGTGATACAGATAACTGATCCAACAAATACAATATATCTGGGTGTGGAATTTCTTTTTTGGGGGGGGCTGTGGAATTTCTATATATAGATTCCTGCAAGCTCGTGATGCTTTGTTAAGCTTGACAAAAATCACAGGTGTACAGGCATCAGAAAAAAACACTTCTACAAATATTATTTTGTATTCTACTCTTAAAACAGGTTTCAATAGAGTTAATAGCCCAGAACTAATTAGAGACACAGAGTCTAGGTAATAGATGTTTTATACCTGTATTTGTGAATATTTAGTGAAAGTGCAATTATTCTCATAATTTTAAGATACCTTTTCATACTCAGTTCCTGTTGTAGGGCTTTATGATTCATTTTAAATGTTCTAAGAAGTGTTCTAAGTTTCATTGTAATAGAAGATGCTATCTTTTTTTTTAAAAAGCAAGCAACAACAGAAGCTGATTCAGTTCTATATTTTGACTGCATATTGGGAAGTAAAGAATACTGTGATCCCCAGAAATTGCCCTAGCACATTTAGAACTCCAGTCCTTTTTTTTTTTTTGCAGTTTATCATAGTACTTCTCTTTATGTAGATGTACCTAGTTTCATCTTAAAAAAATACTAAAAGCCATTTATCGACTTTTTAAATGGAACTTTTTCTGTCTCAATAAATCTGCCTAGCCTCAAAAACAACAAAATTAAAAGCCTGAAATCAAATGAGGAGAAAAAAAAATGGGAGAGAAAGTTTAGGTAGGGAAAAAGGAGAAGGAGAACAAAGACAAAATTTATCTCTAGTTGTGGTTTACTCAGACCTCAGTTTATGTCCCTAACTCTGAACCCTTGCTTCCCTCAATTCATCCCATATGCCTCCGCCATTCTACATTTCTTAAGTTCCTCTGCAGTGAAAGTTGTTTGGCATAATTATTTTTTACAGACTGTTCAAATAAATGACAAATAAATAAATAAGAGAATAATCCTTTTAACATTATATGTAATAGCTTGAAGGAAGGAACGAAGGGAGGAAGGAAGGGAGGGAGGAGTTGTGGAAGGAAGGGAGGGAGTAAGAAGGAAAGAGGGAGGAAATAAAAGAAGGAGGAAAGGAAGGAAGGAGAGAAAGAAGGAAAGGAGGGTATAAAAGAAGGAAAGAAAGGAAGGAGTGGTAGGGTGGGGTGCACTGCCAGGTGACTTTCCTTTTATGTCACTTGGGCTTCTAATTTTATCTTCAAGTTAAATTTTGGAAGGGTCATACTAAAAAAACCTAATAACTACTAATTTGTATGGAAAAATAAGGAAAGAAGGGGGAGGGTGGGAGGGAGGAAAAACTGAAGGAGAGAGAGAAGGAATGAGAGAGACAGAGAGGAAGATGAAGAAAAGGTAAAAAAATGTGATTTATCAAGTTTTTATTTCTGGGTAACTTGACCAGTGTTGGTGTAATATATGTATTGTAATATATGATGCTATCAGGCAATTGATTTGTACTTTTTTTTTTTAATTTTATTATGTTTTGTTAATCACCATACATTACATCATTAGTTTTGATGTAGTGTTCCATGATTCACTGTTTGCATATAACACCCAGTGCTCCATTCAGTATATGCCCTCTTTAATACCCATCACCAGGCTAACCCATCCCATCCCCCTCCCCTCTAGAACCCTCAGTTTGTTTCTCAGAGTCCATAGTCTCTCATGGTTCATCTCCCCCTCCGATTTGCCCCCCAAGCTAGTCATTTCAAAAATACTTAGTTATATGTGAATGTTGTTACTATATAATTCATATGCACACACACACACACAATGGGTGATTCCAAAAATTTTGTAATTAGATAAAGTGCTATTAGGAAGTGATACCTATTATTTAACGTGAACATTTATTTCCGATGTGACTATGAATGATTTTATATTACTACTTGTATTACTTATATTTTTCACAATTTTATGCAATTAAAATACATATTAGTTATTTTCTGAATAAAAACTCAAATACAAAAAAAAGGCCTTTTTAAAATCTGACACTTTTCTACAGATCTAAAGTTATCTTCCACTCCCTCCAGACCTCTACCTTCCTTACAACAGTAATTCAGACTGAAAGTAATCTGGCAACACACCATGATTATTCCTTTATCTATATCTTTGTAGAAGTGAAATCCATAGAATTCCCCATTTTTTTTCAAATTTTACCCACTTTTCTATTCTATCCTTCTTTATGATGACTTCATTGACTACTATAACCTTTGCTCATTTCTCTATCCTCTGCTTTCAATTGATATTAGACTCTATAAAATTCCTAAATCCTTTCCAATTACTTTAAGCCAAGAAAGACATTGGAGTATTTGTTTCAGTTTCCTCTAGTGCAGAGTGGTCACTTAAATATATAATTTTCCTTGTTCTTTCTTGAGAAGCAAATCATCTAGGTCCCCATTACATTCTTTTTTTTTTTTTAAAGATTTTAACACAGATGGTGAACTAGTATAGTTTATATAAAATAAATAAGTGCATTACGTTAATCAATAACCAAGTATATTATATTTTATCAAGATCAACTGCATTTAATATTAGGTAAAATATTTATTATATCTTTAATAGTTTTTTTTAAGGTTTTATTTATTTATTTGACAGAGAGAGACACAGCAAGAGAGGGAACACAAGCAGGGGGAGTGGAAGAGGGAGAAGCAGTCTTCCCACTGAGCAGGGAGTCTGATGCGGGGCTCGATCCCAGGACCCTGGGGTAATGACCTGAGCTGAAGGCAGACGCTTAACGACTGAGCCACCCAGGCGCCCCTATATCTTTAATAGTTTTGTCCTTGCTCTGGCACTAAAAACCTCACAAAATATTATCAATACAGAAAGAGCAGAGAAACTGTGGTTGTAAATATTGTATTTAAGGACCAGTGTGTTGTGTTCTGTTTGAAAAAGGGATTAAGGTAGGAATGAGTCTGATGCTTAACTAAGTAGTCTCAGCAACTATAGGTAGTCAGTCTTGTAGCAGTAAACTATTTATGTTCCAACTTCTCAAAAAAGAGTTGCGGCTGAAAAGATATTGACCATCCAGGGACTGCATTTTCCAGTTCTACCTCATTCCCATCTTCTTTGAATGTAGGTAGGACTATGTGATAATTCTCTTGAAAAGCATGGGAGTTGAGGGCGCCTGGGTGGCTCAGTCCTTAAGCATCTGCCTTCCGCTCAGGTCATGATCCCAGGGTCTTGGGATGGAGTCCCACATGGGGCTCCCTGCTCAGCGGGGGGGGGGGGGCGCGCTTTTTCTCCCTGACTCCTCCTGTTTGTGTTCCCTCTCTCACTGTCTCTGTCAAAAAAAAAAAAAAACTTTAGAAAAGCATAGGAGTTGAAGTGACCTGCAACAATACAGCACACTTGCAGTTAAAGGAGGTCCTAATGAGTGGTAAAAGCATATGTTTCAAGGATACTGGATCCCTGATTCACATGTGGAGAAAAACTGCTTGCTGAACAAGAAAAACGTATTGGACTACTGCAAGAGTAAAATATAAACCTCTATTGCATAAACCAACTGAAATGTTGGGCTTTGTTTCATGCAGCAGCTAGCATATTAAAAAAAAAATCACATACATACACCACTGCAATTTCCATAAAGTTCAATAAAGCACAAAATTAATTTAGAACATTCTCAAAAGTTATTGAATAAACTCCTGCACAGAGCACTGATAAACTGAGAAAAGAAGTATGTCCATCATACATTACAACTAAATAGTGAAACATTAGAAGCATTCACATAATCACCAAGTATTATAATTCATATTATCTAAATATTACATGACATTATTCTGGAAATACATACAATTTTGTAATAAGGAAATAGAATTATAGTATTCAATCATTATAAAGAGACAAATATATTCTACCTTGGTGATGCAATTAAATAATAAAAAAGAAATGGTTAAATTACAAAGACCATAAGAGGTATTTAATGTTCAGCAAATTGACCAGACACAGCAAATATCACAGTTAATAGTATCAATATTCAAGCAACAATAAATAAAAACAATGAAAATAAAATCAATATTGTTTTATGGAATATTATTTATAACAAATGTAGATGAGCTAAGTGAAAATAATCATAAAATTACACTTATTTTTTATCAGTGTTCCTTTTTTTAAAGTTTTTAATTCCAGTCAGTTAACATACAGTGTTATATTAGTTTGAGGTGTACGGTAAAATAATTCAACACTTCCATACATCACCCAGTGCCCATCAAGACAAGTACACTCCTTCATCTTCATCATCTATTTAACCCCTTCCCCACTACCCTCACCTCAAGTTTGTTTTCTATAATTAAGAGACTGTTTCTTCCTTTCTCTCTCTCCCTACTCCTTATTCTTTCCCCTTTACTTGTTTGTTTCGGTTCTTAAATTCCATATAAGTGAGACAGGTGGTATTTGTCTTTCTCTGACTCACTTATTTCACTCAGCATTATACTCTCTAGCTCCATCCGTATCCTTGCAAATGACAAGATTTCATTCTTCTTTATGGCTCAATAATATTCCAGTAATATTTATATATATTACCCCAAATCTTCTTTATCCATTATCAATCAATGGATATTTGGGCTGCTTCTATATCTTATCTATTGTAAATAATGGTGCTATAAACATAGGGGTACATATATTTTTTGAATTAGTGTTTTTGTATTTTTTTGTGAAAATACTCAGTAGTGTGATTACTGGATTACAGGGTAGTTCTATTTTTAACTTTTTGAGGGACCTCCATACTGTTTTCCAGAGTGGCTGCACCAGTTTGCATTCCCACCAAGAGTGCAAGAGGGTTCCTTTTTCTCACATCTTCACCAACACCTGTTGTTTCTTGTGTTCTTGAGTTTAGCCATTCTGACAGGTGTGAGGTGATATCTCATTGTAGTTTTGATTTGTATTTCCCTGATGATCAGTGATGATGAGCATCTTTTCATGTATCTGTTGGCCATCTGTATTTCTTCTTTGGAGAAATGTCTGTTCATGTTTTCTGCCCATTTTTTCAATGGATTATTTGGCTGTTGGGTGTTGAGTTGTATCAGTCCTTTATATATTTTGGATACTAACCCTTTATATGTCATTTGCAAATATCTTCTCCCATTCTGTAGGTTGCCTTTTAGTTTTGTTGATTGTTTCCTTCGATGGGCAGAAGACTTTTATTTTGATGTAGTCCCAGTAGTTTATTTTTGCTTTTGTTTCCCTTGCCTCAGGAAACATATCTAGAAAGAAGTTGCTACAGCTGATGTCAAATGAATTATTGCCTCTCTTTTCTTCTAGAATGTTTATGGTTTCATGCCTCACACTTAGGTCTTTAATCCATTTTTGTATTTATTTTTGTTTATGGTTTAAGAAAGTGGTCCAGTATCATTCTTTTGCATGTTGTTGTCCAGTTTTCCCAACGCCATTTGTTGAAGAGTCTACTGTCTTTTTCCCATTGGATATTCTTTCCTACTTTGTCGAAGATTAATTGACCATATAATTATGGGTTTATTTCTGGATTTTCTATCTGTTCTATTGATCTGTGCATCTATTTTTGTGCCAATACCATATTGCATTATTACAGCTTTGTAATATAACTTGAAGTCAAGAACTGTGATGCCTCTAGCTTTGTTTTTCTTTTTCAAGATTACTTTGGCTATTCAGGGTCTTTTCTGGTTCCATACAAATTTTAGGATTGTTTATTCTAGTTCTGTGAAAAATGCTGTTGGCATTTTGATAGGGATTGCACTGAATGTGTAGATTGCTTTGGGTAGTATAGACATTTTAAAAATATTTGTTCTTCCAATCCATGAGCATGGAGTATCTTTCCATTTCTTTGTTTTGTCTTCAATTTCTTTCATCAAGATTTTATAGTTTTCAGAGTACAGGTCTTTCACTCCTGTGGTTAGGCTTATTCCTATATATATTATTATTTTGGGTGCAATTGTGAATGGGATTGATTCCTTAATTTCTTCTGCTACTTCATGATTGGTGATGTATAGAAATGCAACAGATTTCCGTATAGTTATTTTGTATCCTGTGACTTTAATGAATTTATTTATCTATTCTGGCAGGTTTTTTGTGGAGTCTTTCAGGTTTTCTATATAGAGTATCATGTCATCTGCAAAGAGTGAAAGTTTTACTTCTTCCTTACCAATTTGAACCTCTCTTATTTCTTTTTGTTGTCTGATTGCTGTGGCTAGAACTTCCAGTACTATGTTGAATAAAGGTGGTGAGAGTAGGCATCTTTGTCTTGTTCCTGACCTTAGGGAAAAAGCTCTCAGTTTCTCCCCATTGAGGATGATGTTACCTGTTGGTTTTTCATAGATGGCCTTTATTATGTTAACGTATGTTCCCTCTAAACCTACTTTGTTGAGGGTTTTTATCATGAATGGATGTTGTACTTTGTCAAATGCTATTAAAATATCATATGGCTTTATCCTTTATCTTAATGATGTGATGTATCACATTGATTGATTTGCGAATATTGAACCACCCTTGCAACCCAGGAATAAATCCCACTTGACTTTGGTGAATGATTTTTTTTTTTATTATGTTATGTTAGTCACCATACTATACATCATTAGTGTTCGATGTGGTGATCCACGATCCATTGTTTTCGTATAACACCCAGTGCGCCATGCAGTACGTGCACTCCTTAATACCCATCACCGGGCTAACCAATCCCCCCTCCCTTCTAAAACCCTGTTTGTTTCTCAGAGTCCATAGTCTCTCATGGTTCATCTCTCCCTCTGATTTCCCTCCCTTCATTTTTCCCTTCCTTCTCCTAATGTCCTCCATGCTACTCCTTATGTTCCACAAATAAGTGAAACCATATGATAATTGACTTTCTCTGCTTGACTTATTTCACTTAGCATAATCTCCTCCAGTCCCATCCATGTTGATGTAAAAGTTGGGTATTCATCCTTTCTGATGGCTGAGTAATATTCCATGGTATATATGGACCACATCTTCTTTATCCATTCATCTGTTGAAAGGCATCTCGGCTCTTGCCACAGTTGGCTATTGTGGACATGGCTGCTATGAACATTGAGGTGCATATGGCCCATCTTTTCACTACATCTGTGTCTTTGGGGTAAATACCCAGGAGTGCAATTGCTGGGTCATAGGGTAGCTCTATTTTTAAATTTTTGAGGAACCTCCACACTGTTTTCCAAAGTGGCTGTACCAACTTGCATTCCCACCAACAATGTTAGAGGGTTCCTCTTTCTCCACAACCTCTCCAACATTTGTTGTTTCTTTCCCTGTCCATTTTTGCCATTCTAACTCGTGTAAGGTGGTATCTCAATGTGGTTTTAATTTGAATTTCCCTGATGGCTAATGATGATGAACATTTTTTCATGTCTGTTAGCCATTTGTATGTCTTCTTCAGAGAAGTGTCTGTTCATCTCTTCTGCCCATTTTTTGACTTGATTATTTGTTTTTTGGGTGTTGAGTTTGAGAAGTTCTTTATAGATCTTGATTACCAGCCCTTTATCTATAGTGTCATTTGCAAATATCTTCTCCCATTCTGTGGGTTGCCTTTTGTTTTATTGACTGTTTCCTTTGCTGTGCAGAAGCTTCTCATCTTGATGAAGTCCCAAAAGTTCATTTTTGCTTTTGTTTCACTAGCTTTTGGAGATGTATCTTGAAAGAAGTTGCTGTGGCCGATGTCAAAGAGGTTACTGCCTATGTTCTCCTCTAGGATTTTGATGGATTCCTGTCTCACATTGAGGTCTTTCATCCATTTGGAGTTTATCTTTCTGTATGGTGTTAGAGAATGGTCGAGTTTTATTCTTCTGCATGTGGCTGTCCAATTTTCCCA
>NC_138375.1:66217762-66296984 GCF_054177405.1 Leptonychotes weddellii | reverse complement strand
AATTATAAAATTATAAATCCAAACTTACCTTATGTACTACTTCATTTTTTAAAGAGACAAACAGTAGATCAACTGAAGAAGACTAATCTTGGTAAGAGTTTTTGCTAGTAAAATTTGCAGACTCAGACATATATGCTTATTGGCTATGATTTCACGTCCTAAATTTTTCTCTCTACATGTCCCATGACAAGCAAGCTTATGATTATTAAAACTAGGACCAAGTGTCCTCCATTCCTTCCTTTTTTTTTTCATTTGGAGTTGTCTCTATATCAATGATTATATAGTTAGTCATAGTTAACTAAACAAATTTTTGGGATTATCAGATGTATATAGTGTTACAAAGGCATGAGTGCATACCTCGCTGTTAGTTACAGGCAATATTAGTGTTTTTGTCTGCAGATTCACCTACTACTAATTATCAGTGACTACTGCTTACCAGGGAGTATATATAGGGTGGGGGGGCTTTTTATTTATGCTCACTCAGGGAATAGGAGGACATAATGCTTGACATCATTTTCAGAGCAAAAGCTAGTATTGCACATTTCAATTATAAGCAATCACTATAAGGATGAATTGAAATATTTAAAATTATAATGGAATAAGGCAAACTTGTAACAGCTGAATAAATCTTTTTAAATATAATTTAAGAAGAAAATTACTTATAATTTGAGCTATAGATAAAAATAGGTATTTTGAGTGATAGAATAATCTTACCTAATTGTTGGAATATGGTGACTTTACCTTTGATTATACCTCTTCTCTTTGTCAATAAGAAAAATAAGAATAATCCTCTAAACCATCAGTTTGTGATTTCTCTGACTTATACTTTTAAATCAGATATTTTTCTCAGTAATATGTAAGCCAACCCTTGTGTTTCTTCTTACCTATCCTCATTTCAGCTTTTCTTAAAGTGCTAATTACTTGGAATGAAATAAAAGAAATAATCTTACGATTTCCTCATACTGTCCTCAGGATAAAGAGATTCCTAAGGCCCATTGATGTCTTTTTTAATGATTTGTTAGTTTAATTTTTAACAGACTAAAATGTTATAATTCAACATAAAAATATAGTTAACAAATTGATTATTCTACATAATCATAATACTTGGTAATTTCCTTACACATAAATAATCCATATAAATTAAATTAATCCATGTTTTATTCAACTATTATAACATACCTATAATGTCTTGTAACTACTTAAATAGGAATAGTTATATTTCATATGTTGCTTTCTGTCCTCAAGAAAAAAATAACAAAATCTAAGCATGCATGGTATACCATCCTCAATCTTCCCATGAAAATAATCTTGATTTTAGTTTTTTTATAAAAAGAAAAACTGTCACCTACACTGCAAAGGATAAGCAAATGGAAACCAGAGCCCATGTGTGGATACTTTTCATCAATTGCATCATCAAGGCAGAAGCCCTTCTTAAGTGGTCTATCACATTCTCTCTCTCTGAAACAAAAATGTACAAATTATCTCAAAAGAAGGAACATTTTATCTCATATGTACTGTCAATATTTAAATACAAGATAAAAGATTCTAAGACTGTCTCTCAGCTATGGGAATTACTGTTTAAGGGTGAAAAATACATTCCTATTCATCTCCCCTGCACATTATGAGCTCCCGTCTCATTCAGAGGGTATAATACTAAGTACCATACATGACAATGAGCAGAGAGAGACAGATACTCTGAAGTTCTTTTATAGTAACACCTTATACAGGAGAGAGGGATAATCTTTTGAACACTGTTGCTCAGAAAAGAACTTCATACTCCATCGGATTCTCTAGGTAAGTATTTGTAGCAGAAGAATATGTCTTTCTGGAGACAAGCGCAATAGAATTGCTGGATATTGCATATTGAATAACTAGAGGTACAAAATTGGCTTCAGAAGCAATTTATGAGTGCTCCTATTTTATATCCAGGTGGTTGAGGGGGTTGAAGAGGTGGCAACAGAATACTTAGATCAAAACACACAATTTTTATAGGGTCCCTATTGATCACTCACGCACCAGCAAACTGTACCAGAAATGAAAAAGGTGATCCTTACATTCATATAGAAGCACAAGGGGCCCCAGATAGCCAGAACAATATTGGAAAAAAAAATGCTGGAGGACTCTAATGCCCAATTTCAAAACTTACTACTAAGCTGTAGTACTCAAAACAGGTGGTAGTAGTAGAAACATACACATACAGACCAATGGAATAGAATTGAGAGTCCAGAAATAAACCCAAACATACATGATGAATTGATTTAAATTTCATATAATTTTCACATGTGACAAAAGTATTATTGTACCTTCTTTTAAGCTATCTACAATGCAAATATCATTCTTAACCTACAGGCTGTTCGGAAATACATGATGGACTATAGTTTGCCCATTCTCTAACATGATAAACTTCAAAAAATTATTCAGATGTTTTTATGTATTTCAAATAGTTAATTCATCCTAATGATGAAAAGCAATATCCAGAAATTACTATTCTTCCTAAAATTACTTATTAACTCCAATTGTATTTCATTGCCTGTACTTTCTTTACTACTCTATTATTTCACCTTCTTTCTCACTTTATATTTCAAGTTATAATTCTACAGATTTTATATTCTTCTAATCTGTCTAATGTTTTCAGGGAATTTCTTATTCCAGAATTTCCTATACCATTCTTACAACAATGTAGAGACACTAAAAAAAAAAAGGAATTATAAAATGATTGAGATTATCTTCCACTAATAACTTCATATTAAAAATGTCGCATTATAATTAGATCCTTTTACATTCTAATCACTAAGAAAAAAGAAAGTCATTAAGCATTGAGACAACTGCAAAAGTCCATATTCCAAAACAACCATTCCAGAAGAACAGATACTTTTTATTCTGATCACATATGTTAACATCTGCACTTAGAGACGACATAAATCAAGTGATCAAAATGTTTACTGTCATGATCAATTTAATGCTGAGTTTGTTTTTGTGATTATATCTTCCAAATTCCAGGATAGGTGAGGAGAGGCATGTTAAGAATGAAATTTACTATAGACTTCTAAAGAAGACACTGCTTCTTAATTTAAGGGTGGAAAGGAAAAAACTACCTAAAAACTACCCAGCTGTCTCTTAAAGGTGCTAGTGCAAAGAGAATTAAAGCCTGTTAATGAAAAGTATACATTTTTCAGAAAATCAAGGTATGACTGGGTTTTGTTTGTTACAGAATAAAATAAGGATTTTTATACAAAACAGCTACTCCTCAAAAGAACAAAGCATATCTAAGAGGCCACAGTAACTAATACCATCTTAGTGTCTAAGAAAAAATATCTACATTACAGTAAGGTAAACAAAGTCAAAAACTCCACAAAGGTTTTTGTGCTGGTTGTTGTCTTTTGCTTTTGTCCCCCGAGACATTTTTTTTTTTTTTTACAGAAAATGAATGGTCATAAATTCATTGATCAATTAAACACACTTATTTCCTCCATTTCAACAGAAACTTCACAGTGCTCCCAAAGGGACTATTTTTACAGCTGTGCTACCTCCTTTAATGAATAAATTATGAAGTCTCCAAAGAAAGTCATATAATGTAACAGTAAAACAAAATATTTAAATTTTGAACATTACTGTTCCCAATACTATATTTTCTAAAAGATAGGGCATTCATATATTAACATCAATGCAAAACATTATTAATTACAGAATTGTGGTTAAATCACTGACACAGCAAACCACAAATATTTGTCCTTCTCCTGAGAGACACTTGATAACATGTGCACCAAGAAGGTGCATAATGAATAAAATGTTCTCTAGTGATTACAGGAAAAGACGTTTTCTTCATATGTAAGTAGAAGACAATGACTACACAGGTGAATAATACAAAGCTGGACAGATTCTCCAAATAATTCTGATGTTTGAATCAACTTTGCCTATTTAATAACTTCAAGTAGAACCTCAAAAACATATAAAATCCAAAAAAAGACATATAAAGTCCATAGCTAATGAATGACCAGAATGAATGTACACATCTAGCTGTGTAGAATCTCCAGCTGGAGATTCAGATGTCAGGTGCCAACTGCCAAATGCATTATATTTGATATCATGCTATTTTTTATTTTTACCTTTTGAAATTGTATATGTGAATATGTTACATGGACGGCAGTAAAAAAATGCCAGAAAATTCACAGTAGAAAATAAATGTAAGGTAAGCATACCTAAAAATGAAGGAGGATTTTACCACTTCAAGCTATTAATTTTAAGAACCACAGTGGTAATCAAATATAAATTATGAGATTTGAAATATGTATATATATTGGAAAAAGAAATATACATGACATTGTTATAAGTGAGAGTGACAAAGAGGAAATGCAAGTGTACAGAGTATTCAAGCAATCTGTATACTAATGTGGTTTACCTGAAAAGGAGAGAATAATCAGGAAAAGGACAGGCCTTAATAAATCAGCTGACTTAGTGTTTCTTGAAACAGGATATTACACTATAGAATTGGGGAATGTAAGAATATAATTTTTTAAAACTACCCAATTGAGCATGAAGGAAGAAATACACAAGTCAATAAAGCAAACAACAACATAAATTTCCTAAATATGTCACCAGTTACAGAACAAGAATGCATTCCTTTTAAGAAATAATGAAGAAAACACATCAATAAAATAGATGAATAGTGATAGGAAACATAACAAGTTGGAGGGAGAACACATAAAGAAGACTATCTTTCATGTAAGCATGAGATAAATTATTAAAATTCCAGGTTACAATTGAGATAAGTTAGTGCAACATATTTTTATTAAAAAAAAACATTGTTTAGGAACTAGTTTATTAAAAGAAAAGCCACAATGTTAAATCAATAGTAGAAAACGAATAATCAATTAGGTAAGAATTGGTTCCAAAAACAATATAAGATAGATAAAAGATGAAACTAAGACAGCAATCCCTGGACTTCCCTGAGTTATGAGAGAGAATTCATTGATTATTAAGAAAATAGGGAAGTCTTGAGATGAAACTAAAAAGTGAAAGGCAATTGGCAAGGATGTAGGAAGTCAAAGATGCTCTCCCCTTATCTGTCCAAGAATGGCTCAGTGGAAGGCTTCCTGACAGATCTGGGAGGGATGGGAAAATTAGTGCCTTGATCACGTTAGTAATTTTCTTGTGCGTATATGCAGGGGAGATTGCACATTGACAAAATGTAGACTGCACCTCCTCAGCTTTTCTAGGAGGATATCAAAAAAAAAAAAAACCCAAAAACATCAGCACCGGGCAGGTAGGAATCAGGTGCCAGAATTTGAACATCTGTATAAGTCACCTCAAATTCCACCTGGTCACATCCTTCTTATGTCATGATCCCAGAATAATGGTTTTCTGCACAAATGCTTATTTATTATAGTGACTCCATGTCACAGTAACTAGAACGATGCTATTCTGTCAACTCTGAAAAATTCACAAGCTCATAATATTGACAGGTATCCAATTAAGGAAAATATCTGATAATCTTAATGAAAAAGAGAAATGGCAGGTGTAGACATGGAATAGAAAAAGATCTAGATGACAAGATGTATTTTTCCAAGAAAATTTCCCTTTCTCATAGTTTTTCCAACACTGGAAAAAAGGGAAGAGAAAGAAAATAGTGCTCCTATCTTATCCCACTTTTCCCCATAACAAGTGAATTAGATCACTGCTATGACCTTCATTTCATACATACAGAAACTAGGACTAATAAAAGCTAAAGTGACCAAGCCAGTATTTGCTCATAAATGGTAGAAGTAGAGTTGCAACCCAGATGGTTCTGCCAGTAGTCCAATCAACTAAGATATTATGAAGCACATGGAGACACAGACAAGGCTTGTGGTTAAAAGCAATGACTTTGAAGCTGGACTGCATGGTTTGTAACCCAGATCAGTCACCTCCAGCTGTGTAACTTGGCAAATTTCTAAACCTCCATTTGTTTCTTATTTTCTCATCTGTAAAATGGGAATAATTCTTTCATAAGGATTTTTATGAAGATTACATGAGTTATTGTTTATGAAAATTAAGAATGCCTGGCATATAGCAAGTTCTGTATGTTTGTTAAGTAATTTGTCATCACGTTAGCTAAAGGAGTGATATTTGCAGATGTTGAAAAGCAAAACTGAAAATGTTTGCTCTATACACTACATTAGCTGTACTGTATGTACTAAATTCTTTTTTTTTCTTTTTTTGACCAGCTGCCATACCATTCCACATTCATATACATAGGAGGTTTTTTGTAATTTGACATGAGTCTCAGGCACAATTTAAAGTAGGCACCATTTTTCTGGAAACCTTGCACAGTATAGATAAGCAATAGCCAAGAAATGTTTTATAGTATGATCACATTGTTCATCCTCTTTTGGCTATTCCCATTTTTGTAATATCTACAGTTGATGGATTATGCATGGATAATGGAACACAATGCTAACAAAAGGGATATCCATCGTCCAGGTGTCTTTGATGTTGAAATATTCCCTGAGAGTGCTAAGAAAAGTTTGTGAATCATGTTTAAGTATCAATGTAACCTCTCATTCATCAGATGTCTTGATGTCCCTTCCTATTCCATATTTGTCAGGACTTCTTTATCATTCAGTATTACTCCATCATTCTACTTTCTTCTTTACATAAAAGAGCTTCCCATAAGATATTACCATCATTGGATTATTGTATGTACTGGAGATGATATAAGTAAAGACTAGACAAAAGCCAGTGAATGTAGAGTTAAATTACATAAATAATATTGACAAGTTGCATTCCTGGTTTTACGATCCTCCCCAATGATAAATAAATCTCTTATATTTCCAAAACTAGGTAATTCCCTACTGTCTTCTAGTTATAGTTCATTTACCCCTTCCTCCACAATCTTTCAAACACCTTTAAGGGGGAAAAAATGAGTGACTTCAGGTAAAGTTTCACCATGATCATTATTTAACATATGATCGCTATCATCAAGGCCTTATCTATTTCAGAGGAGTAGTTACCTTACAATATTGAGTCTGCAAAACATCCTAGTTCATTAGTTCTGGCCAAAAGAAAGACTTGGTTCATTAGTCTGAGGAATTAACTCATCCATCATACACAGAAACAGAAAAACTGGACCTCAGCTGCTATTCTTTCTTTTACAAATGATCATTTTCCCTCTAATGTTCTCTATCCTATATTGATAACCAATTATTTTTTAGACTATCTTGCAGCTTATTATAAAAAGTTTATTCTTGTCACAACAAAAACTTGGTGCCTTGATTAATGTTTTACATATAATTTTACTCCAATTTTTGTTATATATGATATACTTTTTTGTTTTTTTAAAGATTTTATTTATTTATTTGACAGAGAGAGAGACAGCGAGAGAGGGAATACAAGCAGGGGGAGTGGGAGAGGGAGAAGCAGGCTTCCCGCCGAGCAGGGAGCCCAATGCGGGGCTCGATCCCAGGACCTGGAATCATGACCTGAGCCGAAGGCAGACGCTTAATGACTGAGCCACCCAGGTGCCCCTATATTATATACTTTTCATTGAAACTTCACCCAACATTCTAAGTCATTTTTTTTAAGATGTTATTTCTTTGTCACAGAGAGAGAGAGCACAAGCAGGGGGAGTGGGAGAGGGAGAAGCAGACTTCCCGCTGAGCAGGGAGCCTGATGCAGGACTCGATCCCAGGACCCTGAGATCATAACCTGAGCCGAAGGCAGACACTTAACTGCCTGAGCCACCCAGGCATCCCAAAACTTCACCCAACATTCTAAAAGAATGGATATTATTCCAAGAGAATTTGAACAATCTCCTTAAGCCTCACTTAACTCTGCTGTAAAGTGTGATAAAAAATAATTTTTATTTCACAGTTAGTTGTGAAAAAGTGATATAAAACCCCTAGCATAACATCTGCATAGAGCAAATGTTCAAAATATTAATATTGACTAAAATATTAAATAATCATGGTGTCTATCTAAAAGTAATAGAAATATGGGGTGCCTGGGTGGCTCAGTTGGTTAAGCCTCTGACTCTTGATTTCAGTTCAGATCATGATCTCAGGGTCATGGGATCTAGCCCTTCACACTCAGTGCAGAGTCTGCTTGAGATTCTCTCTCCCTCTGCCCCTCCCTCCCATGTACACTCTCATTCTCAAAATAAACAAATAAATCTTTAAAAAAATAAATAGAAGGATATACTTATTGTAGAAAAATGAAAAATACAGAAAACTACAATGAAGAATATGTACATACGATTTATTTAGTGATAAACACTTTTTTTTAAGTTTCAATCTTAGATTTATTGGTGGGAAGGTATGTATGTGTTTAAGCTATGTATATTTGTACTGACACAAATACACGTCTATGTGTGCATATATCTAGCTACTGTTATAAGTATATGTGTATATAGATAGCTATTTAATTAAGATCACATAGTATTTACAAAAATTATAAGTTAAATATATACTTGATCAAACATTATATCATGGAAATTTACCTTATATCTAAATATTATTGAAAATATATAATTTAAGTACCTGCACATTATTCCTATGATATGGATATATCAGAATTTATTAATTCAATGTCCTATTACTATATATGTATTTTATTTCCATTATTAACTACTACAAATAATTCTGCATTGGGATAATTTGTATATAAGTATAATAATTTGTAAATTGCCTTTTATGCCTTAAATTCTTTTACTGAATGTATGTGGATAGTGAAAGTCTTTTAAATTAATTTTTCTGAAGAGGGGGTTATAGTGATCATAATAACAGATTTTTTCAGAGTAAAAATTGATTTTGAGAGGTCATTTATTGCAAAACTATGATTTTGCAGTTAAGGTAAATGATCATCAGACATCTAAGAGGCTTGCTCAGGGTTACACAGATAGCAAGTGCATAATTCATACAAAAGTCTAGCCTGTTGATTCCCAGGACTCCCTGGTCTTGCCCCTGCACAACATTCTCCAAGAATATTTCAGTTATTTAAGTGAATACATATGGCCTTTCTACTTTTCTGTATTTGACCTTAGATGAAATTTTTGTTTAACTTTTAATTCAGGAAGATATTCTTTTTTATTTCTTCAATCTCATGTACAGTTGATATTTTCTATTTCAAACGGGCATGCCTTAGAGGTCTGCTTTCCAATCCATTCAGAGGACTTGTTTATACATGATTTATCTTCTTGCTATGAGAACTTCCTCCTTATAGATAAGTATCATTATCCAGAAGTAAAGACTGTCCAGTTATCACTATGGATTATGCCAATGTAAGCAGACAGACTAAAGTTTTGCTTATTACATCATTTTATAACTATTATTTTACCTTTCTAATGAGCTTCAGGGTAAAGGTCAATGACAAATCCGGCTGATATTTCCCTTTCCCCCAGTTCTAGCAGTGTGCCGTAAGCCTGGAGAAAAACAATAAATATTTGTCAAATAAAATTGTATTAATTTTTGAGGAGGATTTTAATTGTAACCAACTTTAAAGTAAAATTAAAACACAAATCAAGTGTTTTTATTTTCTAACTCAATTTAAAAATCAGACTAAAATAAAGAAGCTGATGTAATCATCAAGACAGTATGGTACTGGCACAAAAACAGACACATAGATCAATGGAACAGAATAGAGAGCCCAGAAATGGACCCTCAACTCTATGGTCAACTCATCTTCGACAAAGCAGGAAGTAATGTCCAACGGAAAAAAGACAGTCTCTTCAACAAATGGTGTTGGGAAAATTGGACAGCCACATGCAGAAGAATGAAACTGGACCATTTCCTCACACCAAACACAAAAATAGACTCAAAATTGATGAAAGACAGAAATGTGAGAAAGGAATCCATTAAAATCCTTGAGGAGAACACAGGCAGCAACCTCTTTGACCTCAGCCACAGCAACTTCTTCCTAGACATATTGCCAAAGGCAAGGGAAGCAAGGGCAAAAATGAACTCTTGGGACTTCATCAAGATAAAAAGCTTTTGCACAGCAAAGGAAACAGTCAACAAAACCAAAAGACAACTGACAGAATGGGAGAAGAAATTTGCAAATGACATATCAGAAAAGGGCTAGTATCCAAAATCTATAAAGAACTTCTCAAACTCAACACCCAAAGAACAAAGAATCCAATCAAGAAATGGGCAGAAGACATGAACAGACATTTTTCCAAAGAAGACATCCAAATGGCCAACAGACACATGAAAAAGTGCTCAACATCGCTTGGCATCAGGGAAATCCAAATCAAAACCTCAATGAGATAGCACCTCATACCAGTCAGAATGGCTAAAATGAACAAGTCAGGAAACGACAGATGTCAGCGAGGATGCAGAGAAAGGGGAACCCTCTTACACTGTTGGTGGGAACGCAAGTTGGTGCAGCCACTCTGGAAAACAGTATGGAGGTTCCCCAAAAAGTTGAAAACAGAGCTACCATAGGACCCAGCAATTGCACTACTGGGTATTTACCCCAAAGATACAAATGTAGTGATCCGAAGGGGTACGTGCACCCCAATGTTTATAGTAGCAATGTCTACAACAGCCAAACTATGGAGAGAGCCAAGATGTCCATCAACAGATGAGTGGATAAAGAAGATGTGGTATATACATATAATGGAATATTATGCAGCCATAAAAAAAAAAAACCAAAAACACTGAAATCTTGCCATTTGCAACGATGTGGACGGAACTAGAGGGTATTATGCTAAGTGAAATAAGTCAATCAGAGAAAGACATGTATCATATGATCTCAGTGATATGAGGAATTCTCAATCTCAGGAAACAAACTGAGGGTTGCTGGAGTGGTGGGGGGTGGGAGGGATGCGGTGGCTGGGTGATAGACATTGGGGAGGGTATGTGCTATGGTGAGTGCTGTGAATTGTGTAAGACTGATGAATCATAGACCTGTACCTCTGAAACAAATAATACATTGTATGTTAAAAAAAAAAGGGGGGGATGCACAAACAGTGAATCATGGAACACTACATCAAAAACTAATGATGTAATGTATGGTGATTAACGTAACAATAAAAAATTAAAAAGGGGGGGCACCTGGGTGGCTCAGTCATTGGGCATCTGGTCCCGGGGTCCTGGGATTGAGCCCCGCATCGGGCTCCCTGCCCAGTGGAAGCCTGCTTCTCCCTCTCCCACTCTCCCTGCTTGTGTCTCCCTCTGTCAAATAAATAAAATCTTTAAAAGAAGAAGATAGTAGGAAGGGGAAAATGAAGGGGGGAAATCAGAGGGGGAGACGAACCATGAGAGACTATGGACTCTGAGAAACAAACTGAGGGTTCTAGAGGGGAGGGGGGTGGGGGGATGGGTTAGCCTGGTGCTGGGTATTAGAGGGCACGTATTGAATGGAGCATTGAGTGTTATATGCAAACAATGAATCATGGAACGCTACATCAAAAACTAATGATGTAATGTATGGTGATTAACATAACATCATAAAATAAATTTAAAAAAAGACTTTTAGAGCAACTCAAAAAAAATAAAAAAATAAGCTGATAATGAAATTAAATATAAAAACAATATACATGATTTTGTTTACAAATTTTTAATTTCTACCTCCAATTTGTCCATATCATTTTTGATATCCATAAAATATCATTTTTGCAAGGTGCAGAAATCAGAAAGTTAGACATGGGCATGTATTTTGTCTATCCATTTGAAGAAAAGCTTTTACTTTAATGCTTAAGAAGATGACTTATTTTCATTATGTAAGCTTTTTCAAGAAGATGCCTCAAAAAACATCTTGCACCAAGTTTAAAAAGTATCTTTATTAATTAACATTAATATTTTTCAGGTGTTGGTATCTCAGTATATCTAATTCTAGGTTCTTTTGTTTTTAATTTCCCATATCCCCACCTTCTTCTTGAAATTGGCTCCTCTCTAACTTTTGATGTATAGGGATTGTTTTCACGCCAATCTTAATAATTTCACTATGGGACCACTGAAATTAAATTTGAAAAAACATTTCATTTTAATCTATTCTGTGAAATAGTACTTTTATTTCCAGTGGCAGTCAACATAGCTGTTTTATTCTTTTTCCTTTTGAGTCATTAAACAATTTATTTTCTGGATTGCATTTTTAGAGGCCATAGGAGTAAAGATATATCACAACATCATAAATAGCCTTTGGGGAGACAACAACCATTATACCCCTCAATATATCACAAGAACAGAATGTCTTCAGCTACAGCCCTACTTCACAGAGTTAAATAACCCTCATATTAAATGTATTTATTTTTCAGTGATTTCACTAAGATTTTTGAAACAGCATTACTTTCTTTCCTTTTTCATTTTTCCCTAGGCTCTGAATATATCCAGCATGTTTTAAAAAGATAACCCAAAAGATTCTATCTACCTCATATTTAAAGATGATAAAATTTCCTCTGTGTTGAAAAAAATAAATGAATTTTATTTATTTAATGTGGACAAAAATGATGGATACATTTACAGAAAGCTGACAGAAATTTCAGACATATTTATAAGACTGATATAGGAAATAAAACCATTAAGGCTTAGAATAAACTGTGCTAATCCAAAATGGACTGTGGCTTAAAGCATTACAATTTTTCCTCTTTTAAAATTGATTGAAGGTCATCTAAGGCAATTTAATTTCCCCAAGAATTAAAATTCTGGATGTGGTATTGTCAAGAAGCTCAGAGCTTCCAGAGTTTTCTTCTTATCAAATCAAAAGGGCATTACTGCTCTTCTTTGTTTAAGGAGAGCATATCTTCTTGGATTTTTATTGTTTTCAAGGCTGTATTGTTGATTCTATTGTCATAAAGTACTCTGATACATGGGCACTATGATCCATAAATTAATAAAGAATAGTGTCTGTCTAACCACAGGCGCCAGGGCTTCTCTGCAGCTTTGTTTCCTAGAGTATATTCAGCACCCTCCTTCCGTTATTTCAGATGCTACTTTAATTAAGTGGCAAATGCTAAGAGGCAGATGATTTTCCAGAGTGATGGCCAGGCCCCCTATCTATCAGCATTTTATTCTAGAATTTCAAAGTGATTACCATTTGGATCTGTATAGCAAGAAAAAAAGAACTGATGCGATTACAAATAAACAGGCGCTGACTGTGCTCAACACTGAAACCGTGACTGTAAGAAGATGGACTAAATGCATCCCCTTTCCCAACCGTAACTTAACGAACAAATTTTGCATTACATTTTATCAAAAAATAAGAAGATACCAGGTTCATGTTTAGGTATAAAATGTGACTATCAAGCCAAGTTTTGTTTGGACATCATTATTGAAATAACTGCATCAAACTTCTTCAACATTAGGCAGGATCTAATACTTTTCAAAATCCTGGTAGGAACAGAGATAGCCTTGGGCATTAGCCATTGCTAATTTAAGTTCTGATTGATGTTGGCAAAAATACCTGGAAAATTAGAGGGCATCATTTTCAACCAAAATAAATCCCACATAAAACAACATACAATGTTATGAAAAACAAGAACATAAAAATACCTATTTTCCAACTTTCAGTTAGGCCAGTATTACATGTAACATAAGAAATGTGAATAATCTGTTCATAACCAAATGTTAACCATAACACAAGAAAATATTTGTCTTACGTGGGTATGCCAAAGAAGAAAACTTCTGTATTGCATTACAGTAAGTGATGCGATCAATACTAAGTCTTTCTCAATTCTGAAATAAAATAGAGCTTATCTTCAAGATTTAGGTAAAATAACAGTAAAATTACCTTAGCCAATCAAAGCAGCAAAATACTCATAAGCTTGCCACTGACTTAAAAATACAATTAGCCTCTATAATTGTTTTATGCCTAGGGAATGACTTAGTTGATATCTAGATAATTGTTCCAATTCAGGGATACTTATTTCTAATCAATTTTACCCACCTGCTCTTAGAATAGATTGCCACTCAGCTCATTGCTGAATTTTATGATTTTTTAATCTTAATAAGATTTGGATTAGAACTAAGAAATCTGATGGATCATTATAGCCAACTGTTGTATGTGTATGAACCATGAATCTAAACCAACATTTCTATACATTATCAGGTAATTAAAAATCTGAGCACTAATTTATTTGCTTAAAAATTACAAAATAAAATAAAACTGTGGTCATTTTAGACATAAAAAACATAAAATCCTGAAACTGCAATATCATTATAGTAGAAATTCCTTGGTAGCAAACCAACTTCAATTAAATGTTTTCACTAAGATAAAAACCTTATTTAACATTACCTTTTGCTTATAGTTACTATTCAAGAAGGATATATCTTAACATGATTCAAAAGTAAGAAGTTTTAATCTCATTGGCACAACTGTAAACATTTTACCAATTTCTTATGTACATCTCCAGTGTTATCCTGAGGAATCTTCCCATGTCAGTACGTAGGGAGCTTTATAGTGTTCATTTTGTATAAGATAAATATTTTATAGAAATTATGCCTTATTGGTGGAATCGATGGAAATGTAAAAATAATGGACTGTTATTTCCAATACTCTATTATTTATTATTATAAATAATTCTGCAACAAATAGTCTTGAATGTTACTTTATAAACTTGCAGATATATACGGAAAATAAATTCCCAGAAGTCAGAGTATTGGGTTGAGTGGGTAAACGCCTTTTTTATTTGATATATTTTTCCAAAATATGCTGCACAGGAATTGTAGCAAAATTAATAAAAAGACTATCCCTGCAATCTTGCCAGTGAGTATACTGTCACGGTTTGTATTTCTTCCAATATCTTAAACAAAAAATGGCATCTCAATATACCTTAATTTGCAATTCTCAGATAATGAGTGAAGGAGAGTATATTTTATATGTTTTAAACAATATATCTTTCTTTTTCTTTTTTTTTTTTAAGATTTTATTTATTTATTTGAAAGAGAGAGAGCATGAGCAGTGAGGAGGGGCAGAAGGAGAGGGAGAGGGAGAAGCAGACTCCCCGCTGAAGCAGGGAGCCCAACATGGGCCTTGATCCCAGGACCCTGAGTCATGACCTCAGTTTGAAGGCAGGTGCTTAACTGACTGAACCACCCAGGTGCCCCGATCTTTATTTTTCTGTGTAATGTCCCTTAATATCCATGTATGTCCTCTCTTTTTTTTTTCTATTGAATTTTATCTTATTAATTTTTTGGAGTTCTGTGTATATTAAGACATTAGCTCATTTGTCTATGATGAGTTGGCAGTATTTTTTCACTATATCATTACCTTTCCATTTGCTTATAGTATTTTGCTTTTTAGATTTTAAGTGTAGTAACCTTTGTCAACCTTTATGACCCCCAGATTTTGTGTTGTGCTTTAAAAATATTTATATTGTCCCAGATTTTTTTGGTTTTCCTTCTAAAATATGTACCTATATTTACCTCTGGTACCTTAATTATTTTATATTTTTATGTTTTTATCTATTTGGAGTTTATTATAATGTACAATGTGGTGAAGTATGAAATAAAATTTATCTTTTCCTTATGCCTAAATACCAGTTATTCAGAAAGTTTAATTTTACGTTATAGACTTGAGACAGACCTGACTGCACAGCGAAAAATCTATGTGTAACTGAGGCCATTTCTGCACTTTCTATTCTGTTCAATTTTTTTCTGTTTATGTGCCAAATTCAAATTTTAATTATTAAAGAATTATAAAACATTTAGGAAAGGCTATTCCACCCCCTTTACTCTTCTTTTTCAAAACTTTTCTGTATATTCTTAATTCTTTATTTTATAATTTATAGATTAGAAACTACCTCAAGGGGGCGCCTGGGTGGCTCAGTTGGTTAAGCGACTGCCTTCGGCTCAGGTCATGATCCTGGAGTCCCTGGATCGAGTCCCGCATCAGGCTCCCTGCTTGGCAGGGAGTCTGCTTCTCCCTCTCCCACTCCCGTTTGTGTTCCCTCTCTCGCTGTGTCTTTCTCTGTCAAATAAATAAATAAAAATCTTTAAAAAAAAAAAAAAAGAAACTACCTCAAGAAAAAAAAAACCATGATGTTTATTTCTTTTTAGTCACAGATTTAGCATATTATTGTGGTTAAGGACACAGATTATGGGTTAAATCCTTTTGCATATGTATAAATAGTGATATCAACAATACTACTTATCTTGGGACTATTTGGAGAATCACACAAATCAATATATGTTAGGATCATAGAAGTACACCTAAGACATTGAGAGTATATAAATTTAATTATTATATGTGGCAATATATTAATATTAAAATTATGAATTATAATAAGTAAAATTGAAAACTTAATTATGCTGTCTTCTTACCCAAGAAAATGGTTTATCTTTCCATTTACAGAATGGAAATAGAATTTTCCATTTTGACCAAGAATTTTTTTTAATGTTTTCTCCATCTGAACATATTAAATGCATTCCTAGCCTTTTTCTTTTTCTTTTTGATCTGATCAAAATTAGATATTCAAGATTATTTCAAGTCTTGCAATAAGTAATAGTGTATGCATTCTTACTGCAGTATATTATTCCCTATAATCGGTATACTATACTGCATTTATCTTATCTACTCTTGATTGGCATTTGAATTATGTCCTGGGTTGTTAGTACTAACTATACTCATATGGACATTCTTTTACTTATGTTGCACATATACAAGAATCTGTACAGTGTATACCTAAGAGCGAATTTGGTGGAATGTGGAATGCACATTTTCAAATGCATAATTCCACATGGTTTCCCAAATGGTTGCATCTATGAAGAGTCTCACCATAGTAGCATTTACTAATTTGCTTTGCTCCATATTGTTGGAAGTTGGGTAAAAGTGTTGTTCAACTTTTAAGTTTTTTTAATTTTAATGAAATGGTATCATACTGTATTTTAATTTGCAGTTCTGTATTACTAAAATGATGCTTAGACATTTTTTAATATTTCATTGTCCATTCATCTTTCCTCTTCTTTGGAATGACTATTAATTTCCTTTGCCCATTTCTTGATGTGGGCTTAACTTTCTTACAGAATTTTGAGAGCTCTTTGTATAATCAAGATACCAATATATTAAAAACATTTTCTCAATTTTCTTGCTTTTTCACTTTTCTATAATCTACTTTTATGGACATAACCTCTTAATTTTAATAAAAAGCAATTAAAAATCTTTATTATATGGCTTTCTATTTTTGTTTTAACAAATCTACCCATAGTCTGAGGTCAGAAACACATTCATTCATATCAACAGTAACAACAACAAAAAAATCCAAATAAATTATTCCTTTTACCCTTGGCATGATTATGAGCTTTACTAAAGTTAAACACGTGTTTAAAAATATAAATAAATATTTGGAAAGAAGTTTGCCTCTATGATAGTCCTAGACCTTTATTTTATTAACTCTCCATCCTTAACCATTCAGCATATAGTCAACAGGGCTACAGCCATACCATTTGTGAGAGGAGATTAGCAATCCTTAGGATATATGTTCCTACCGTCATAAGATCACACACCAACTATCAACCAATGTTTCTTTGGAAATTAGGAGAGTGATGTTGGAAAATTGTGTATTTGCCTCCAGAAGCTCTAAAATAGATCTAAATAGTTCATTAATTAAATTAATTCCAAAGCCCCTCTGTACCTAAGACTGGCTATTCACTCCTTATTTTATTATCGTTTGCAAATATGTCCAGTCACATAGCTCACAGCCCTGGTTCTACACTTATACATATATGTATATGATGTATAATATATATCTTCTAATAGTACAATTTCAACTTAGAAGTTTCAAGTTAGAATATAAACCCCACTGATGCAAGTTACAATCTAAACACAAACACACACACACACACACACACACACAAACACACACACCACATACAAAAAATTAAATCCTGAAATAAAAATCTCTCCTCTTTTGAATTAAAAGAGTAATTAAATTTATACCCAAATTCTCATTATTCTCACCTTAGCCCAACAATGCTTGAGTCCTAAGCAGAGCTATGATTCATTCTGTAGCTGCAACGTTATCTTTATGAAATCAAGCATAAATTATTTCAAGACTTTATAATGTGAATTATTTCATCCTTATTGCTCTTATATTTCTCACATTTTTTAGTAAAAATTTTATTCAAGTTTTTCAGGAACACAGAAAAAGACATACATATATAACAATAAATTTTCATGACATTAATATCTCATATAATCAGTACCTACCCAGATTAGGAAAATGAGACATCACTGACACCATAAACCCTTACATGTCCTCCCTGGTCACAATATCCCACCCCTCTCATCCCAGAGAACCACTATATTGATATTTAACTTCATAGTTTAGATTTGCCAAATCATCTTAGTGGAATTATACAGTGCAGGTTCTTTTGTGTTTAGCTTCATTCTCAAAGTATGCTCTTTCATCTGTATTGAAACAGAGCAGTTGCTCATTGATTTTTATTGCCACAGAGTATTTCAAAATGTAAAAACTACAATTTATTTATCCATTGTACAGTTGGTGGACATTTTTTTTCAGTTGGAGCTTTTTTATTAAGATTTTATTTATTTATTTATTTATTTATTTATTTATTTATTTATTTATTTGTGAGAGAGAGAGAGAGAGAGAACATGAGCAGGGGGAGAAGCAGAGGGGGAGGGATAAGAAGGGGGAAAGAATCTCAGCGTGAAGCCTAAGCAGGGCTTGATCTTATGACCCTGAGATCATAACCTGAGCCAAAACCAAGAGTCTGGTGCTTAACGAACTGAGCCATCCAGGGGCCCCAGAACTATTTTTAATAAAAAGTAAGTACACTCATAAATGTCTTTTGGTGATTACATATTCATATTAGTATTTTTATAAGATTATAATTAACCAATCATAGGGTATGTTTTATATTTAGCTATAGTAGATAATGCCAAGAATTTTCCCAACTGGCCACACCAAATTTCATTTTACAAGCAGTGAATCAGAGTTTCAGTTGCTGCATTTTTTGCCAAAACTTAACATAACCTGTCTTTCTTTTTATAACTTTTTAAAAGATTTTCTTTATTTTAGAGAGAGAGAAAGAGCGAGGGGGGAGGGAGCAGAGGGAGAGGGACAAGAAGACTCCATGATGAGTGCAGAGCCTGACTTGGGCTCCATCTCATGACCCTGAGATCATGACCTGAGCTAAAATCAAAAGTCATACAATTAACCAACTGAGCCACCCAGGCATCCCTATATTACCTGTCTTTTTAATTTTAGCCATTCTGATTGATGTGTGGTGGCATTATATTATGGCTATAACTTATTCATTTGATGAATAGGCCACCGGAAGTCATCCTGTGTAAAATTCAAGACTTCTGTCTCCTTTCCCTGGGTTGTCTGCCTTTTTCTTATTTATTTGTAGAAATTTTTATGTATTCTGGCACAAGTCCAATGTTGGTACATTGCCATTATGATCTCTGAAATTTTGATTTGCCTTCTCAATGTCTTAATGTTTTTTTTTGAATAGAAAATTTCTTAAACTTACAGTCCAATTAATTTTTAATTTTTTTCAAAGATTTTATTTATTTGAGAGGGGAGAGAGAGAGCATGACCTGAGAGGGGAGGGGCAAAGGGAGAGGGACAAGCAGACACCAGCTGAGCAGGGAGCACGATCCAGGGCTCGATCCCAAGACCCTGAGATCATGACCTGAGCCGAAGGCAGACACCTAACTTACTGAGCCATCCAGGCGCCCAAATTAATTTTTTATAGTTTAATTTTCTGTCCTTTTAAGAAATCTTTGTCTACCAAAAGCTCATGAAAACAGAAGTATTTTTCAACATTCTCCTCTAAAAGATTTACCTTTCCTGTTTAGATTGTTTATCCGTATGAAATTGACTGTTCCTTTGTAGAATAAGAGTGAGATCAGTTAGTATTCATTCATCCTCCTCCCCAGACTTATATTTGTCTCAGCACCATTTAACAAAGAGATCATGGCTTCCTTTCTGCATTAAAGTGACACCCTTGCCATAAATTGAATGACTATATACACATGATGTACACATGAGTATATTCCAATGTTCCATTAGTCTTGATTTCTTATCTTAAACCAAAGGTGGCATGTATTTCAGTGGAAATACAGATTATTGACCTGTCTTCTTTGCAGTTCTTCCTTTTTCTATAATTCTCAAAGTTTTGCTTCTTTGTTCTTGGTTGATTCAAGGGTTCTAGATGCTTTAACACACACATGCACAGTTGTACACACACACTTTATATAGATATAAATAATATATTATCAATTATATGTACTATAAGATATTCATTTTAATACTCTATTCTACAATGCAAGTTGTGTAGTAAAGGTAGGAGGCACAAAGACTTGGCAAACAACTTTGCCAGAATTCAGGGCATTTCTGCAAGGCAATCCCAGCTCCAAAGTTCCCTATGAGATTAACTGAGGCATTTGTGACTTCACAGCAGTCCAACTTTTTCCTCTGCTCAGTTATGATTCTTTCACTCTCCCACAGGTATTGTCTCAGAGTCTGACTTCTAGTGAACATGACCTGTGATACAGATAAGGTACACACACACACACACACACACACACACACACTATTAGCATTTGTTTTTCATCTGTTTTTCCTAAGCAACTTTATTGTATCTAGAACTTGCTATCTCTGTGCTTTGCCTTTCATACAGTATGAAAAGATAATATGGCACCCAAGATCATCAGAAATCAGATCATGAGTCCTATATTTGCCATTTTTAGCAAACAAGTCAATCCTTAGCTTCTAGAGAAGTTGCTCCATAAAGATTATATTTGGGGGCTCAATGCTTGGTAATGGAGTGGTGGTGGTCCTGGTGGTCAGGACCTATATGAAGTGCCTTTGTTTCCTATCCAACCTACTCAATGAAATGTAAGATGTGAACTCAGCCTATTACAGTCAATGAGAACTTTAAGCTAAAACCACACTAGTGCTATCAGTGCATGCTACACAAGCACCTTTTAGTGTGGCATATATTGTTCTGCTCAACGAATCTAAAAATATATGGTATTATCTCTGCCAAGCTTATTATCCAGACATAGCTGCAGCTGTGTTGTTCCACATCAACATTCTAGGAAAGTCTCCTTCATTTGGCTAAGATGGCTTTTATGTACCACACAATTTCTGAGGCCAAGGTGACTGGTATACGCTTATCCTGCAATGGCCTGTATGTAGTTGCTGAGACAAATAGCCTCTTTATCTTTTCTGAGATGCTAGATTTTACGTAAGTGAGAGCTTTAACTTTTTTAAGTTCTGCACTTACAATCTATTGCATATAGCTCTCTGATATAGCTACTCCGAAAATTTTTATGGCCAAATATGCCATAAAATTCACTGATTTGCCAACTTGAAAATACTGCTTATTTGGCATTTAATGTTTAATGCCACATGTCCAGATTCTAACAGTAAAAACCAAACAGCACAGCCATTTAAGTGAGCCTCATACTGCCAAAAGTCAACAGTTTAAAGGGTAAAGCCATGTATTATCCACTCCATATGAGTCTTTATCTTTTGCACCTCCAAATAGCTATCCTTTATAAAAACACTTTCTGATTTTAATTTATTCCCCAAATCTTCAGAAGAGTCTGCCCCTGTAACAGTTTGAAAGAGGGAGCAGAATGTATGCTACCAATGGCTGGCTTATTCAGAAGAGGAAGAGGAAACAGACAAAAGCTACCTTGGTATATCCATTGCTTCCCTCAAAACTTAACAATTATGTTTGTCACTCTAGATACTTGTACTATAAATTTCTGGACTCTATTTGACTTCAAAGTTATTCTAATCTCATAAAAATATTTCTATATTCTCTGAAAGATTCTGTGGAAAAAAATAATTTTCGCTTTGTTGAATGGTTGAAATTGTAAAATTATTTGAAACTAGCATTTTGTGTGTTTGTATGAAAATGTATAAAAGGGATGTGTTTGTATAAAATGTATAAAAGGGATAATACCTTAAAAAGTATTTCCTCATTTTGGGCATGTGTTCTCTATGTTAAGGTATTCATTTTCTCTCACTTCAATGACTCTTTTAATGTGTTATTTATTGAGAGAGGCAAGCTAAAATCTACTATGATTATGATTTATTGACTTCATTATAAATCTCTAATTTTATATTTCTGCATTTTGAGGCTATTTTATTGGGTATACATAAATTTAAGAATGTTATATTTTCTTCTTGAGTTTAAGAACTTATCTTTATATTATGACTATCTTTACCTATATAAGGTTTTTTTTTGTTTTAATATCTATTTTGTCACGTATACTAATATATTCACAACAGCTTTCATTTTGCTAGTATTACTCAGTTATCTCTTTTTCTTTAATCCTTTAATACCAAGGTTTCAGTGTTCTTAGATTTTAGGAGTCTAGCAAATAGCAAAGGACTATATTTTTAAAAATCCAGTCTCAAAATATTTCTTTATCAGCTATTTTATCTCCTTTAAGGTGACTGTCATAAGTCACAAATTTAAATTTCTTGCCTATATCTTATTCTGTCTCTTCACTTGTTTCATATTTTCTGTTTCATTTCTTTTTTTTATCCCCAAAATATTTTGACTTGATGGAGCACATTTTCTTATTTCATGGTCTTCTACCAATCTGCAAGTCATATATTCTACTTATTTCTAATAGTGAGTACTTAAAAATTTACACTAATAACCCAAAATAAATAAATATTTACTCTAAACAAGAGATTCATGGAAAAAAAGAGAGAGAGAGACCAATTCCAGATTTGGTACAGAAAGGCAAAAGATAATCCTGAAATTCCTTGTCATGTCACAAAGAGAGGTAACACTTAAAGAGTACCAAATTATATCAGAAGGACTCAGGAAACAAAGTGACATGACTCTTCCCTTTGAGTGAAGATCAGACAATTTGATCATCAATAAGAATCACAGTGGTAATGAACTTAAAAACATCAAATGTGCATTAATGCATGAGTTTATAATACTAAAACAAAAAAGTCAACATAGGAGGATACTAAATGTTTAACTCTATTTTGAAAATTGATAGCATTTTTTTCTGCCTTTTCTATAAAAAGGTCATCTCAGAGTAACCAAATAGCGATTACACCAGATAATTTCTTTTTATAAAGGAATTTTGTATGTAAAAATTAATTTTAAAATAAGAATCATAATTTTGCAACCCCTAGTTAAAAGATGGATCTCAACAGTAATATTTCAGTGTTTGCTAATATCACAAAAATGAAACAGCCAATTGAAATCAGAACAGCACTTTGAAATGAACTTGTCAAACTACCAAAGTCATGAGGTCTATCTATCAATGTACAGAAATTATACAAGATAGAGAAACCTGTTAGATGTGTTAAATAGCAGCATAGGGATATAATTAGCAAAATCAACTCTCAGAAATTCTGTCAAAACTATGACCCCACTGATTCAACAAGTAAATTGTAACATACATACCCACACTAACAGAGAGAGAGAGAAACCACGGTTTAAACCTACAATGTAATAGTGTAATTGACACATAAACTTGTTGCAATGTATGAACCTTCTTTGAATATTCAAGCAAATAAACTGTTAAAAAGTATGACTTAGGGGCACCTGCCCGTGACTCAGTCGGTTAAAGAGTCGGCCTTTGGTTCGGGTCATGACCCCAGGGTCCTGGGATCCAGGCCCCTAGTCTGGCTCCCTGCTCAGCAGGGAGCCTGCTTCTCTAGCTCCCTCTGCTGCTCCCCTTGCTTGTGTGCTCTCTCCCTCTCTCTCTCAAATAAATAAATAAAATCTTTAAAAAAAAAGTATGACTTAATCAGGGAAACTTGGACATGTATTGACTATTTACTGATAACTTTTTTAAACCATTATAACAATGGCTTATAATAAAAAATTCTTATAGTTTATAATATTTTGGATTAAATGACCTAGATGCTAGGATTCACTTCAAATTAATCTTTTTTTTTTTAAGATTTTATTTATTTATTTGAGAGAGAGCACAAGCAGGGGGAGTGGCAGGCAGAGGGAGAGGGAGAAGCAGGCTCCCCACAGAGTAGGAGCCAGACTCGGGGCTCAATTCCAAGCCCCCCGGATCATGACCTGAGCTGAAGGCAGATGCTTAACCAAATGAGCCAGTCAGGCGCCTCCACTTCAAATTAATCTAATAGGGGATTTCTAATGGATGAGATAGCAGATCAAACAAGATTAACCATGCTTTGATAAATTGCTAAAACTAATTGGTATATATATATATGAGTTTATTATAATATTTTTCCATTTTAGAATATGTATGAGGTTGTTCATAATAAAAGCTTTTTATTTTTAAAGATTTTTAAAATTTATTCATTTTAGAGAGAGAAGGAGAGAGTGCGTGCAGGGGATGGGGCAGAGCGGGAGGGAGAGGGAGAGAGAACCTCAAGCAGATTCCCGTGCTGAGTGCAAGCCTGATGAAGAGCTTAGTTTCAGGACCTTGAGATCATGACCTGAGCCAAAACCAAGAGTCGAATGTTTAACTGACTGAGACACCCAGGTATCCCAAAGATTTTTATTTTAAAGATCAAGTCTTATGTTTACCATTTTTTTTGTTTGTTCATACATTGAAAATTTCTTTGGTCAGAGTTTACTGATAGTAAATTATCTGTTTTTGTCTAAAATTTTTTATTATCTTCAATCTAAAGATAATTTTGCTCTTTTTTGTAGTACATGAAAAGGTGAAATGAGAGGGAAGTTATCTGCCTATCTCTTTACCATCTCCAATGTGCACTAAATAAAGTTCATTTCTCAGAGGGTTAACTCCTCCCATCCTTTTGGATTATATCATCTGGCAGCCACTAACTAAGCAAGATCCTTACTCTAAACTGTGGCATCCTGCTCAAGTCAAAAGCAGAGTAGTTAATTGTTTATTGTGTATCTACCCCACTAGGATGTAAGTTCTATGAGAAGGGAATTGGGTTGTTTTTTGTTTGTTTGTTTTTTGCTTTTCTCTAAAACATACCCCTACCAATTAAAACAGAGCTTGCTATGTTGCGAACTTAAAAAAAAAAAAAAAGAAAAAAAAATTGAACCTGAAAATGAATGAATACACTTTGTTATATGGGAAAATTTCACACAAAGCCAATTAAATAAATCTCTTTAATGGCAGCAATAAAAAAATTGTTTTTATTATTTCCTGGGTAACTGAATAAATACAGAAAAAAAGCACCCAAACCTATTTCTAATTAAATATTATTATTGTGAGATAAATAATGTAGTTAATATTATCATTCAAGATTTCCTAGTACTTGAGTTATTTTCTTTAAAAGAAATAAGAAACTGTACAGTTATTTAAAAAAATTTTAAATTAGAGTAATATGATCTACGCCAGACATTTTGGATGAAATACCATTGCAAATTCATGCCTGATTTAGTGAGTGAAGAATGCCATTTTCTCCAGGATCACTATGATTCGTGAACCATGGAAAAATAACAAAAATAGCTTTGGAGAGGACCACAAAGGAATTTTATCTTTATCATAAGTTTGATAGGAATATTTAAGTCCCAGACATGTGGTAATGTTTAGGGGGAAGGGAGGGGAGGATTCATTTAAGGTTTTAATGATTTCCATAAAGAGAAATGCTTGGAATATTTTTAGGGAAAATGAATTTCTGGCAATCTATCAGAGTTTTAAACTCTGGCAACTGAGACTGGTTTGCTTTACATTACTTGAAATACAATTCCTGAAAATTATTAGTATTTTAATAATTTCTTTTGATGCCATTGAAAAAAAGAGGGCAAAAATGACAACTAGTTCTTGTCAAAAAAAACCCCACGAAACACAGAAACCCAAGACAAAGACAGATGTGAAACAATGCTACATTGTTTCTAAGAATAGAAATTAAAAGCTTTTTGACACCATATCTTTATTTACTATAATTAATTTTGATAATTTTGAAACTAATCATTGAATAAATGATGGTTGTACCGTCAATTGTAAACAACCTAAAAACCCCATCAACCACGCTGCAGTCAATTAAACTGTTGTGCATAAATGCAGCAAGACTTTCCCATGCTTTATTCTCAGACTATTCATGAGCGTAATAGACCGTGCTATTTCAATGCAAAAGGCAGTCAGCTCTTTATTATCCTCACTAATGGTGCAGATAATCCAAAGTGTTAGATAATCCCCAAACCATTGATTGTGGCATAGAAATAGACCTTTTAAGGTTAAAAAAAAAATCCTTTTTAAAGTTGGGTTTGATTTATCCACTGAGAGTTAGACACATCTGAGACCTTTCTGCCCTTGCATACAGCAAACAGGGATGAAGGTTCTCCTAGCCCTCTATTAATACTACAACTTTTAGTCCATGTTTTTATTCAGTGAGGCATTATTTTGCAACACTTTCATATATTGTTTGACTGATTGATTGATTTTACTTAAGTTTCTAAATAAGAGACAGATATACTTTTTTTTCATAAAAGTAATGGATTCAAATTTTTTCTAAGACCTGTCATCCTGCCCTTGCACTAAATAACACTCAAATGTTTGAACTGTGGCTTGAAAAAAATATTACATTCATTCTTTCACTACCAGTCTTCCATAATACTCTACTGTGTTATATAGTATTTCCCATTATCTAATTGGCACCCAGTAAATGTGCATTATCTTATTTAAAAATTGAACAGCAGGATATGTATTCATTATAAGAATCCCCCCTTTACAGAACCATGATTGAGAAGGGCACTACAAATTCTTTTATAAGAAAAGTTAACTGAGTAAATTAGGGCACAAAGAGATGAATTAACTTGCTAAAGGTCAAGAAAAGAAATAGTAGGTGCATTTTTTTATATGCTGTTTTATTCAAAACGGATGAATGCAAGAAGAGTTTACATAATGTCACATAATCCCACAGAATTTCTACTTGAGTTTGAATTCAATTTAATTCTAGGTTCCTCTTTCTCCTATGTGTCTTCCACCCTAAGAATAGTAAATTATGCCTGAAAATTTGCATGGCATTTTTTAGCATTAGTTTGTTTCCTGAACAGAAACACATGGACTGTGGCAGAAGACTGTTTCAGAAGTGTACTTGATAGCTGAGGTATATTAGCTGGGGATTTCAAATTAATTATGGGAAATCACAGTAAAAAAATTAATCGTTTACTAGAGAGCATTTATTTCTCATTCTGCTTCCTTGTGACCACAGAAAAATATGTATTGAAAATTACATTTTCCATTCAATTATACATAAAGTGTTATGCCCAGTTGAGTGCTTATTCTATAATCAGAGAGAGCAATTAGAAATTGGTGTCCACAATTACTCAATATTTATTGCATACCAATGTTTTAAAAAGGGAGCTCCATCTGGGGCACAATTAACATGAGGCTTAGGATATTTAAAATGACCACATGCTGTAGAAAAGGTACATTGATGTTTAGGAAACTCGTTAATATTAACTAATAATAATGTTTTAATCATTAAAGATGTGCACAAGAAATAAAGTTTACTATTTACTAAGAATTTTATTATTCCTTGATTCTATAACAAACGCAATCCCAAATAAAACCATAAACACAATTTTTAAATTGTAAAGAAACAGTATTTTAAACCACTCACTGAACAACCTTTTAGAAACTGGCTACTGTCCTCATCACACTAGCAAATATCTTCATCTGTTCTCTTTTTATAAAAGGAGTTCTCATTTCCTAAATATAGTAGAAAAATGGGAACATATCCCTTCAAAACACTCTCTACCACAATCTCATGGTCAACCATGTGGCATCATTCATTTTTAGATACTATTAGGTGAACAAAATGAAATCATCAGCATTTGACCATTTTTTACCTAAAGCTTGAAAATCTAGCCTAGGTGAGAATGTGGTAAAGGTCCTTTTAGACTTGTAAGATTATATGTAAGATTATTACTAAGAATGAAAGTCATCAATAATAGCATTTATTGAGAATTTACCAAATTCTGGGAATTTTTTACATTAACTATCTCTCTTCATTCACCACTATACTAGTGGGTAAACAATATTATTGTCCCTATTTTACTGATCAAGAAAATTGACTTTCGGAGATTTAAATAACTTGACTTAGATTATAAACTCTAAGTAAGAGACTGTGTGAGGTCTTTTAACTCATGCTTTTTTTTTTCCCTGTTGTGATATAGAAACATTTTCTATATTTCTCCTGTTAATGAGAAGCCACGTTTCATAGTGATGTTAACCTACATCTTATTTTATATGCAAAATGGAGAAAATAAAACATTCTCCCTGGGACATGGACATCCCCAGCAATTTTCTCCTCTCTGGAAGAACCAGAACTAAATATTTGCATCCTCTTTGTTATGTAAGTTCTATCTCCCTTCTAATTAAGGTGCCAGAAAAAAACTGGTTGGAATTAACAGGCACCTAAGACTAGGGAATTATAAAATAAAAGAAAGGACTGAGAAAAGTGAACTTCATTATTTTGTTGAGAGAGCTGGGGCATTCCTAGAAGGGATGAATGGCTGAGAGCATCAGAAATAAGAAGAGGAGTATTGTTTACCTAAAAAGAATAGGAGAAGGGAAACTGGAGGTGGGGGGAAGCATTCATAAGGGACATACTTCCACAGGCTTAGAAAACATTCAGGCTACTTCCAAAGGCCTAAGGATTAAGGAAGTGCCTTTGTGTGGTAGAATGGAGCTCTGGGACCAAAGGGTTAGATTTTCAAAGAAAAGTAATGCTTTAAATTTTATCTGGATCCTTTGTCATTCCCGTTCAAGGAAAGTGGCTGAGGTAGTATTCTAAACATTAATGGGGTTAATCATACTTGATTATCATTTAATACACATCTAACTATATCTGTATTTCAGGTTAGCTAGGGACAAAGAGTATCTACTACGGTACTGACATTACTTGTAAGAGGATGTATAAAAATAATCTCTCTTGAGAAGACAGCTAGGGGAAAAGGAAATTGAGTAGAAAGAGGATTTACATAAAGCTATTTGCTCCCAGGGGACGCATAGGTGGCTCAGTCAATGTCTGCCTTTGGCTCAGGTCATGATCCCAGGGTCCTGGGATCGAGTCCCACATGAAGTCCCGCATCGGGCTCCCTGCTCAGCGTGGAACCTGTTTCTCCCTCTGCCTGCTGCTTCCCCTGCTTGTGCTCTATCTCTCTCTGACAATTAAAAAAAAAAAAAAAAAGCTATTTGCTCCCAGGCTTTTATTTATTCCTGCTTTCTCTCATATTACTACTTCTCTTAACAGCCTAACTTTCAGTAGTGTTATGTTAATTTAAATTTGCTCACCTCCCACTCATTAAACTACCCTTTGAGTTTGGCTACTATACCTACTACAACTCCCAAAAATGTTCTTGCAAGTTAACAATATTTATTTATTTATTTATTTATTTATTTATTTATTTATTTCTAAATCCAATATACACTTCGATTGTTACCATTCTTGAAATCCTCAATAGCATTAGCAACTCTCCTTCTTTTCTTCTTATAATACTCTCTTACCCAGGTTTGATAATAACTAAGTTTTACTGGTTCACTTGACATTTCTCTAGCAGTTCCTTCTTTCTATCCTTCATGGATTTTCTCTCAACCTTTTCTTTTCTCTTTTGATTTAGACTCTCAGCAAAATTCACCTAAGCCTGTGATTTCAGTGCATCTTGACTACACATTTCCAGCTAAACATAATAAAAATCTTCACTTCAATGCCTAGTGCCACCTTAAACTTTATCTAAAAGAAAACTCATCTTCTCCAACAAATCTGCTCCTCCCAATGTGTTTCCTTAGCTGACTCTTGGTAATCCCATCCACCTAAATTGAAAACAAAAGGAAGTAACACACAAAATGCTGAAGGCAATTTTGACTTCCACCTCTCCTTTTATTTCTTTTAACCAAGCTTTATGCATTTCTTTTTTTTTTCTTTTTTAAAGATTTTATTTACTTATTTGTCGGGGGGGGGGGAGAGAGAGAGCACAAACAGGGGGGTGGCAAGCAGAGGGAAAAGCAGGCTCCCCACTGAGCAAGGAGCATGCTGCCGGACTGGATCCCAGGACCCTGGGATCATGACCTGAGCAGAAAGCAGATGCTTAACCGAACCACCCAAGCGTCCTGCTCTATGCATTTCTTTTGCTAAATAGTTCTCCAGTTTTCAATAACTCTACTAGTTCAGATAACTGTCATCCTTTATTTGAATTACTTCATCAGTCTCCCTCCTATGCTTTCTTTCCCCCTTCAAATCAGATTCTGCACTGTGTACAGAGTGATGCCTCCATAAACATATATTTGATTGGATTGCTCTTTATTTAAAAAGCCATTCACTGGCTCCTCATCACTCATATGCAACATCCAAATATGGCATGATCTGGCTGCTATTCACCTTTCCATTCTCATCTCTCATTATCATCCCATCTTGAATATTTAAAATCTATCAGTTATTCAAACATGCCACTGTTTCATTCTGGTTTAGGGTACAAACTGTATCCTCCTCTTTTTTTTAAAGATTTTATTTATTTATTTGAGAGAGAATGAGATAGAGAGCATGAGAGGGGGGAGGGTCAGAGGGAGAAGCAGACTCCCTGCTGAGCAGGGAGCCCTATGTGGGACTCGATCCCAGGACCCTGGGATCATGACCTGAGCCGAAGGCAGTCGCTTAACCAACTGAGCCACCCAGGCGCCTAAACTGTATCCTCTTCTTAGAATACTTCTTCACTTTCTCTGAACTCATTGATGACCTAGTGCTTGTAGTACATTTATTACATCATTTAGGTATCATTTATTCTCAGGTAGAATCCAAAATCTTGGTCTAGTTTAGACCAAGTCTAGCCTAGGCTACAGAGCCCTCCAACTGTACTCCCTTTAAACCCATTACACCATACTTTAGCTGTCTCTTTTTCCCTCTGTTTGATTCTAAGAAAACAGCCATAGGGAATGAAATTTTTCTTATTTATCGTTGTTGTACCTGATCTTAGAAAAGTGAGAGAACATGGTGAGTCTTCAATAAATATGTGCTGAGTGAGTAATTGGCTGATATTAATATTTTCTAAAGATTTAGGAAAGCAGCATAAGGTAATTTACTTTCTGAGAAAAGATAGCATTTAGCCTTTGTTAAAGATAATGAAATGCTTTAGTTTTCTTTTTAAATAAGTAAGATAAAATTCCATGCTGCTAAAGTGGGAGGATTATGCCTAGCTTTCTCTGTGGTATCCATAACATCAAGCTCATCAGTGAGCACAGATTGAGTCAGATTTTAAAAATGCAAAATAAATAAATGAGTAAATAAATCATATAAACTAGATAAATAAAATCAAGGAAATGTGTCATTTTCCCGTGGATGTCTAAAAAGTACCCCGCTAAGACTAATATATTATAAAGGTGGCAGTCTACTTCACTGAATGATTTCCAGGAAACTAAATGAAGGAAGCACCAATCATTATAAGATAAACTTAAGGATCATTATAAGATAAACTTAAGGATTGAACTTCAAAATGTAAAGTTGTGAAAAAAATTTTTAAAATTTATGGTTAAGATAGTATTTTATATTGATACCTCTGAATGCCAATTAAGTCTATAAACATACAGGAAAAAATGGCTAGTATATACAAAATGAATTTCTGCTACATGTGTAAGCAAAAATACAGATGAGTTTTTTTAAAAGGACACAATAAGTTTTGAGATGGATCAGCAGCAGTTAAAAGTACTTAAAGACACACACACACACACAAATATATATATCTCAAACACACAGCCTCCAAATCTACATGTAAATGGTAGTAAAGTTATGATTCAAACAAGGAAGAGTCAAGAAATTCAAATGCAGGGGCACCTGGGTGCCTCAGTCAGCTGAATATCAGACTCCTGATTTTGGCTCAGGTCATGATCTTAGGATTATGAGATGGAAGCTCACATTAGGCTCTGCATTGGCCATGGAGCCTGCTTAAGATTCTCTCCCTTTCCCTTTGTACAGTCCACCCCGCCCCGTTGACATGCATGCACATACTCTCTTAAAAAAAATATTCAAATGCAAAGATAAACCATAATTTACACCAGTGAGTTTTTAACCTCATTCCCTGGCTCCATCTGAAATTCCCCCAGAGGATCTTAAGTCCATCTCTAGGAGCAAGTAAGCCTGAGGAAACTGACAGTTCTCTATCACCACTCAGCCAAAGGAGATTCCACAGGACCACAAAAGTGTGGACTAATCCTTCACAGCAATATAATGTGCAACACTGTGTACTCAGGGAGACAAATCTATTTAAAATTGCATTATGCAACTATAGTAGATCTACTCAAAATGGAAGCTGTTTTTTCATGGCTTGCTCACTGTAGATGTTATTTCCTTCAGCAACATATTTAGTAATACATTTGTGATTATTACAAATAAGTACAAATATTTGTACAGACATTACAATAAAATTATCGGAAAAAAATGCTAAAATATTTTTTAGGGTTGAAAACACTATAGATTTATTTTTTTAAAAAAGGCATTGTTCCAGTAAAGACAAAGTTTTAAAGAAATTATAGATGTCTTTTTCCCCCTCACTTAATCATATTAGCAATCTAAGTAAAACCTTCTAAATGCTTTCTGAAGTTATTGATTCCCCTTGTAAAAATCTATCTGAACTATATCATAGAGTCATTAGCAGGTAATGTTATGCCTCACAAATTATGTACTGACAGAATTTACTGGTGAGGTAAGAGAATAGGACTCACTGCCCATTCACTCAACTAATTGTTGCTACTGTGTGCATTTTAGTGCATGCAGTTTCTGCAAAACAGTTTTTAATGAGGCCATTAGTCTTTTTCTTATATTATTCCCCCAACCCCCTTCTACATTCTTTAACACCCTAATCAGCAAAATCATTTACAAAACCACTTTATAAAGTGAAACAGTTAACTGTAATGTGATATCAATGGACTTAAGCGTTATACCTTTAATATGTGTATATTGTACTACTCAAAGGGAGTCAAGTCCATATATTTATTCAGTAAATAATAATAATGGTCTTAATAAGGTATTATGCATATTTGATGAGTTTTTAATGTAAAGCATATTTCCTAATATAGAAAATATACCAAGAGCCATCTTTCAACTCTAGTAATTATCTTCCCTAGAATCTTAAGAGCAGGAGCTTCCAAATGAATGCTAATGAATTATACATCAATTAATTCTTTTAGAAGTATCCCACACATCCAAAAGAGTTAATACTGATTAAAAGTATATAAATGTTGGCCAAAATGGTTATTCCCAATAAAAGAGGATAACTGCAATTTAACAGATTTAAATTCTAGGCCCAAGGGTAACAAAAATACAGATCAAAATAGGATGGTCTTCACTAAAATCTTCAGAGAAATCATTGTTTTATGGGATGACACTATATAAATAGTACTTCTAGGGCCTAATGCTGTTATCAACAAAATAGCAAAAGTCTGGAGCCAATGCAAAGCTCACATGAACACTTTATATTTTAAATAACACAAAATGCTTATAATCTTGGGTATTATGCTTTCATTTCAATAATATTAAAACTTCAATTTGTTTTAAAATATTCCAGTGGGAAAATTTCTATGAATATTTAAGTATTCATTAGGTATGTTGACTCTAAATTCCCTCTCTACACACTGAAAATCTAAATGATTCTAGCTGAATATAAACCCAGATACTGTATATGATTGTGTGTATATGTGCATCTGAATATAATATGAAGTAGTATAATTATATTCTGCAACAATGAGGATGAACCTGAAGGACATTATGCTAAATGAAATAAGCCAGGCAGAGAAAGACAAATACTGTAGGAACTCATTTACATATGGACTCCAGAAAGAAGGAAGAGAAGAAGAGGGGAGGAAGGAGGGAAGGGGAGGACTGGGGAGGGGAGGGGGAGAGGAGGGGAGGATAAGAAGAGAAGAGAAAGAGTTGAACTCTTAGTGGTGGTTACCAGGGGCTGGTGGGGGTAGAAGAAATGGGGAGATGCTGGCCAAAGGGTACAAAATTGCAGTTAAGTAGAATGAGTAAGTCCAGAGATCTAATGTATAGGCATGATGACTATACTTAATAACACTGAATTAAACATTGTGAATATACTCAGAGAGCAGATTTCAGGTGCACTCATCACATGCACAAAAAAATCGTAACTATGTGAGGAGTTCATATGTTAATTAGCTTGACTGCCCTAATCACTGCGATGTGAATACATACATACATACATATATATATATATATATATATATATATCTCACTATCATGTTGTACACTTTAAATATATTCAATTTTTATTTATTTATTTTTAAAGATTTTATTTATTTATTTGACTGAGAGAGCAGGAGAGCACAAGCAGGGGGAATAGTAGAGGAAGAGGGAGAAGCAGGCTCCCTGCCAAGCAGGGAGCCCGATGCGGAGCTTGATCCCAGGACCCTGAGATCATGACCTGAGCCAAAAGCAGATGCTTAACCATCTGAGCCACCCAGGCGCCCAATATATTCAATTTTTATTAAAACATAAATGAGATAAATAAATGAACAGTCCATCAAAATTCTATCAAAAATGTAAGGTGGCTACTTCTATGGAGATCATCAAAAATTATCCAAGAAATTTGCATAAATGTTTCATTGTTTGCACTCACAGGTTAATATTAGGTGATAAACTAAATATTAAGACCAAAGATATACAGTACAAAATAATTTCAGAAAAATGAGCTGACAGGAAAAACATCAAAAGTAAATTTGCCATGTGTATACTGAACTACCTACATATTGCTTTTTTAAAAAGTTGTATTACTTGGTGTCATATAAAAAAACGGATTGACTTAAAGGCTGCTCTGATAGCTATTTTTTTTTTTAACCTCAAAATGATTTCCTGGAATGGCATTTCTATGTACCCATTCAATAATAATTTCACTGCCAACAACAAAAGTGTAAACAATATATAATAGCAAAGTTTTTCTTGCATATATGTTTTAAACACATCCTCATTATTTGTCTATTATCCTCTATATGTTTTTGACACTGTAATAATAAACTAAATCTTTTTCTTTCTTTATTCTATAATATTCCACCCTTCCAAAATATGACTGTTTATTGCACTAAATATTATCTTGTTTCATCTCATCTCTCAAAAGAATCATTTGCTCTGTTTTCTCCAGTCCTTTATTTTTCAGAACACGATGAATTAGATCAGCCTTTTTCATTGTATTTTCTGGCTTCTCATTTTGTATGGCAGCAAATTTCAGCAAATAATCTCATGTTCCTGCCTATGGGCAACTAAATAGCAAAATAAAAAAAACAAAAATGTCTTTAAAATTAAGTAGTGGGAGCGCCCGGGTGGCTCAGTCATTAAGCGTCTGCCTTCAGCTCAGGTCATGATCTCAGGGTCCTGGGATAAAGCCCCACATTGGGCTCCTTGCTCGGTCGGGATCCTGCTTCTCCCTCTCCCTCTGCCTGCCTGCCACTCCCCCTGCTTGTGCGCTCTCTCTCTGTGTCAAATAAATAAATAAAATCTTTTAAAAAAATAAAATAAATAAGTAAATAATGTAGCAATATTTGAGTCATCTCTTCTGCAATGTCTTAAACACTTTATTTCCTCATTTGCACGTATCACTGATCTATCCAAATAATCTAAAATAAATAAACAAACACAATGATTGTTTTCATATATGACAGATAGATTTACACATTTTTATCTGTTTGAGATACTCATGTAGAAAGGTCCATTTCTAACACTTGATCATAATTAACCAAAAAAAAAAAAAAGACAAAGGATTTAATGGCCAGAAATTTAGAGGATCACTTGATTAATTCTGCTATGAACCAAAATTTTTTTTTAAAGATTTTATTTATTTATTTGACAGACAGATAGAAAGAGAGCACAAGTAGGCAGAGAGGCAGGCAGAGGGGGAGGGAGAAGCAGGCTCCCCGCCTAGCAGGGAGCCCGATGTGGGGCTTGATCCCAGGACCCTGGGATCATGACCTGAGCGGATGAAGCCTCTTAACTGACTGAGCCATCCAGGCGCCCATGAACCAAAAATTCTTGTGCAATTCACAATAAAAGAAAGGGGGTTAAAAAGAAAGAAAAAATAAACATAAAAAGCAAAAAATAAAAAATAAAACTCAGAAATATCAGTGTTAGAAATATGCTCCAATTAATAAAATACAATACAGAATTAATAAGAGTTGTCATATTTAATTTAAAAACCTATTGTTATGAATAATACAGAATATATCTTTGCCCTCAGAAATACTAATGTTAGAAATATGAGTAATATGCTTTAAAAATATTTGCACCAAATTGTTTTATGGATCATCTATCTTGCCATTTGAAAACAATCTCGATTTTATTTATATTATTTAAAATTAAAGATGAAAATCTAAGCAAGTATAATAACATTCTATCTAAACTTCCTACTCCCCCCTTGCTTTTCTTGGGATATAACACCTACAGAGTAATCTGTATCTTTTTTTCAATTTTGTCTGAGGGCATTTTGTTTGAGATTTCTCCTTCTTTTTTTTTAACTGAAGAATAGTTGACATACAATATTGTTAGCTTCAGGTGTATGACATAATGATTTGTCATTATGAAATCCTCACCATAAGTGTAGTTTCTGTCACCATACAAAGTTATTACAATATTATTGACTATATTCTCTATGCTCTATTTTATATCCCTATGACTTATTTATAACTGGAAGTCATAAATGATGAGAATTAAATTTCTTAATAGAGTGATTAGATAAAAAATCTAATATTTAAATTTTATTATTATTACTATTTTTAAGATTTATTTATTTTAGAGAAAAAGAGAGAGACAGAGTATGCACAAATGGGGTGAGGAACAGAGGGAGAGGGAGAGAAGCAGACTTCTCACTGAGTGGGGAGCCTGACACAGGCCTCAATCCCACAACCCTGAGATCATGACCTGAGCAGAAATCAAGAGTCGGACCCTTAACTGACTGAGCCACCCAGGCGCCCCTTAGATTTTAATATTTAATGTTACTAAGTTTTACATTTTCCCATTCCTAATTTATATTTTCATTCTATCCCTTTTTTATATTGTGGCATAATGTACATGAAATGAAATATACACATCTTAAATGCATAGTCACGTGAATTTTGATAACTGCAAACACGCACGTAATACACACATTTATCAACATCTTGAATATTTCCAACACTCCAGAAAAATTCACCATGCCTCTTCCCAGTCAATATCTGCTACATGTTCTACAACAGAAAAAATATTGTTATGATTAATTATAACATATATTAATTTTGCCTGTTCTAGAACTTCATATGAATGGAATTCTTAAGTACATTATGTATTTGTGCCTGAATTCTTTCACACAGCATAATATTTTGAGTATATCATTGTCTGTATTAGATGTTTCTCCCCGCACCCCCTTATTTAATCACTGTGTAGTGTTCTATTGTATTTTTATAACATAACTATAAATTTTCCTGTTGAGGGGCATTTGTTGTCTTCCCATTTTTGACAAAATGAATTAAGCTACTTGACATTCTTCTTGCACATTCATATACGTATGTGTGTGTGGATGATAAATTAATATATATGAATAAATTTATACATAAATATAGGCTGTCAATCTTTATATTTTTGTGTATTAGAATTTCAATGTGGTTTTAATTTCATTTCCCTTATGATTACAAAATTGATGTGTGCTTTTTCAATGGTTTCTTGGTCATTCACGTATCTACATTTCTGAAATACCTGTTCACGTCTTTTGACCATCTTTTATTTTGGTATTGATTTTGTTCTACTTTTTCTGTCAACTGCTGAATACTGTTGAAATCCTAAATGTTATGTAACTCTGGATTTCTCAGTATTTTTCTTCAGTTCTATTTATTTTTGTTTTATGTCTTTGGAAGCTCCCTGATTAGGTGCACACCCATTTTAAAATTATTGATGGATTGATGGATTTTTGATAAATTGACATTTTTATTCCTATGAAATACCTTTATTTCTGGGAATATTCATTATTCTGTTTTCTTTGAATGTTACTTACATAGTTATTTTAGCTTTTAATGATTAATATTTGTAAATCTTTTTCTATTCTCTTATTTTTAACATATCTTTGTCTCATATTAATGTATGCCTCTTTTCAACAGCATAAAGCTGGGTCTTTTATATTCAGTGTAACAGTGTCTGTCTTATTTGAAGAGTTTATTCCACTTATATTTATTGTAATTTTCTTATGAGTGGATAAAAGCCAATCGCCTATTTCTTTTCTATTTGCCTTCCTTGTTATTCATTAGTTTCTCTTCTTCTCCTAACACAGAATTCAAGAAGATATTCTAGGTGAAGTGAGGGAACTGTGGGCTCACTTTACTTCCCTTTTTCAGCGATCAAAATCATGCCCAGCCTATTTTCCATGTCTAAATGTAGTTACTACATACATTCTTCCAGTTTTATATTTGTTTATGAAATAAATACTAGCCCATACCAATTACCTTATCATGGCTGATAGCGTTAGTCTTAATAATGTAGCTATTTTTTATGTGAATACCTTTTTAAAATGTGTCTAATTGATATTTTCACATAACTAGTTTTTTGCTTTATTTTTAAATCTTTTTTCTTTCCCTAATTTCATGTTGTCTCTTTATCTTCTATATACTTTTTAGTTTGTAATGTTTTCATTTTGCCTTGTTAAACTGTATACTTAATTCCTTTATTTTTAGCCTTTCTTTGATAATTAAATATTTCAGGTATTCCTTCAAGGAGTGTTTTAGCCATACAGCAATAGTTTAACATAAAACTTTCCCTTTTTTGGTCACTTACAGGTAAATTACAGTAATTTCCTTTTAACTTCTGGCTATTTAATAAGGTTTCTAATTTTCAGTAAGTTAGAGTTTTAAAATTTTGCCTTGTTTTTGTTACATTATGGTCAGAGAGAAAATATATACGTGTGTGTGTGTGTGTATAATGTATAGATATACATATATGAGGACTTAACTTTTTTTAAAGCAGTTTTATTTTCACATCAAAATGGACAGGAAGGTACAGAGATTTCCCATATAACCTCTGTCCTAACACATGTAAAGCCTTCCCTATTATACCAGGGTAGCATATTTGTTAAAATTGATAAACCTATATTGATACTCATATTCACTCAAAGTCCACAGTTTACATTATGATTCACTCTTGGTGTTGTATATTCTATGGGTTTGGATAATTGTGTGATGGCATATATCATTATTATATCATAGAGTATTTTCAATGCCCTAAAAATCTCCTGTGCTCTGCCTATTCATTCCTTCCACTCCTTCTCCAACCCCTGGCAACCACTTATCTTTTTTACTGTCTCCATAGTTTTGATTTTTACAGAATATTATATATAGTATCTAGTCTTTTCAGATTGCTTCTTTCAGTTAGTAATATGCATTTAAGGCTCCTCCATGTCCTTTCATGGCTTGACAACTCAATTCTCTTTTTTTTTTTGTGACAATTCAATTCTTTTTATCATTGAATGATATTCCATTGATTGGCTGTACCACAGTATATTTATCCATTCACCTATTGGAGGACATCTTGGTTGCTTCCAAGTTTTGGCAATTATGAACAGAGGTGCTATATACAACCATGTACAGTTTTTGTGTGAACATTAATCTTCAACTTCTTTGAGTAAAAACCAAGGAATGGAACAGCTAGATTGTATGGTAAAAGTATGTTTGGTTTTGTAAGAAGCCACCAAACGTTTTTCCAATGTGACTATCATTTTTGCATTTTAACCAACAATGAATAAGAGTTCCTGTTGCTCCACATTCTTGCCAGCGTTTGATGGAGACTGTGTTTCAAATTTTGGCCGTTCTAATAGGTATGTAGTTGTATGTCATTGTTGTTTTAATTTGCATTTTCCTGATGACATAGGTTGTGGAGCATCTTTTCTTATGCTTATTTGCCTCTGTACAACTTATTTCATGGGGTGTATATTAAGGTCTTTGTCCCAGTTTTAATCAGGTTGGTTGTTTTCTTATTGTTGAGTTATTTTAAAAGTTCTTCATTTTGGTAATAGTCTATCAAATGTGTCTTTTGCAAATACTTTTTCACAGTTTCTGGCCTCTTGACATTGTCTTCTGCAGGGCAGAAGTTTTTAATTTTAATGAAGTACAGCTTATCAATTATTTTTCTTAGTGTTATATCTAAATAGTCATAATGATATTCAAGGTCATCTATGTTTTTTTCCTGTGTTACCTTCTACAAGTTTCATAGTTTTGCTTTTTAAATTCAGGTCTGTGATCCACTTTTAGTTCATTTTTCTGTAGGGTGTAGAGTCTATAGATTCATTTTTTGCATGTGGATGTCTAGTTGTTCCAGCACCATTTGTTGAAGAAACTATGCTCCATTCTTTGCTCCATTTGATCACTTTTGCTCCTTTGTAAAAAATCAGTTGACTATATTATTTCTAGGCTCTCTATTCTGTTCCATTGATTTGTATGTTTATTCTTGAAACAATGTAACACTGTATGGATTACTGTAGCTTTAAAATGAATCTTGAAGTTGGGAAGTGTCAGTTATCCAACTTTGTTCTTCTCCCTCAATATTGAGTTGGTTTTTGCCTCCCCAAACAAACTTTAGAATCAGTTTGTCAATGCCCACAAAGTAACTTTCTGGGATTGCACTGAATCTACCAATCAAGTTGGGAAGAACTGGTATCTTGACAATGTTGAGCCTTCCAATCCATGAGTATAAAATATCTCACCATTTATTTAGTTCTTTGATTTCATTCATCAAAGTTTTGTAGTTTTCTTCGTATATATCTTGTACATATTTTGTTTTGATTATTGGGAATAGTAGTGTACATGATATTGTGTTTTTAATTTCAAATTTCACTTGGTCCTTGACAATATATAGGATAATATTTGACTTCTGCATATTAACTTTGTATCCTGCAACCTTGCTCTACATGTTATTAGTTCCAGGAATTTTTTTGTTGATTTTATTATGTACATAGGTGATCATGTCATCTATGAACAATGATGGCTTTATGCCTTCCCTCCCCATCTGTATACTTTTTCTTTTCTTCTCCTGTTGCATTAGCTAGAACTTCCAGTACAATACTGAAAAGCAGTGGTAAGAGTGATGAGAGGCAAGGATGTCTTATACCTGATCTTAATATGAAAACCTCAAGTTTGTCACCATTAAGTATAATTGTTGGCTACAGGTTTTCTATATATATTCTTTACAAAGTTGAGGAAGTTCTTGTCTATTCATAGTTTACTGAGAGTTTTTATCATGAATGGATATTGGGTTTTATCAAATGCTTTTTCTGTGTCTATTGTTATGATCTATGAAGAAATAATTGCAATGCCTCCTGGAGACTAATTCCTTCCATCTTGTTTTTATATAAATCCATTAGAAAAAATAACTAAATGGTAGAGTGAGAAAAGGATATTCATAGGCAGGACACAGAAAAATTACAAAATTAAACAAAATAAAAATAAAGTTTTTCCAAATATAGGAAAAGGCTGTGTCTCACTCATAATCTAAGGAATGTGTGAAATAAAATCACAAAGTTCTATGTTTTACCTTTCAGAGTAAAATTTGCACACATTTGGCAAAACCAAGTGTTTACTCAGATATGAGAAAATAGGCACCAGTATTCCTTTTGTCATCAGTGTCAAATATGGCAAATAGTTTGGAAGCTGATTTGGAACTCACTAGTAATTCATCAATCTAGGAAGATGCACTACTTTGTCATGATATAAAGGAAAGGATATTTATGGTATCATCATTTCAATATCATCAATTTGTAGGCAAAAATAAATCTGTCTAAATAGGACTAATTATATTAACCATAGTACAGTTTTAAGTTGGAATACTGTATAAACTTTGAAGTAAATGATTCATATCTATCTGTTCTGATAAGAAAATTTCATAAAATATGTTGGTAACTGGAAATCAGGTAACACAATAACATGTATAGTATTTTGTTTTAAAATTTTAACATGCAGATGTACACACATTTCTGATTGAAAAGATTGGTGAGTTGATAGGGGAATTGTATTTATTCTATTTTTTTGGTCTAAATTATTTTATTCCATTTTTTACTATTAACTTCTATTAATCTTATAATAAACTGTGATTTCTAATTTAAATCTATTTAGTTTTATATTACTAAGTAATTTCAAGGTTGGGGTAAGGACTAATTGAATGCTTAAGTCAATTTAGTTTCCCCAGTTCAAGAGCTGAACTCTAATGGTTTATTCATTTAAGACCCCAAAATATGAAAAGCAAAAGAGTACCAGGAAAATATTTTTCCTCAGATAAATCACAAAAGTCATGACATTTGTTGGCAAACATGTAAAGATAAAGAAAGTATACACATAGAAGAGCATCAAAGACTGCTTTTTTTCCCCCCACAAGGAATATATTCCAATTGCCTATCAAACATTAAGTGAAAATAAATGGAAATAGAACTGTAAAGGCTCGGGAATACGAAACTGTATATGTCATTTATTATGAAAAATATAGAGTGACATCATTAACAAAGATAATAGCAAGCCATAAAGAAGAGGAGATTATACAATTTGAGTCTTTGGATCATGTCCCTTCTCTTTATCCTTCCTCTACAGTGAGGAATACAATGTATACATACAGAAATGACTCATAATTTTGAATATAAACTGAGTAGATCCGGGCTCTTGGAAACAATGTTAATAAATGATTCAAAGCTGGGGATGAGGAAGTTGAAGTAAAAATAAGAATGCTTATCAAAACTTATATATAATACCTTGAATTTAGTTTAAAAATTGCTAAAATCATGCAGAAAAGAAAGTTTCAAAACTCTGCCTTGAATTTACTACTATTAGTGACTATAATAATTTGAGTTGTATTTATTTCCCCTCAAATATCATAAAATATGTGGCTTATTTTTTCAGAAGCCTATTTCTTGGCATTTTTATTCTTTAATGATTTTGTTCCAAATAGGCATATCTTTTATCAAGCAGCCTCTACAAAATCAGGAACCATTATAAATTCATTTATTTTCCAATATTATGAGTTGGCTATTTTGGTTTTCCTAATACAGTATGGAGATGCAGGAGGAGTTAGGAAATCACTATTGATTGGCTTTCTTTTGTGAAAATTAACTTAGAAGTGAAAACAAACATGACTTACTACTTAGAAATCTGATTCAATAGAGATTCCTACTTGTAGAGCCCGGTTTTAAAGTAGTTGACATTTACAGAGCATTTATTTTATTCTATGACATTTATCTTATTCTATGCCAGACACTATATATACATAAAGTGATGCCCACTTTATTTATAACATTTCACTTGTTCCTCCAAAAACCTTCTGGTGTAGATAACATTAGCCTTGTTCACAGATGGGAAAACCAATTTAGAAAAGTAAGTAACTTGCCCAATGTAATAGTGCTTATAAGTCACAGAGCCATATTCAAACCTAGGCATGTCTGATTACAAGGCCCTAGATCATCCCATTGACTCTATAATGCCTTCTCCAGTGAAACAATTCTGGATCAGTAGATGAACTTACTAATATCGACCCATTACTGCTGAATATTAGAGTTTTTTAAACCTCTGTATTTTGAAAAATTTCAAACATATACAAAAGGTAAGAAATAGTATCATGAGTCCCAAGTGTCCATTATCACCCAGAGTCGACAATCTGTGCAATTTACACAGATTTAGTATTAGATGATATTAAGGAATTATTAATTTTATGAAATATTCTAATTTTTTAATATCTTCTAATACCCAATCTCTGTACATTATCCTAGATTGTCTAAAAATTGTCTTTTTTCTTGTTTAAATTTTTAGATCTCTTATGTCTTAGGTGACCCTGAATTTATATTTCCATTTCCTCCACTTTCCTTCAAATCATTTATTTAAGGAAACTGAGTCACTTTCTTCTTAAATCCCCATGGTCTTGATTTGATTTCTTGCATTCCAATGGTATCATTTAACATGTTTCTCTTTCATATTTCCTGCAAACTGGTGGTGGTTATAGACTTGATAAATTCAAGTTCAACTCTTTTAGAAAGAATATTTCTTAAATGGTGTGTGTTCTTCCTAGGAGGCACTTAATGTATATCTGTAACATTCTGAATAATGTTCAAGGGTTGTCATACAGATCCATCTATCATGAAGTTCCTCATCAACCCTTCACCTAATAGGTTTAATAGCCATTGATGATTTTACCCAGATGCATTATTTCATTGTTTGGTTTGAGGTATAATTCACATGCCATAAAATTCACCCTTTTAAGGTGTATGGTACAATTGTTTTTAGTATTCTCACAGGGTTGTGCCACTATCAGCACTATCTAATTTATTCTAATGTGCTTTCTCTATGAATCTGCCTATTCCAGACATTTCATATAAATGGAATCATGAAACATGTAACCTTTTCTGTCTGACTCCTTCACTCAGCATAATACTCATGTTGGAGCATGTATCAGTACTTCACTTTTATGGCTGGCAAATATTCTACTGTATGGATATATCACATTTTGTATATTCATTGATCTGTTGACAGACCTTTGAGTTATTTCTACTCTTCAGTCTTGAATAATGCTGCTATAAACAGTCATATACAATTTTTTGATGAACATATGTTTTCAATTGTTGGGTATACACTTGAATTGCTGTGTCAAATGACAGCTCTATGTTTAAATGTTTAAGGAACTTACAGACTCTTTTCCAAGTGACTGTACAATTTTATATTATCTCCAGTAATAAATCAGGATTCAAATTTCTCCACATCCTCTTCAATACTTGTTATTGTATGATCTTTTTGATCATAGCCACCCTAGCGGATGTGAGTGGTTTATTGTTTGTTGATTTGCACTTTCTTAATGATGTTAAGCTTCTTTTCATGTGTTAATTGACCATTTGTACAACTTATTTGGAGAAATTTCTATCCAAATCCTTTGTACATATTTAAAAATTGGGTTGTAATTTTGTCGTGTTGTAACAATTCTGTATATATTTCAAAATATAGTCCCTCAGGAGATGTATGATTTGCAAATGTTTCTCCCATTTTGTGAGTTGTCTTTTTACCTTCTTGATAATGTTCTTTACAGCACAAAGTTTTTTTTTTTAATTTTGATGAAGTACAATTTATTTATTTCTTCTTTGGTTATTAGTGTCATATCTAAGAAACCATTGCCTAATCCAAGGTCAGGAAGATTTATATCTGTGAAGATTTACATTTTTATTTTCTTATAAGGTTTTTATCATTTTATCTCTTACATTTAAGTCTTTGATCCATTTTGGCTTAAATTTTTGTAGTGTCAGGTAGGTATACAAATTATTTATTTTGTATGGGAATATCCAGTTGTTCTGGCATCATTTGTTAGAAAGACTATCTCCCATCCAATATTCTTGGCACCACTGTCAAAAATCACTTGACCATAAATGTATGAGTTTATTTCTAGACTCTTGATTTTATTCCATTGATTTGTATGTCTTTTTTATGTCAGTACCATGTAGTTTAAGTGCCATAGTTTTTCTAAATTTATTTTGCAAAGTCTATGGTATTTATTGTGTGTGACCTGAAGCCTCTGCTTGGGTAGCTTAGTGGTAATCTAACAATTGGACAGATAGTTTCTTAAATTCCTAGAACCAATAAGTCTCCCAGTGTTTACTTGCTAAGGGGCTATATATGTGTACTGGGATATGCCTTAATGCTCAGCCAGAGAGCTGACAACTATGCCTTAACCTTCACTTCCCACTTGTACAGAATCTTAAAGTCAACCAGACATGAGAACTTAGGGCATTCTCAGGCCTTTCTTAAGCCCGTGTGCAGCCCTGGGCATGTGTGCACAGAGTTCTATGCATTTGCATGACCTTTCTGATTCCACCGAATATGTCAGAACATTTGAAAAACATCTGCTTTTCTTTTTAACATTCTGGTTAGCATATTGCTTTCTCCAACTTTATTCACCACCTCAGGAAGCCATAAAGTTAAACAATTGACTGTAATTGTTTCTAATACCCTTCCCTCCCAAGAAAAAGGCTTTTCACATTTGGAAAGCTTTGAATTATGTCAAATTCAGACAGTCTTGTAAGTGGGGTCTTTCAGGAAATCACCAAAAAAGTCAAATAATATTAATTCTCTCAGAATGAGGCTTTAAAGGAGTTCTAATCCTGTTCTGTTCCCTCCAGTGTCTTCTAGGTACTCGTTTTCATTAAGAACACAGCCTGTTAATTTTCTAGGCTATTGTGGAGCTAGAGAGCAAGTATGAAATTATTGAAAGGCATGAAAAAGCTCATTTTTCTTATAGAGATCCAGCTATTTTCTTAAATAAATGCTCCCTGGGTTGCTATAAGTCTTTGGTGAATTTCTAGAGTTATGTAATAATTGTGACAATGTTTGCCAATTTTATTATTGCTTTTATGAGGAAGAGATTTTCAAAATCCTTACTCTGCCAATTTTGCTTACTTTGCTGAGGGCCATTCTTGACAGTACCTAGAAAATTATAATCATTATTTTATTTTTTAAAGATTTGTTTATTTATTTTAGAGACAGAGAGTGAGAGTGCATAAGTGGGCGGGGGGCAGAAGGAAAGGGAAAAGGAGAGAGAAAGTCTCAAGCAGACTCCCATCTGAGCATAGATCCTGATGCAGGGCTCCATCTCATAACCCTGAGATCATGATCTGAGCTGAAATCAAGGGTCAGACACTTAACTGACTGAGCCACCCAGGCACCCCATCATTTTAAAAATTTAATTCTTTCCCCATCTTTATTTTCCACTTAGATTTTTCTTTCATTGATAATTTAAAACAAATTTTATGTTTATAAATTGAAATGCAATTCCAGTTAAAGATAGGAATGCAGAAATACCTTTCCCATTCTTCTTCCATGAACTCCAATGCAAACATATTTTTTAAAAAGATATAGAAAGAAGAACACAATTTGTGATGAAGCAAAGACACTGTCATAACAAAAAATACATGATCATTTCTGCCATGTTAAAAAACAACAAGAGCCTCTTTTTTTCTTTTGATCCTAATTTTCCCAAGAGCTTACAGCCAATTTCTTACCTTCCCTTTATAATATTACTATGCAAAAGAGTTTTCCATATACATTTTGTCTTTTCTCTTTCAAAGTTCTCTTGTTCTTACTCCATCCAGGGTTTTACTTCCACCAACACAGTTGCAATAATGATCATCAATGAACTGTGTGATATTAAACGCAATGGTCACTAGTCAGCCTTAATGTTACTTAATGACATCAAACATAGCAGATTCCTCTCTTCCCTGTTGCAACACTTTCTTTTCTTGTCAATCAAAATCTCACATACTCCTGGTTCTCCTGCTTTGTGAGTATTCCTTCTCAGTTCCACTAGGTATTCTACTGATGGTTATTTCTCATCTAGAACTATTAGTGCAGAAGGTCTCCAAAATTGTATTCAAAAGTATTTTCTTTTCTATTTTAGTTATTTTCCCCCCAGGGCATTAAATATCTTTCATTCTTTGGCAATTCCCAAATTTATATTTTAGGTTAGTATCTATCCACTAGGCTTCAGGATCAAAAACCTGTTTACTCAACAGAGTCATGTGTGCCGTGTGTATATAAAACAAACACCTCAAAATTAAGAGATCCAAAACTAAACTTATACGTCCCTCACTTCAACCTTATCTTCACAGACATACTTTTATCTCAGAAAATGGTAACCTAACACTTATACTTACTTAGGCAAATAAATAAATAAGGAAAAAATAAATGAAAAATTGAGTCTTTCCTCAATTTTATTTTCTTTCAAAAATGCCCATTGTCTCTACCAACAAGAAGTATTTATATATGTATGTCTGAATTATTTTAAAAGATTTAAGTCAGACTCCATGCTTTCCATACTTCTTCTCTGCCTTGCTTTAATTCCTGTTTCCCTTCTTTATGAATTAGAAGAGGTTTAGTCCATACTCAGTGTTTGTTTCAAAATTTAAATCAGATTATCATTCCTCTCCTCAAACCACTCAAATAATTTCCTATTATCTCAGATAAGGATCTGGAGTCCTTTTAATTTTATTTAAGGCCTTATTATTTCCTTTCAGCTTATATAATTGCTTAAAAGTATAAATACCTAATGATAAATCTAACAAATTTACTATTGATGCAAGGCTATAAAATGACCAAAGTAATAGTACAGAAAACACAGAAACGAACTCATACATACACACAAACTTAATATGCAATGGAAATAGATAAGTTGTGGTCTTTTAATAAAAAATAAAACAAGACAATTTTAGTAAAATTAGTAACCTCCCAAAAAGTGAAATAAAATTGGACCATAATCATACACACACTTACATGACCATACCAACCACACAAATTGCTCATGCATTTACTGAAAAATGTTATTAATACTTTAAGTATAATACAGTATCCATATGAACTCATGACATATTTACTAAACAGAACACAAAAATACAAACCAAGAAGAAAAAGTTTGATGTATTTAGCTACATTAAAATTAAAGTAGCTACATTAAAATTAAAGTCATTTGTTCACCAAAAGACACTATAAAAAGACTAATAAGACAAACTTAATATTTTAGTTACCTACCAATGAATACAAACTATCCTAAAACTTAGAGGTTTAGAAAAATAAGAATGTAGTAATTTTTAACTTTGTGGGTTGACTGGCTTCAGCTGGAATTTTCTTCTGCTCTACATGGTATAGCTAAGGTCACTCACGCAGTTTTAGTTGGAAGCCCAGCTGGGACTGGAGCATCCTAGATGGCTGCTCATCCTTCAGAATCTCTCCCCACTTGGCCCTTATCATTCTTGGTCCAGTTTATTTAAAATACGGCAGCTGGTATCCAACAGGAAACAATGCAAGAGAATAATTCCAATGTACAAGTATTTATCAAACCTCTGCTTGATAATATCCTATTGGTCAAAACAAGTCAGTTGGCTAAGCAAAAACAATGTGGAAGGATATTATTGAAAGGTGTGACTATGAGAGGTGTATTGCTTCAGGACACCATTTAACACTATTGAAGTCTGCTCTTTGACTCCTAATGACTCATATCTCTTCCACATATGCAAACTATACTTAATGTCCACAAATTCCCTCATGTCTCATTCTACTGTGGTATCAGACATCATCCTGAAGTATAGAATCTCATCATCTAAATCAAGTCTAGATGCAGATGAGTTTTTGTTGGGGAATTCCTCAAGTGCAGCCCTCTCGGTATTATTTTGCAGAAACAAAGGTCTTTAGACTGAGAAGGAAAAAAATCTCTGGCCTTCTTATCCCTAACAAAAATTGATGAGTTCAAAACAGAATACAACATGATGGCTGGTAACCAGTAGAGAAATTTCCAAAAGGTTAAGGTCCAATAAGAAAACGCTTATGAAACATATGTTTATATCATCCTTATTAAAAGCCAAGTGATCAAAGAAATGTACATGGCCAAATTCATAAACAATGTGTAATGATATTACATACACACAGCTTGAGTACAAGAAGGTATGTTTCAGTGGGGACTACCCTTAAAGAAGTCTACTGTATTTGGTAAAGATATATATTAAACATACAACTAAAGATAAATATCCAGAATAAAGAATATCTACAAAACAAGAAGAACAAGCAACTTAGTGGGGAAAAAAACAGGCAAAGATGTTAATAGGAATTTCAAAGAATATATAACATAAATGGTCCACACACAGAGAAATGATATTTAAAATAATCAATAGAAAATACAATACAAACTAAATCCACAATTGCATATTATGTTTCATGCACCAGAATGCCAAAAAAAAAAGTTGGACAAAGTAAAATGCAGGTAAGGATATATAAGCTATATGATATATGAGGATATATGAGATATTTGTACTTCTCATTTGGAGGAGTAAAATTTTTAATAAACTTTTAAAAAATTTGACATTACCCTACAAAAGGTGAACATGAGCACATCCTAGGATTCACAAGTTATATTACTAGGCTATATTGACCCTTAATAACTCATACACATGGCCGAAGAAATATATGTAAAAATGTTCATAATAGCATTCTTCTAAATAGTAAAATACTTAGAAGACGTTGGAATGTTCAACAAGAGTTAAACACATTTTTAAAATATATGAAATATTTACATAATAGAATAATAGCAGTTAAACTGAATGAACTGTTAGGTGTATTTATCAGTGTTCACTTCAAAAATATAATATTGAGTAAAACAAACATGTCACAAACTAATATATGGCAAGAATTTATTTATTTGCTTGACAATTTTTATATAGTGCTTAGGAATAACAATATATGTAATAATCCTATAAAGAAACTTAATGAACTGAACACAATATTTAGAATAATGGTACCCTGCAGTGGGGGGGAATAAGAAGGAAACTCTTAGGGGGCCTCTTAGATTCTAGGAAATTCCATTTATTGGTCTGAGTGGAGGGTGCACAATTTTTAAAATTATTGCTCATTATTTCTCTATTGTTTTTCATGTAAGCTTTTGTTTATCCCTTACAAATATATTTTTAAAATGATAGTGAAGGCAAATGAAATCAATTATGTGCATAACTGGTCATATTGAAAAGCAAAACAAAATAGAACACACACATACATAAGGAGTTAAAAAGAAATAATAGTTGGTTAAAGACTTGAGATATGTCATAATGAAGTATCACTCACCAGAAAAAAAATTATGATAAACATGAAGAGACTAAAAAGAGAAAGATTTATGAACATATGAACAAGAAAAAAAAGTTAATTAAAGCAGGCAAAATTCTGGTTTACTTCATATTTCTCTACAGCAATATTCGAGAGATTTAATGTAAACTGTAAAGTAAAACCTACAGTGTTTTATATAAAACAATGTAAACCAAGAATTTTATTTCCTGGAACTCCATTCTAAGAAAACTATAGCATAAATACATGAAATAAATATATAAATGGTTGAATAGATAGTAGAAAGAAACCAATTAAATTCAGCCATTCAAGATATGATTAAAAGCAAAGAGAAAGAGGAAACCATACTGAAAGGATATTTGTGGTTACTGAATGAATTCAAATAACTAAGATTAAATAACTGTTGGGGGGGTGCCTCAGTGGCTCACTCTCTTAAGTGTCTGCCTTGGGCTCAGGTCAGGATCTCGAGGTCCTGGAATTCAGCCCTGCATCCAGCTCCCTGCTCTGCAGAGTCTGCTTCTCCCCCTGCCCCTCCTGCTCAGCTCCTGCTCTCTCTCTCGCTCACGCTCTCTCTTTCAAACAAATAAATAAAATTTTTTTAAAAATAACTATGGGAATTCTTTGATTTATAAAGTATATTTCATTCCTGGTCAGTAAAATAAAAATAATAATAATAAAGTAATAACAGCAGTGTAAATCTGCTAATTTCTTCCTTTATGAAGCTGTATGCTTTTTAACTATTAAAAGCATTAAGCTTTATAACTTTTTATAATTTTACATAACTGAAGATTTTCACTATAACTTTCCCTGCTTTAGATCAGTGATTCTCAACTGTGGTTTCATGTTAGAATAACATTTAAAACTCTTGATAATCCATCCACACCCTTCTAGATCAATTAAACCAGAATTTATGGGGGTAAAACTCAGGCATCAGTAATTATAATGCTCTCTCTGGTGACCCAATGTGAAGCCACACAGTTTTGGGTATGTTTTCTAAATTTAAACAGATTTTATAGTAACTATACATCTTGTGGTAAAACAAGATTTATCTGAAATTCATTAATTTTTGTACTTCATCTTTAGCTTTATTTCCTTTGTTAAATGCAGTTGCATTTTAATCATTTTTCTCCTAAAGCAGTATTCTCTTTGTATATCTTCATCTATCTGTCTATATATCTTTACCTTTGTATCTTTTTATGTGCAGTAGAGAGATATTCTCTATAATGTAAATGAATTTTGTCAGAGACTGTCTTCAAGTGTTAGAATTTTGGTGTGAATTTTAAATTTTAGGTGCTTTTCCCCTTTTGCTTGATATTTTATAGCACATATGCTTCATTTTTATAAAAAATTAATCTATTTAAAGTTTCATTTTTGAAGCTGTATTGAATTATTTCAGTTTCATATTGTTTGTTAGACAATTGCTCATATCTAAATTTACAGTTACAGCTCTTTGAAAGATTAAATATTCATTTACTAATAATTGAAAATATCACTTTATTAAAAATATTTGACAGTAAAATATCTGTTTGTTTATAATTTCAGGCCTAGTTTTTATGTGCATGAAACTAGAACAGGGCAATAGATGTCTGCAGTTTAATTTTAACATTTCACAGCTTGCACTGGTGAAAATATATGTATCAATGATGTGATAGTTAAATGGGTATACATCATGGCTAAAAGAAGGAAATGAATATCCATAATTAAATTTTTATATGTTATAGCTTGCGGTGGTGAAATAAATATCTGTCAATGACATGAATGCTAAATGGTTATGTGTCAGCATCTAGAGTACAGAAATTAATATCCTCAATTAAATGTCTATATGTTATGTAAGATTTTGACACAGAAATTCTTTACAACTTGAAATTCCTTTAAGAGTTTTTCTATTTTAGAAAAGATGAGATCTGTGTATTTGTCCCTTTTGAAAACATGAAAAGGGTGAATTGAGGGAATTTAACTTACAGAATGTTTATGATTTTTAAATAGTAAATGACCCATAAGTCACTTCACATCTCCTTTATGATTTTAATTTCCTAGCACTAAGAAAGTTGAATCTCTTTTCCTTCTCATTTTTAGCTCTCTATATCAGTCATCTTTGACCATTTTCATTCCTTTATAAGTTAATAGGTTAAAAAGCTACAGACAATCATAAAATTAAGAAGGATTCTAGGCAACAAAATTAAACAAGATAAAGTATTTTAGTATATTACAATTTCTTCTGTATAGTATCAATGCTGTGAAAATAATTCAAAAAATTTGTAAAACATCTTGCTCATGTAGAGAAATGATATGTAAGTATTAAATATCTTTTAGGACTGCAGAGAACTCCATCTCCCTGAGAACTCTTACTAGTGGACATTTCAAATAGCATTGCCATAGGTTCAGGCACAACACTGAAATTCATTTCAACACTCTTTAGTTAACAATCTTTCAAAATGACGTCTATTTTGGAAATGGTGTGGAAATAGCAAATGGCAAATTCAGCTCTAGTGGGTTATTTAAGATTCCTCTGGAAATTGTTAGGGTATGTATTAACTAGGAAAAGAAGGCAATTGTTACTATATTGTAAGACTAAGCAGGTGGGACAAACTAATTTTGGAAATAAATTAATGTCATTATTTGCTGATTCTAAATAGGAAATGCAAACTCTTAACCACATAGCAATTATAAATTGCTATTTCTTCTCATGTGCCTTTCACATTAGAAATATATATCTATACAACTAAGTTTCAGTATGCAGATAGACAAACACACACATGCATTTGTGCACGGTATCAACTTGCTGCAAACTCTGTTTTGTTAACTTACAGGAGAATCAGCATTTGCAAGTCCTAGCTGTCACTCACCAAGTCACTTTTCCCTCAAGATTCCTCCATTTTGATGACAAATCAAGCTGTTCCATTGTGCTTGCAACAGGCAGTGTGTGCACATGTATCCTGGCAACCACATGTGCAGCTGCACTGACCCCTTGAAGCACGGGATGAGAAGAAAATTGCTAAGGTCAAGAAACCAGTTTTAAGAAAAAACTGCCCTAAGTAATAAAATATTTCTGAGTTGTTTTTGAGCCAGTAGCATTCCCACCAGCTGAATCAATAAGCTCTTGATTTTAGAGACATTTGCTTTTACTACCTAAAGAAGAATGTCAGGTCACAAAAATGAAATGGGTTTTGGTTCTACGACATTGTAATATAGATCCAGACCCCCAATATGAACACTTTAAATTCATTAGCTGAGTATTTCTTTTACTCTGGCTTGGGGAGTTTTTCCATTGTTATGATTCATATACCAAAACATATCTGAACACTTTGAAAATATGAAATAGTGTAAACATATTGGCTAGCTTATATGTGCTGAGAATGATAAAATGCTGTTGGTGTTGACCTTAATTACCCCCTCAACCACTCTGGACAGACTGACCTCTCAACTGCATCAATGATGATGCAAAATTATCCAGTCCCAATTTACCATAAAAACCATATACTTTCTCTGACTTGCTGCTTACAAGTTGGGAGGGCTCAGTAAGAGACCACTAAAAAGCTTTCAGTAGGCTGCATTCTATCTTCTGTCAACTTAAAAGACTAAAAAACGTTCCCTAATATTTAGCTAGACACATTTTTCTGTTATCACTTCAGCCTGTGAACATGAAAACATACACTGATTACATGAAAAACACAAATATTAATTAATATTTAGAAAACTTACCTTTCAATGTATCAGAAAAGAAAGAATTAAAACACCTGAAGAAATTAGAAAAAGAAGAGAGTAAAATAAAGAGAAGAAATAAGGATAGAAATCAATAAAATTGCTAAGTGAAAGTTAAGAAATAGCGCAGAGGATCATAGGGGAGGGGAGGGAAAACTGGAAGGGAAGAAATCTGAGAGGCAGACCAATCATGAGAGACTCGACTCTGGGAAACAAACTGAGGGTTGTAGAAAGGAAGGGGGGTGGGGTGATGGGGTAACTGGGTGAAAGGCATTAAGGAGAGCACGTGATGGGATGAGCACTGGGTGTTACATGCAACTAATGATCATTGGACACTATATCAAAAACTAATGATGTACTATATGTTGGCTAATAGAATTTAAATAAAAAAACAAAAAAATCAATAAAATTAAAAAAAACAATAGCAAAGATTTTTTAAAAGTGTAATTGAAAAGAAGATTGTTCATGTTTTTTGTGTTATTTTGACAAGACTGATGAAGAAAAAGTACAAAAAAAAGACAAAATTACTCATACAATGGAGTTTAAAATACAGTATTATGAAATTTATGTATTAATAAATTTAATTAATTGAAATACACATTTCTTACAAAAGTAATGCCAAAACTAGAGAAAGAATAAATAGAAAGTTGCAAACTGCATGGATTTGCACGCTACTAACTTTTTTTAGTAATTTTAGGAATTTCCCCCTGCCATTTAGTGTGGTTCTACAGGCTAAAATGGACATGTTTTCCTATTTCTTATATAGTTGATCTTTATAATCACTGCTTTCTTAACAAAATCTTTAAATTTTTAAGTATGTGATATGACAACCATTTTAACTATTTTGAACTTGACATAGTATATAAAATATGTGTTTATATTTTGAATCTTATAATTAATCATAGATAATGTTACATTGCTCTTTCAACATTTCAGGGAGAACAGAGAAGTAAATGTATTTGAGAAGACCATGTATATATATATATATATATATATATATTTCATATATATGAGAAAACATATATGAGATATATATTTCTATATATTTCACATATACATTTCTAAGTATATATTTGTTTCTATATATTTATGTGTGTAATATATATCATATATATAAAACACATAGAAACAAATAATTACATAAAGCAAACAGAAAAAAATGGAAATATATATAATAAATTATATTAGTAATTTGAAAGTTAATATTAAGATTTATTAATTCTAGCAGCCTTGAAAATATAATAGATGAGTGAAACAGCTGCTGCACTTTGAGATTCATAACCACATTTTCGCAAGCATATGTATCTGATGGGCTGCTCCCAGCCAACATTGCAGTGCAACAGGGATACCACCATAGACCTGTTTCTGGTGTAAACAAATTTCTGTGATTACCAGCTTTGACTTGAAGACTTCCCAAAAGCTTTTCCCAAACCTGCCTTACACTGCACAGCAGTACAGTTGGATGATTTCATCCAACTTTTTCTCTCTCCTTTGCATTCAGGGTGAGACTTGCATTGTCCTCTCAGCCTGTCCAGATCCCTTCTCTCTCATCTAGCCATTTTTTTCTAATAAAATCCTTATATAACTAATCATGTCTTGGTGTTGATTTCTCAGGAAAACTGGGGTTAAAACACTGCTCAGTTATCGTAATCATTATCAAAACACAATCAGGAGTACTTCTAAGGAAATCCATAAGAAATAGATCAGTAAATGTGTTTTATCAAGTTTTTAATGCATTTCAAAAAAAGTTACTCATTAACACAAAGAAGAATGTGCACTGAGGGAATTTTTTTTGCTTTCTCCAAATTTTTATTTAAATTCCAGTTAGTTTACATACAGTGTAATACTAGTTTCAGGTGTAGAATTTAGTGATTCATCACTTACACACAACATCCAGTGCTCATCACAACAAGTGCACTCCTTAATGCCCATCACCTTATTTAACCCACCCCCTCACACATTTCCCCTCCAGCAACCCTCAGTTTGCTTTCCATAGTTAAGAGTCTGTTTCCTGGCTTGCCTCTCTCTTTTTTTCCCATGTTCATCTATTTTGTTTCTTAAATTCCACATATGAATGAAATCATATGGTATTTGTTCTTCTCTGACTTATTTTGCTTAGCATAATATTCTCTAGCTTCATCCATGTCATTGAAAATGATGGCTGAGTAATATTCCATTGTGTATATATACCACATCTTTACCCATTCATCAGTCGATGGACATCTGGGCTCCTTCCATGATTTAGCTATTATTTATAAAGGGTGCATGTGTCCCTCCGATTCAGTATTTTTGTATCCTTTGGGTAAATACCTAGTAGTGCAATTGCTGGATCTTAGGGTAGTTATTTTTAACTTTTTGAGGAACTTTCATACTGTTTTCCAGAGTGGCTGTACCAGTTTGCATTCCCACCAATAGTACATGAGGATTCTGAGGGAAATTTTATAATGGCCTCTAGCATTAGTCTAAAGTTTACAACCATTTGGTATAAATGAGAATGGACTGTTTATGTAAGCAATCCAATCATTTTATTAATTTTAAATACTATTAAATTAATTCAATATTTAATAAAAAGAAAATTAAAATCACCAGTGTTCTCTAAATTTCAAGACAATCCTAATTATAATGTTCTTTTGAATTTTTGATTATAATTGCCTTTGGAAATGTATTGAAACTTACAGAATTTCTTTCCAGTATAATGCATTCATATGTATAATTTTGCCCAGTGTGTGTGTGTGTGTGTGTGTGTGTGTGTGCGCGCGTGCGCGTGTGTGTGCAGTTATAGCCCTTTGCCTTAGAGACAGGAAGCATACTGCTTTGTAATTTGATTTTATTTTTATTTTATTTTTCACTGAGTACATTATAATGATTAGTGCATTATTCTTAAATAGCATCATTAAATTATATAAAGTATGCAATCAACTTTATTTAACCAGTCTTTCATTGTATTATTTTAAAATGCTTTGAATATTGTAGTTAAGTATTTGAGCATGTTAATAATTATTTGCATAGGATATATTTCTAGCATTAGAATTCTTAAATAAAAATTATGCTCATTAAAAATATATATATATATATGCAAACTGCTCTAAAGAAGGTTAAAATAAAGTAATTGTTTGAGCCCTCAATGTCACTAAATTTATTTCATCATTAATAAATTGAAAGTGAAATGTTATTTTATTGTTTAAATATGTATTTCATTGATTTCACTGATTTCTAGACAGGTTCACTTAACCTATCTCCTTTTCCCTATAATGTTTATTGTTACTTTCTTTTGTGAATTGTGTCTGTACTTCATTTACCCTATTTCTATATTAGTACATTGAATTGCATTAATGGATTTAGAACAATCTATTCTTGCCTTTCTGGAGTGACTTCAATCGTCTATACTGTATTGTTGAATTACACTTGTTAATATTTAATAAAGTTGAACATCCATTAGATTTTTTAATATTTATTTTGTTAGATTTTTGTATTATTGATACGCTGCTCTCTGTAAAAATAATTTAAGCCTTGAAAGGGTTAAATTTTAGTTTGAATTCACACCTGCAATTTTCTCAGCCTAGACTTCTCTGGAAAGCATCAGGTGCTTATTCTATCTTTCATTCTTCTTACGTCTCTGTTAAACTTTCTACTTTTTCATGAGTTCTTAAACTCTAATTTTTAAAAGTATTTCTTTCATCCAGATTTCAGTAGATATTACCACAGATTTTTGAAGTACTGTTATGATTTTTATTTCTAATCTCAGGTTTATTTCTAATCTAAAGAACTACAGGTTCCAATTTCAATTAATTAGAAAGTTCCTATATATTGACAAGTAATTTCCAAGCAATAACAACAAAAAAATTGTATAAATGTTACACTAGTAAGAGTGAGTTAAAGAGGTGACACTTGATTTAAAAAAAAATTAAGATAATATTTAACTTCACTACTTTTAAGTATTTGAAACTCAAGATTATGATTTAGTGTAACTTCACATCCAAAATTCAAATGAGTGATGTAAAAGATGCATAGATTTCCATTTGGTTTTGCTTTCTTTTGTCACATCATATGTTATTTTACCATGATTTAATCTCCTATAATATAAGAGACGTAAAGAATATGGTCTCTAAGGTGTTTATTAGTGTTGTAATTCCCAAAGTGGAATGTCACTCATTTTATAATGAAAAGTAAAATGTTCTAGATATAGATCTGTGCCACCTGTTACTGGTATGGTAGTTGAAGGCGTAAGTTCCTCGAGGAAAGCACACACAAAGGAAAGTAGATGGGCCTAGTATTCAGTTCACACCAGGGAAAGAAAAAAAAAATGGGGGAAACTGGAAAAGGAAAGACTATATTTATACTTTTGATTTGATGCACTGTTAGTGACACTGATAGAGTATAAAGTTCGCCTTAAGACATATTTTTAACAAAGATGATTATTTTTAATTAAGCCAGGAAACCAGGCAGCAGAGATAATCAATTTATTTTAATTGTTTAAAAATTATGATGAAAGTCTCACACTATTTCTTAGATTCATTTAGCGATCAACTAATCCTCTGCTACATTTTATAACTTGAACTTCAATAAGAAATATGGATGTCAAGAGGAAAGGGGAATAAACTATGTGGGAGGAGATTGCTGCTCTTTCCTTCTTAATTATAGAAACAATCGAAGTGATAATATTTTGCATTTAGACTGTTTTCCTCCTAAAAGCTTAAAGCAAGCACAAAGATTAAACTGGGTGTCCTTTTTCTTACCTATTCAACCAAGCCCAAAAATGTAGCAAAAATAAAAGAGCTATAATGATTGCTTTTCCGATAAATTCTAATCACTGCCAGTCAGTGATTTACTGTTTTCTTCATCATATAACAAGCTCTATTTTCTTTAAAAACTTCCTATGTATCTTATCATTGTTCTCTAGTCACTAAGTACAGGTATTTGACTATTGTCTTGGTGCTCAGCTGATGTTTGTGCATCTGTGTGTTGAGGCAAGGCATATTTTTAAGATTGAGCGTTGACAAAGGGCTACTGACATTCATCTTTAGAGTACCTCTAGTGTATTATTAATAGGGACATTTAACAGAGATCTGAGCTCTTATTAATCAAAATAGCATTCTTATCCAAAAGCTCTTTGGGAGAAGTTATCAATAAAGAATTTTATTGCAAAAGAAATTGTGCCAAACCATTAATATAAAACAAATATAGATAGCACTTAGAGATTGAAATTTGAAGTGGATGGGATGTCATTATGAGAAAATGGATTGAAAAATGCTGAATCTCACTAATCCAATTCTTGACAGGCCATAATTTGCAACAGTGACTCTACTTACAAGAGTGCTCTGTAGTGAATTATAGACATAAATTCTAAACATTTTTGAATTGTCATGCCTAATTGTCTGCTGTAGCTTATTGCCTTATCCAGAAACTCTACCTTGGGTTTTCCTCTACAGATAAAGCTTTTCTTTATATGAAATATTTACGTGAATATATTTAAACCACAATTACATGTTGCTTTCTAATGAACTGTTGCTTTTTTCACTTAATCTTTAATCCTAAATTACTTTTTAAAACATTTATTCTACAATTATCACTTTTTCTCTCACTTAATTGTATTTCACTAAATGAGGATTCTTTATGTTACAAGTAACAGAAGTCCATTCAACCAGCTTAAGAATAAAAAAGTTTAGTGTATCTTGAAGAACCTAAGACAAGGATATAACTCACATTAAAATCTACTGGGAACCACATATTTAGATGTCATCAAGAAGTATTTCTTCCATTTTTTTTTTCTCAATGCATTTCTGCTTCATTCTTCACTCTTCCTGCAGAAAGTGTCTTCTACTTCTTAGTACGGATGGCATAATAATCACTGAGGCACATTATATGCTGTGCTGCTGGCATTGCAGATAAACTTCTCTATCTTGATTCATCTCTCTCCACATCTGGGTCTCTCTGTCTCTCTCCTTCCCTCATGTCTTGTCTCTTCTTCCCTTCCTCCCTCCCTTCCTCTTTCCCTTTTTCTCTCTTCCTTCTCTCTCTGTCTCTCACTCATTCTTTCTTCCTCTCCACTCCATGTTCCAAAACCCTTTGAACTGGGAATAGGTTTAGCCCAGATTGTGCCAGGGATCCACCAGGAAACAATTCCAGAAAGAAAATATTGCTTCATTTTAAATGGCTACCTGAGTAGAGGCCAATCAATAAGATTTCTCAGACAAGGTGGGTGAAATCAGGTGAAGGGATGACTTTGCAGACAAAGCAACTGGTCCATGACTTACATAAATACCACTAAGTGCTATGTAAAATATATACCTTTTGAAATATCTTCTCCAGACTTCTCATTTCTTTTCTAAGTTATATTAATTATTCTAAGTTATATTAATTATATTAATATAAAGTGTATTTATTATATTGTAGTATAATATATTAATTTTCAAAGTTATATATTAATTATATTAATTTCCAATTTTTATATTAAACTCCAAAATATACCTCTGGTGGTAAATATTAAATCTATCTATTGTTTTGATTTTGTTTTCAAGCTCTCCAGTTAAATCTTCCTTTCCTTTTCAATTTTTGTTTTCTATTCTTGTATGCTTTATTCTTTGATGCCCAAAATGGTAACCCAGTGCATCATTTAAAATCCCAAATGTACTGTAAACCAACTTTGCTGAAGATGCATTTTTAAGATGAGTCTTTGGGGTATTTTTTGTTTTGATTTAAGGGGAAAAATTAACAGGGTCATTCATGCAAAATTTTGCCCACCAAACTAAGTATCTAATTATGCTTTCCTACAGCAGATTGTGCTGTGCTCCAGATGTATGCTCTTAAATAGCTCTTTAATGTTCTGCAACTCCAAGTAGTGGCATTCTGAAACTTTCATTTTTTCCCTTGGAAAATCAGTTTATCAACTTTAGTCAAAGAATAAACGTATCCGTATCATGACACAGTCTACTAAGTCAATCATGTTTATGCTTGATACGAGGAGAAAGTCAAGCTTGTGTCATTTTGATGTTTAAGTGGCGTAAGAACTTGCATAGAGTATGAGGAGATTAAATGATTCTGCCAACACAGAAATACAAATAGGAATATTTTCACAACATTGCTCATGAAAGTCATAAAATAAAATTTTTTAAAAAAAAATCATAGAAGGTTAGGGGCGCCTGGGTGGCTCAGTCATTAAGCGTCTGCCTTCGGCTCAGGTCATGATCCCAGCATCCTGGGATTGAGCCCCGCATCGGGCTTCCCGCTCTGCGGGAAGCCTGCTTCTCCCTCTCCCACTCCCCGTGCTTGTGTTCTCTCTCTCGCTGTCTCTCTCTGTCAAATAAATAAATAAAATCTTTAAAAAAAATTTAAAAAAATTTAAAAATCATAGAAGGTTAAAATGCCTGGTTTCAGCAAAATACCAATCAAGCTTAAATAAAGGCTTTATTCTTCCTAAATAGGGCAATTTAACTTGGAATGACCATACTTGTGTGTATTGTATGTCAGTATTTATATATATAAGTATATATAAATGATTGCTTATGTAATAGTTTCTTTTTAGTACATTATTGGTTCTTTCATTGGTTTTACACTTAGCAAGTTTCAATACTAATCTACCATAAAATACAAATGATTCATTTTTACTGAAATACTCTCCAACACAAAATTCTCTACTGTGGCAATTTTGGAAAAGCATATAAATATTCCAGATACAAAAATCTGAGCAGTGAAATCAGTTAACCACAAATTGATCTTGTAATTATAAATGCTGCATGTAGAACTCAATACATTTTTAATGCTCAAATTAAGACACACTAATTACACAGTAACTGCTTAAATAAATGGCATATAATTTAGAGTTATGCCAAAGAGTGCTGCTCAGATTTAGATGCTTCTTCTAATCATGGGGGAAACTTGCTCACCGCTGGTAAAATGTTAAGTTTGATGAACAAACTGGTGATTACCCAAGAAAAGATCTACTAATGGAAACACTGAGTTCATATAATTTCAGGTGTCTTTCTTTTCTTTTTTTTTTCATTGATCTATTTTGAAGATTGTTTTTAAAGTCTTTATTTCAGTTTCTTTTTAATTTATTCAGTGTTTCATAACAATGGGAGATTCCAACTTTGAAAAAGATCTTTCTTAAAAAGTCAAATGGATTACTCACAGGAACAGAATTTTGAATACTAATTATGTTCCAGAGTATAGTAAACAAATATCAGTTTTATTCCATGTTGCTTCTAAAACTTTAGAGTTTTCAAATGTAATTCAGTGAAAATATTAAAATAGTAGAAGTAAACAGAAAATATGGGGGAAAAAAGTTACTATGAATTCTGGTTCTTGAAGGATAAGAGTTTTCATTAAAGGAGAATAAAAGACGTAGCTAGAATAAAAGATGGCAGATGGAAGTAAAGGAGATTCGGGGCGCCTGGGTGGCTCAGTCGTTAAGCGACTGCCTTCGGCTCAGGTCATGATCCCAGGGTCCTGGGATCGAGCCCACATCAGGCTCCCTGCTCACCGGGAAGCCTGCTTCTCCCTCTCCTACTCCCCTGGCTTGTGTTCCTGCTCTCACTATCTCCCTCTCTGTCAAATAAATAAATAAAATCTTTTTTAAAAAAAGGAAGTAAAGGAGATTCATATGAGGAATTCTAAGCAATTTCAAAGTTTATCAAGTTTAATGTCACCTGCTTTTCTTTAAGACTAAGTTCACTTAAAATATATGATTTTCAGTTTCCTTACTATATGTTTACCATTAGCTTTCTTTTATGCTTATTGTCCTTAAGGGAGGTCATTCTTTGACTCACAAATGGAATAAAGATAAAAGGTAGAAAGAGGGAGAGGTCAACAAACACCTTCTTGGAATAACCAGAGAAGAGGTGAAAAGGAAGGGAAATAAAAAGATAAAAAATAATGTGTATATAAGTATGAAAAATTGCCTTAACTGAAATAAGCTGAGCTGTAAGTGAATAAAAAAAAAAAAAAGAAAATGAAGCAAATTGTAAGTACAAACTTTCTTTGAATAGATATAAAGGAAGTGGTTAAGAATGACAAATTAAAGAGTAGACTAGCCATATGTCACCAGAACTATTGAATTTTTCTCCAATCAGAGATGGAGATAGGAGGACCTGAAAATCTCCAAAGCCAGGGAAGGGTGGGATCATCTATTAACAAAAATGGAGATTGATCATGTCAGATATTCATTCATCACTGAGTGTGGAGTACTAGAATTATTAGTTTCTTTCTTGTATTTCTCCCAGCAATTTATTGTGGAATTTCTGGGAGAGTATATAGGGGCCTTTAAGACCTAGTGTTTTGGTGTTTTTCTTCAGTTGCAAAGTACAGAAATCCCCTCTAAATAATTCAAGTAATAAGGTAATTTATTGACCAAATGCAGAGAAAACCCAATATACTCAGTAGCAGGAAGAATTCATTAGGCTTCAGATTCTGGAATAATTTCCATGCAGTTAAGACCCGGGTGAGGTCACATGGTATATTACCACTACTTTTATAGAAATATATATGGGACAGTTTCACTAAAGAAAAAAGTATGGGAATTTAGTCAATATAAAGCCCACTGGTTAATATGAACGCATAACCTTAACAATACAATACGTTAACAGTATCCAAGTATCAAAAAAGAAAGAATAGATTTAATTACTATTTTTAAATTTTTATAAATGGGCATTTATCCTTCAATCTATTACAGTATGTTCTCTCTTACTACATCAGAAGAATTTATCCTAACTAAAGTTACTAACAATTTTGTAATTGATAAATCCTATGCCCTATATTAAATTTTTGCCTTTTTAAAAAAGATTTTATTTATTTATTTGAGAGAGAAAGAGAGAGCATGAAGTGGGGGGAGGGGGAGAGGTAGAGGGAGAGGGAGAAGCAGACTCTTCTTGCTGAGCAGGGAGCTGGATGCAAGCTCCCAAGACTTTAGGATTATGACCTGAGCCCAAGGCAGATGCTTAGTCAACTGAGCCACCCAGGCACCCCAAATTTTTACTTTTTTTGATTACAAAGTAGCACTTGGCAATGGTGAACTTCCTACTAATATTCAAAACTCTTGCCTTTTTTGTTTTCTTCAGCACAACTCTTAGTAAGTTCTATTTATTTACCCTCTTTTTCTTTGTGTTGTTTTATACGTTCACTTTTTATCTTATGAGGTCCATCCTACTTTTGATTGAAGTTCCATTTAAGGTCTGTTCTTTTCTAACTCAAAATATTTCCTTGGGTAATCTGATACACCTTCATGATTTAAACAATCAGATATCACTGAAATGGTATTCAACTTTTGGTATGTATATAATATGACAGAGTATGTGCATTGAATTAAAAGTGCATAGATTTTACCAGACTGTTTTTAGGTCTATGAAATTTAGAACCACATCTCTCTATTACACTTATCTTCAAAGTTCCAAACTCATATATCTTGCTCTTTAGCATAACCATCTGGGTAACCTGAAAACACTGCACAATCTCACTCTTTTCAAGTGCAAAGCTGAATTTATTACCCAACAAAATGCATTCTCTACTTCCTAGTTCTTTAGACTTAGTAATTGAATTACCTTCCAGTCTACTCTTGAGTATAATTTTTTAGTGTTGTACCTAGATTTTTCCTTCTCTCTCATCTCCAGACTTCTTTAACATTGAATGTGAACCCTACATCTATCCAACCCCAACTCTTTTTAGATAAGAACCTCTTCAGTTGCCTTTTAAATTACTAAAATAATATTCTCCCTAATCATCCTACTTCAGACCATCTTTCATACTAATAGTTAATTATAGCAGTTCCATGAATAAAAACAAAACAAAACAAAAACAACCTTAAGTCTGCACAAAAAAACATGGCAGACTCCTCAGGTTCTTCTGCAGGTGCTTGTAATATCAGACTTTATAGTGAACATCCTTGTAATTCCCACCATTCTGTAAATAGTCAAGCCTTTCATATTGTTCTCAAAATGAAGTTACCTATGTTTTTACCCTTTCAAGGTTCTACCTGTCCTTTAAAACTCTACTCAACCCTTAATGTTTTCAGTGGAACTTCCCTCAATCCCAAAATAAGGTTGGTTAATCTTACACAATATATGTAGAGTCATATAATATATATCTGGTATTTCTCTTAGCACTTAAGCTGCCTTATATTAATTTCCAGGTTATTCTACCTTATCATTTCTCAATTCTTCATTATGAACTCTTTAAGGACATTGTTTCTCATAATCCCTAAAAGTGTTAGACAATCAAATCATACTATGCTCTTTAGGTAAATATTGGTACTAAATCAGACAAGGGGAAGAGGGAGAAACATAAAGAAACATCAAACAATTAGCATCTATGGCTCTCTTATCTTGAAAATAACATCCCCACTTTGAATTTTAATAGAGCCACCTTGCTCTAAAAGATGCTTATATTGTACACTAATTTATTCCATGAAAGAAAAAATCCTTCTATCATCCCTTTAACTAAAACTCAATTAATAAAATATGAGGAATGTTATAATTTAATAAGCTAAAAAATCTTAATTACCATTTGATCTGAGAAATTTACAGGTATCAATGCATATACAAAATAAAAACTAATTCAGATAATAGGAGAATTTAAGTACTTACAAGAAGTAGACACTTTTCCGACAATTACCTCTAATTCACTGGATTGACCAATGTGCCTTTTAATATCTGTATTCTCACCAGAGTCCTATAACCTGTGCAGAGAATGTGTTGTTAAATCCCTAACATCTAAATCTGCCATCATCAGAGGAGAGGATATATTATGAAATAAGAATGGACAACTGGAGAAAAACCATTTTAATTGATTCTCTAAGCCTCAAAAACTTCTGTATGTAAATCTTGGAATAAAAATGGTTAAACCAATCATTATCCTTTTTAACACAGGATTAAAAAGACAAGTCCTTTTCTTTTCAGTGATCCTTCAAACAAAAGTTTCATAGTAAAATACATATATGTAGATATTCTAACTGACATTCATAAAATGTTCCACAAAATACTCATAAATAAAATGATGGATGTGTAATTTATATATAGTAAAATTCTTCATTGTAGTTAATATTTCTCAATTATAACTACATACTTACATACTCTTACTACTGATAAACCCCAATAAGTTGTCCTTAATCTGAAAATATTACATATCAAATTTTCCTTTAAAATGTTGCACATATTTATTGATGTTATTGTAGCTGCTTTTATGTAGGGCATAAAGATCTTTTGACGTAAAAATAAAAGGCTAAGCATTTCCTTTGAATCTTATCTGTGTATCTCAGAATACTTCACTTAAATATTATTTTTGGGTAATTAAAGGGTCAGCAAACCTTTTCTATAAAAGGCAATGTAGTAAATATTTTAGACGTTACATGCCACATATAGTGTCTGTTGTATATTCTTTTTTTAACACTTTAAATTGTAAAATAATAAAACTTAGATGATCTTGGATATGATGATGACTTCTTCAATAAAACACCAAAGGCATTATCCAAGAAAGAAATAATTGATAAACTAGACTTCATTAATATTAGAAACTCTGATCTGCAACAGACAACGTCAAGAGAATAAGACAAGCCACAAACTGATAAAGTATTTGCAAAAGATACCTCTGATAAAGGACTGATATCCAAAATATACAAATAAGGGCGCCTGGGTGGCTCAGTTGGTTAAGCGACTGCCTTCAGCTCAGGTCATGATCCCAGGGTCCTGGGATCGAGTCCCACATCGGGCTCCCTGCTCTGCGGGAAGCCTGCTTCTCCCTCTCCCACTCCCCCTGCTTGTGTTCCCTCTCTCGCTGTGTCTCTCTCTGTCAAATAAATAAATAAAAAATCTTTAAAAAAAAAACCAAAAAAACAAAATATACAAATAACTTTTAAAACTCAACAATAAGAAATCAGGCTGATGTCAGCATCATGGCAGTACAGCATCTCTCCCTTTTGTCCCCCTTCTTAAGAACTAAAAATAAACATACCTTCATAAACAGAAGTACCTCTAGAAATTTGGGGTCCAGTACCATATACCTAAGGACCTGGGAGAAGCCTTGCCCACCTGTGCATTGGATATTAAGCAGACAGACCTCAGTAATATCTGTGGAACCAACAAAAGCCAACATATTAGGCCCATCTCTTCTTGGTCATGTAGGGAAAACTTAGAAAGTGCTGATTTAGGCACTCAGAGACAACAGAGATTTTGTGGAAGTCTAGCCTTCCTGAGGAGAAATTCCAATATTCCCTTGGAGGAAAAAAAACAAACAAACATGAGTTTGGATGCACTAAAGCAGGTTAGAGGAACTTTGCCAGCATTGTCCCTCCTCCAGAGCCACACAGAACAGAACTGAACTAGCCAGCAATGACCTCTCTCACGGAGAAAAGAAGAGTAGTGAATGAGTACACAAATACTCCAGTTGTGTAGGATTCTGAGAAACCCATTTCTCACCATCAGCACCCAGAGTACTGAGGCAGGACCTCCGTGGCTGGGGGCGGTGGGGGGGGGGGTAGTAGGGAGAGCAGGGAAGAGGCATAAAAGATAATCAAAGCGCATTAATGGGATGCAGTTCCTGTTGACTGGTAAGGACTCCAGCAGGAAGCCTGTCCAAAGCTGCTGGGAGGACCTCATCCAAGGATACCCACACCCACCCATGGGTACCCCAACCCCCCACTGAGTGCTAAACCTACACTTCTTCCCACTCTGCAGCTGGCTCCTTGTGAATGCTCATGAGTGCAGCAGCAAGGAAATGCTCCCTGAATATAGCATGTGCTCAGAAAATCAAAGCAGGCAAAGAAGAAAACACAAACCTAAGCTATTGTGCTACTTCCTGGAAAACAAATGAAACATTTCCAGCAGCCAGCCTACTGAGCTATAAAAACAAGAGAAAACATACAAACTTAAGGATTCAGCCACAAGAGGGAGAAAGAAGTGGGGAGTAGGTGTATTCATACAAAGTTGGGGAAAATGCCAGATATAAGCAAGACTAATGAAAAAAATCTAACACTGGAGGACAACAAGTACAGATTTAGGAGGAGGTGTCGGCTATTTCAAATGTGAAAACAGCAAGACAAAAAATACAAGAAACATGAAGAATGAAGGTAACATGTCATCATGAAAAGGTAACAAAAATCCTCAAGTGAGGAAATTCAAAGACAGAGAATTTTTCAACCTGGCTGATAAAGAATTCAAAATAGCTGTTTTAAGGAAACTCAACAAGCTATAAGAAAAGACAGATAATTCAATGAAATAAGAAAAACAATATAAACAAAATGAGAAATTTATCAAAAATATAAAAATCATAAAAAATAACCAAACAGAGGTGCTGGAGATGAAAAAGGAAATGAATGAAATTAAAAAAAATATATGAAAAAGAGAGCATCAACATCAGAAAAAACCAAACAGAAGACAGAATCCGTGAGTTAGAAGATAGGAATTTTGAATTTCTCAGCAGAAACCTTATAGGCCAGGAAAGAATATAATGATAAATTCAAAGTGTCAAAAGGAAAAGAAAAAAGCCAACCGAGAATACTCTATCCAGCAATGTTATCATTCAGATATGATGCAGAATTAAAGGCTTTTCTAAACAAACAAACAAAAAAAAGAAATCAAGAAAAGGGAGGAGAGTTCATCAGCACTACACTTGCCTTACAAGAAATGCTGAAAGTTCTTCAGCTAAAGTGAAAAGATGCTAATTAGTAACATGAATGTAAATAAAAATATACAACACACTAGTAAAATAAATAAATATAGATTTTGAAAACTAATTCTGCAATATAAGTGCATGAAACACTTATCTATAGTACAATAGTTTAAGAAAAATAGTATAACTATAACCACTATAAATTATTAATGAATACACAATATAAAAGAGGTAAACTGAGACATTAAAAACATGAAAGGAGGAATAGAAGGGTAGAGATTTTGTAAGCAATTGAAATTAGGTTTCTATCAGTTTAAAATGGATTGTTATATCTGTAAAACGATTTCTGTAAGCTTCATGTAACCATAAAGCAAAAACCTAGGGTAGACTCACAAAAGATAAAGAAAGGTGAACCAGCATATCATCACAGAAAATCACCAATTCACAAAGGTAGGTAGAAACAGAAGGAAAAAAACCCAACAATATAAATATAAAACAGCCAGAAAGTAATTAATAATAAGATGTCATTAGTATGTCCTTGCATATCCATAATTCCTCTAAACATAAATGGATTGAATTCACCAATCAAAACATACAGAGTGCCTGGAAGGATAAAAACAAACAAAAGCCCAAGACCCAACTGTATGCTGTCTGTAAGAGACTTGCTTCAGCTATAAAAACACACATAGTCTCAAAGTGAAGGGCTGGTCTACTGAAAAACCTACTGCTCTCCTCCTATGTGTCTCCTTTACTTTTACACAGAACACTACCACACTCACAATACTTTTGACATCAGATGTGTGGAGATTTCCCTACACAAAGCAATTCCCTGCAATACCAGGTGGGTGTCCTATAATTAACTCAATTCTGACACTCTCTACCTGAAGATAGCATCAGATCTCACAGGTTAAGGGCTCATTTCCATGAAACGGCCTCCCACTTCAGATGCCAATCACAAGTAGTGGCTGTGCAGGTTACCTACAACTTCTGTCTGACTTGGCCATATAACAGAGGTTCCCATGACTTCCTTGCCTTTTGGATTACATTAATTTGCCAGAGCAGCTCACAGAACTCAGGAAAACACCTACTAACATCTACCATCTTATTAAAGGATATGATGAAAGATAGAAATGAATAGCCAGATGAAAAGATACATAGCATAAAGTCTGGGAGGGTCCCAAGTGAAGCAGCTTCTGTCCCCGTGGAATTGGGGTGCATCGCCCTCCCAATACATGGATGTGTTAACAATCTGGAAGCTCTCTGAAACCTATACTATTGGAATTTTTATGGAGGCTTTATCACATAGGCATGATTGATCATTAACTCAATTTTCAGCTCTTTTATCTTCTCAAGGAATGGGGAGAGTGGTGACTACAAATCCCAAACTTTTAATCATTGCTTAGTCTTTCTGGTGACTAGCACTAACCAGGAGCCATCCAGGGGCCTACTCAGAGTCACCTTGTTAGAACCTGGAGCAGAGATCAATATATTTTTTCTAGTATCTCACAGAAGGAAAAAGATATTCCATGCAAATAGAAAACAAAAGCAAGTAGAGATAGTGATACTTACACCAAAGTAGACTTTATGCCAAAAATGAAAATGAGAGACAAAAATGATTATTATATAATGATAAAGGAGTCAGTTAATCAAAAAGAGATAATAACAATCATAAATATACACACCCAACATTGAGATACTAACAGATCCGAAGGGAGAAACAGACAATAATACAAATACAGTAGGGAACTTCAATAACCCTCTTTCCTCAATGGATAGATCATTCAGACAGAAAATCAGCAAGGTAACACTGAACTTGAACCAAACACTAGACCAAATTCATATAACAGAAATTTATAGAATATTCCATTCAACAGAAGCAGCATAAATATTCCTCTCAAATGTACACAAAACATTCTCCAAGACAGATCATGTGACAGGCCACAAAACAAGTCTCAGCAAACTTAAGAAGATTCAAATTACCATGTATATTTTCCAATCACAATGGTATGAAACTAGAAATCAATGACAAAAAGAAAACTGCAAAAATCACAAGTATGTGTAGATTAAACAACATGCTTCTAAACAACAAATGGGTCAAAGAAGAAATCAAAGGAATATCAAGAAGTATCTTGAAATAAACAAAAACAGTATCAAAATATATGAACTCTGCAAAAGTAGTTCTAAGAAGCAAGTTTATAGTGATAAATACTTACATTAAGAAACAAGATAAACTCAAAGAACATCACTTTACATCTCAGTATACTAGGGGGAAAAAAAAAGGACAAACTAAGCCAAAACTTAATGGAAGAAAAGAAATAACAAAGATCAAAGTGGAAATAAAAGAAATAAAGATTAGAAAAAACAATAGGAAAGATCAATGAAACTAAGAGCTGGTAATCTGAAAAGATAAAAAGAAAATAATGACTTTTAGCTAGACTAAGAATAAAAGAGAGAAGACTCAAACGAATAAAATAAGAAATGAAAGAAGAGGCATTACAACTGATAACACAGAAATACATTGGATCATAAGAGACCATTGTTAGCAATTATATACCAACAAGTTAAATAAACTAGAAGATATAAATTTCTAAAAACACACAACCTACCAGGACTGAATCATGAAGAAATAAAAAGTATGAACAATCCAATAATGAGTAGAGATTGAATCAGTAATCAAAAACCTCCCAACACACAAAAGCCCAGAAGGTGGTTCCACTGGTGAATTCCATCAAACATTAAAAAAAAAAAAAAAAAACAACTCCAATCCTTCACAAATTCTTCCAAAAACTGAGGAGGAAAGGAAGAGGGAACACTTCCAAATGTATTTTATGAGGCCATCATTATCTTGATACCAAAGTCAGATAACACTACATTACAAGAAAATAAAACTATAGATCAACATCCCTGATGGTTACAGATGAAAATATTCTCAACAAAATATTAGCAAACTGAATTCAACAGCACACTGAAAGGACCATATACCATGACCAAGTGGGGTTCATTTCTGAGATGTAAGGATGGTTGAACACACTTAAATTAATGTGATATACCACAGTAAGAGAATAAAAGAAAAATCATATGGTCATCCTAATAAATGCACATAAAACATTTGAAAAAATACAACATCCTTTCATGATAAAAATCTTCAACAATTTTGGTATAAAAGGAGTATACCTCAAAACAATAAAGCTATATTCAATAAACTCATAGCTAACATTATACTCAATGGTGAAAGGTTGAAAGTTATTTTTCTAAGATCAGGGACAATACAAGTGCCCACTGTCATCACCCTATTCAACATAGCACCGGAAGTACTAGCTAGAACAATAAGACAAGGTATAATCTAGACACAAAAGGTATCCAAATTGGAAAGATGAAGTAAAAGTGTTGTTATTGGCAGATGATATGATCTTATATAGATATTCCTTGACTTATTATGGGGTTACATACTGATAAACCCACTGAACATTGAAAACAGTTTTATCAAAAAGGCACTTAATACATGTAACCTAACTGACCTTAAATGTGCTCAGAATATTTACATTAGCCTAACACTGAGCAAAATTCTCCACAGCAAAGCCTATTATATATAATAGTGTTAAATATTACACATAATTTATTGAATACTCTCCTAAAAATGAAAAAAGAGAATGGTTATATGGGCACAGAATGGTTTTAAATGTACTGTTTGTTTACCTTTCTGATTGTGTGGCTGACTGGGAGCTGCATCTCACTGCCACTGCTGAGAATCATGAGAGAGTAGCATACTGCATATTGCTAGCTTGGAAAAAGATCAAAAATTAAACTTGAAGTATGGTTTCTACTGAATGTGTACTGTTTTCACATCACTGTAAAGTTGAAAAATTTTAAGTCTAACCATCATAAGTTGGGGAATATCTCAATATAGAAAATCATAAAGACAACCAAGCACTGTTAGAAGTCATCAATGAATTCAGTAAAGCTGCAGGGTATAAAATCAATATTCAGAATTTTTATACATTAATAATGACTTTTCTGAAAAACAATAAAATACCTAGGAATACATTTAACCAAGGAAGTGAAAAATCTTTACACTGAAAACTTAAGACTTTAATGAAAGAAATGGAAGACAACACAAAGAAATGGAAAAATATCCTATGTTCATTATTAGAATAATTAATATTAGTAAAATGTCCCAAAGCTATGATATAGCAAAGTACATTAAAATATTAATGTTCCAAAGTACATTAAAATGTATTATCCAAAGCCATCTATAGGTTTGATATAATCCCTACCAAAATTCCAATAGCATTTTTCAAAGAAATAGAAAAAAAAATCCTAAAATTTGTATGGAACCATATAAGAACCCAAATAGCCAAAGAAATCCCATTAAAGAAGAACAAAGCTGAAAGCATCACACTTTCTGATTTCAAACAATATTACAAAGCTATAGTAATTAAAACAGTATGGCACCAGCTTAAAAATGGCCACACAGACCAAACAAAATAGAATAGAAAGCCCAGAAATAAATTCCTGTATGTATGGTCAATTATACTTGGCAAGGGGACCAATAAAACTCGATGGGGAAAGGACAGTTTCTTAAACAAAAAATGCTGAAAAAACTGGACAACCACACACAGAAAAATGAAATTGGAGCCTACCTTACACTATTCACTAAAATTAACAAAATGGATTAAAAACATAAACATAAGTCCTGATACTATAAAACTTTTGGAAAAAACATAGGGAAGATGTTCCAAGACATGAACTTTAGTAATGATTTTTCAGATAAGACACAAAAAGCACATGCAATAAAAGCAAAAATCAACAAGTGAGACTACATCAAACTAAAAACTTATGTACAGCAAAAGAAAACAGCAACAAAATGAAAAGGCACCTAACAAATAGGATAAAATCTTTGCAAATCATATATTAGGTAAGGGGCTAATATCCAAAATATGTAAAGAATGCATTCACCTCAATAGCAAACAAATAATCTGATTAAAAAGTAGGCAGAGGAACTGAACAGAAATGTTTTTTTCCAAACAGGACATCCAAATGGCCAAAGGATACATTAAAAGATGCCCAACATCACTAATCACCAGAGAAATACAAATCAGAACCACAATGAGATAACATCTCACACATGTTAGAATGTTCTATCATCAAGAAGACAAAAGGTAACATGTATTGCTGAGGATGTGGAGATAAAGGAACCCTTGTTTACTGTTAGTGAGAATGTAAACTGGTTCATAACAACAAAAAACAGAATGGAGTTTCCTCAAAAATTTTTAAAAAGTAAATTAAAAATTACTGGTATCATATGATCCAGCAATCCCACTTCTAGGTATATAGTCAAAGAAAATAAAATCAGGGTATCAGATATCTGCACTCTCATGTTTACTGCAGCATTAATGACATGTGTCCACCATTGGATGAATGAATAAAGATGTGTTTTATATACAATATTATTCAGCCATGAGAAAGAAGGAAATTCTGCCACTTGTGAAATATGAATAGAAATTGAGGACATTATGCTGAGTTAAGCCAAAGAGAGAAAGACAAATCTGTATCTTATCACTAATATGTGGAATCTAAAAAAGCTGAACTCCTAGAAACAGAGAGTACAGTGGTAGTTAGCAAGGGCTGAGGCTGGAAGAATTGGAAAGATGCTATTAAAGAATACAAACTTACAACAAAAGATAATTTCTGGAAATCTAATGCACGGCACTATGATTACACTCAGTAATACTGTATTATATACTTCAAAGTTGTTAAGAGACTAACCCCTCTCCCCAGTTTTACTGAGAAATAATAAACAGTGACATACATCACTGTTTAAGATTAAGGCAAAGAGCATGATGGTTTGATTTACGTATATTGTAAAATGATTACCATGACAGGTTCAACCAGCATCCGTTATACAGATACAATAAAATAAGAAAAAAAAGAAGAAAAAATCTTTTTGTGATGAGAACTCTTAAGATTTACTCTTAACAACTTTCTTGGGGCACCTGGGTGGCTCAGTCATTAAGTGTCTGCCTTCAGCTCAGGTCATGATCCCAGGATCCTGGGATCAAGCCCCACATCAGGCTCCCTGCTCAGCGGGAAACATGCTTCTCCCTCTCTCACTCCCCTTGCTTGTGTTCCTTCTCTCGCTGTGTCTCTGTCAAATAAATAAAATCTTTAAAAAAAAAAATGTTCTTGTATATTGTATAGAAGTGTTAGCTATAGTCATCATGTTGTACATTAATTCTATCTCTAGCACTTATCTTTTAATTGGATGTTTATACTTTCTGACCACCTTCCTCCAACTACCCCATTCCCACCCACCCTCCACATTTCGTAACCACAAGTCTGGTCTCTTTTTCTGAGTCTTTTTCATACCTTCTTTCCTTCCTTTCCTTCTTTTTCTTTTTCTTTCTTTCTTTCTTTCGATTTCAATATAAATGAAATCATAAAGTATTTCTCATCTCTGTTGGACTTATTTCACTTAGCATACTTCCTTCAAGGTCCATCCATGTTATTGCAAATGATAGGATTTACTTATTTTTTATGGCTCAATATTATTCCATTGTATATATATATGCCACAAGTTATTTATCCATTCATCCACTAATGGACACTTACATTGTTTCCATGTCTTGGCTATTGTAAATAAGGCTGCTATGAACATGGGGGTGCTTGTATCTTTTCAAGTTAGTGTTTTCATTTTCCTTCTATATATTCCCAAAAGTGAAATTGCTGAGTCATATATGGTAGTTCTATTTTTAATTTTGGGGGGAATTTTCCATACTGTATTCCATAGTGGCTGCATCAATCTACAGTCCCATCAACAGTGCACAAGGGTTCCCTTTGCTATACATCCAAGCCAGCATTTACTAACTCTTGTATTTTTTAAATTTTTTTTATTAACATATAATATTTCTTTCAGGGGTACAGGTCTGTGATTCATCAGTCGTACAAAATTCACAGCGCGCTCACCATAGCATATATCCTCCCCAATGTCCACCACCCAGCCATCCCATCACTCCCACCCCCTCAACTCCAGAAATCCTCAGTTTGTTTCCTGAGATTAAGAGTCTCTTATGGTTTGCTCCCATTCTGGTTTTGTCTTGTTTCATTTTTCCCTCCCTCCCCTATGATCCTCTGCCTTGTTTCTCAAATTTCTCTATCGGTGAGATCATATGATACTTATCTTTCTCTGATTGACTTATTTCACTTAGCATAATAACCTCTGGTTCCATCCACATCGTTGCAAATGGCAAATTTCATTTTTTTGATGGCTGCATAATATTCCATTGTATATATATACCATTTCTTCTTTATCCATTCATATGTTGATGGGCATCTAGGCTCTTTCCATAATTTGGCTATTGTGGACATTGTAGCTATGAACATTGGTGTGCATGTGCCCCTTCGGATCACTATATTTGTATCTTTGGGGTAAATACCCAGTAGTGCAATTGCTGAGTTATAGGGTAGCTCTATTTTCAACTTTTTGAGGAACCTCCATACTGTTTTCCAGAGTGGCTGCACCAGCTTGCATTCCTACCAACAGTGTAGGAGGGTTCCCCTTTCTCCGCATTCTCGCCAACATCTGTCGTTTCCTGACTTGTTAATTTTAGCCATTCTGACTGGTGTGAGGTGCTATCTCATTGAGGTTTTGATTTGGATTTCCATGATGCCGAGTGACGTTGAGCAGTTTTCACGGGTCTGTAGGCCATTTGGATGTCTTCTTTGCAAAAATATCTGTTCATGTCTTCTGCCCATTTCTTGACTGGACTATTTTTTCTTTGGGTGTTGAGTTTGAGAAGTTCTTTATAGATTTGGATTCTAGCCCTTTATCTGATATGTTATTTGCAAATATCTTCTCCCATTCTGTTGGCTGTCTTTTGGTTTTGTTGACTGTTTCCTTTGCTTTGCAAAAGCTTTTTATCTTGATGAAGTCCCAATAGTTCATTTTTGCCCCTGCTTCCCTTGCCTTTGACATTGTTTCTAGGAAGAAGTTGCTGTGGCTGAGGTCAAAGAGGTTGCTGCCCGTGTTCTCCTCAAGGATTTTGATGCATTCCTGTCTCACATTTAGGACTTTCATCCATTTTGAGTCTATTTTTCTGTGTGGTGTGAGGAAATGGTCCAATTTCATTCTTCTGCATGTGCTGTCCAATTTTCCCAACACCATTTGTTGAAGAGACCTGTCTTTTTTCCATTGGACATTCTTTACTGCTTTGTCAAAGATTAGTTGACCGTAGAGTTGAGGGTCCATTTCTGGGCTCTCTGTTCTGTTCCATTGATCTATGTGTCTGTTTTTGTGCCAGTACCATACTGTCTTGATGATTACAGCTTTGTAATAGAGCTTGAAGTCCGGAATTGTGATGCCAGAGTTTTTCCAAGATTCCTCTAGCTATTAGGGGTCTTTTCTGGTTCCATACAAATTTTAGGATTATTTGTGCCATTTCTTTGAAAAAAGTGGATGGTATTTTGATAGGTATTGCATTAAATATGAAGATTGCTGAAGGTAGCATAGACATTTTCACAATATTTGTTTTTCCAATCCATGAGCACGGAACATTTTTCCATTTCTTGGTGTCTACCTCAATATCTTTCATGACTATTCTATAGTCTTCTGAGTACAGATTCTTTCCCTCTTTGGTTAGATTTATTCCTAGGTATCTTATGGTTTTGAGTGCAGTTGTAAGTGGGATCAACTCCTTAATTTCTCTTTCTTCTGTCTTGTTGGTGTATAGAAATGGAACTGATATCTGTGCACTGATTTTGTATCTTGCCACTTTACTGAATTCCTGTATGAGTTCTACCAGTTTTGGGGTGGAGACTTGAGTTTTTGACATAAAGTATCATATCATCTGCAAAAAGTGAGAGTTTCACTTCTTCTTTGCCAATTCAGATGCCTTTTATTTCTTTTTGTTGTGTGATTGCTAAGGCTAGGACTTCTAGTACTATGTTGAATAGCAGTGGTGATAGTGGACATCCCTGCTGTGTTCCTGACCTTAGGAGAAAAGCTCTCAGTTTTTCCCCATGGAGAATCATATTCGCTGTGCATTTTTCATAGATGGATTTTATGATATTGAAGTTATGTACCCTTTATCCCTACACTCTGAAGAGTTTTAATCAAGAAAGGATGCTGTACTTTGTCAAATGCTTTTTCTGTATCTACTGAGAGGATCATATGGTTCTTGTCCTTTCTTTTATTGATATATTGTATCACATTGATTGATTTGTGGATGTTGAACCAACCTTGCAGCCCAGGAATAAATCCCACTTGGTCGTGCTGAATAATCCTTTTAATGTACTGTTGGATCGTATTGGCTAGTATTTTGGTGAGATTTTTTGCATCCATGTTCATCAGGGATATTGATCTATAGTTCTCCTTTTTGATGGGGTCTTTGTCTGGTTTTGGGATCAAGGTAATGCTGGCCTCATAAAATGAGTTTGGAAGTTTTCCTTCCATTTCTATTTTTTGGAACAGTTTCAGAAGAATAGGTATTAATTCTTTACATGTCTGGTAGAATTGCCCTGGGAAGTCATCTGGCCCTGGGCTCTTTCTTGTTTGTTGGGAGATTTTTGATTACTATTTCAATTTCCTTGCTGCTTATGGGTCTATTCAGGTCTTCTATTTCTTCCTGGTTCAGTTTTAGTGGTTTATACATCTCTAGGAATTCATCCATTTCTTCCAGATTATCTAATTTGCTGGCATATAGTTGCTCAGAATATGTTCTTATAATTGCTTGTATTCTTTAGTGTTGGTTGTGATCTCTCCTCTTTCATTCATGATTTTATTTATTTGGGTCTTTTCTCTTTTCTTTTTGGTAAGTCTGGCCAGGGGTTTATCAATCTTATTAATTCTTTCAAAGAATCAGCTCCTAGTTTCATTGATCTGGTCTACTGTTCTTTTGGTTTCTATTTCATTGTTCTGCTCTGGTCTTTATTATTTCTCTTCTCTTGCTGGGTTTAGGCTTTATTTGCTGTTCTTTCTCCAGCTCCTTTAGGTGTAGGGTTAGGTTGTGTATTTGAGATCTTTCTTGTTTCTTGAGAAAGGCTTGTATTGCTATATACTTTCCTCTTAGGACCGCCTTTGCTGCATCCCAGAAGATTTTGAATAGTTTTGTTGTCATTTTCATTTGTTGCCATGAATTTTTTAAATTCTTCTTTAATTTCCTGGTTGACCCATTCATTCTTTAGTAGGATGCTCTTTAGCCTCCATGTATTTGAGTTCTTCAAGACTTTCCTCTTGTGATTGAGTTCTAGTTTCAAAGCATTGTTATCTGAAAATAGGCAGGGAATGATCCCAATCTTTTGGTACCGGTTGAGACCTGATTTATGACCTAGGATGTGATTGATTCTGGAGAATGTTCCACAGGCACTAGAGAAGAATGTGTATTCCGTTGCTTTGGGATGGAATGTTCTGAATATGTCTGTGAAGTCCATTTGGTCCAGTGTGCCATTAAAGTGTTTATTTCCTTGTTGATCTTTTGCTTAGATG
>NC_138375.1:66172580-66217262 GCF_054177405.1 Leptonychotes weddellii | reverse complement strand
TGGTTAAGCGACTGCCTTCGGCTCAGGTCATGATCCTGGAGTCTCTGGATCGAGTCCCGCATCGGGCTCCCTGCTCGGCGAGGAGCCTGCTTCTCCCTCTGACCCTCCCCCCTCTCATGTGCTCTCTCTCATTCTCTCTCTCTCTCAAATAAATAAATAAAATCTTTAAAAAAAAAAAAAAAAAATCTTTAAAAAAAAAAAAAAAATAATTAAATAAACTTTGTCTCTTTCTGCCCCAAACAGGTATCACCATCTGCATTTTCCTCATGCTTGATAGTATACCCAAACAGTATACTGAGTAGGGAAAAAAAAAAAACAGAAAAAAATATAAACAAAACCTAAAACAGAACCTAAGAGACAATTTTGCACATCTGTTCCTGCGGGTGTTCTTTCATTCTTTCTCATTTATAATTAATGAAAAATAATGGTGCTGACACAAGTTAATTACTATGAAAAATTACAGTTTATGCTATTCATTATAATAATGGCAAATTACTTGAAATTTTCAAACACTGTTCCTAAGCAATTAGAAGTGTTCATAAGGAGTTCACCTGTGAAATTTTTTCATCTGCGTTTGCATTCTGTGAAGTGAAAGAACACCCAATGTTTTTCATTAGCAGCAGAGATAACACAGCAAGAGATATTAATCATGGAGTCCTGTACCTGGGAAAACATTTAAAACAAATTGGGATTGTGTAGTTGAAGCAGAGGTCAAAACAATATGCAGAGATATTTATTACAACCAAACTTTTCTTAAGAGATTCAAAGGGACTATTAAATCTGTTCCATTTATTAACAATTTGGTATAACTAATTAGAATTACTATCTTGTCCTAGTTTACCAAAAATATTAAATTACTGATTTTAAAATTAGAATTAATATCTATCTAATTAGCACATGCAAATTAGGAGATTGTCCCTTCTCGAACTTGCTTTTCTTATAGACCTATAAATTGTAACACTAATGCAATAGTCCTCAGGTTATTAAAAATAACTTATGACTAAAAAATACTAATTAGGCCTAATGGCCTGTGTAAATGAGCTAAGTGAAAAACATCCCTGTGAAATATTTGGTCTGCTCTAGTTTCAACCTAAATGGGGAGAAGCTAGTTTTGTTTTATTTAGCTTAATGACAAAGTTGCTGTACATAAACACACCATATTTTGTTTCATTTTTTATTCATTCAAGGTAATATAGAAAAAATAAAAAACAATGACAAGTGCTCTATATTATTTTTAATAATTTCAATTAAATTATATTTTAGGAATACATTAATTTATGAATAAGCCAGTTGCTAAGAGTAAAAACAAAAAATATCAAGCTCTTCTGAAGAGGCAAAGAAAAAAGATAAAAATGAATAAATTTTATTAATATGTAGTCAGTAATTGCTCTTGCAATTAGTTTTGATAAAATTGTTTAAATATATTCACAAAACTCCCTATGTTGTACATTTTATCCTCATGACTTATTCATTTCATAACTGGAAGCCTGTATTTCCAACTCTCCTTCCTCCATAAAAGGCACAGCATAGAGAATACAGTCAATAGTATTATAATAGCATTGTATGCTGACAGACGGTAGCTATACTTGTGGTGAGCATAGGGTAACTTGCAGAGCTGTCGAAGTAATATGTTTTCCGCCTGAAACTAATATAACATTGTGTGCCAACAACTAACAATTTTAAAAATAATAAAAAATAAATAAAATATTCAAAATTCTTTTAAGGATTCATCTGTAATATTTCTCTCCATAGCCCAGTTTATTGTACAAAAAGGAATTACAAATATAAAATTATATTGTAGATCTTGAGTCAATATCATATAACACCTCCTTCAAAATATTAAATGCCATACTTCCAATGATATTATCATTTTTGTAATCACATGTAAAAAAAACTTCAAGTCAACGAAGAAAATGAGGTGTGTTTAAAGAAAATAAGTGTACAAGAAAATAAAAGTCTTTACTTAGTAAATCTTACAACCTTAGCATAACTGATTAGAGTATCTGAATTTAAAATTTTTTAAGCAAAAAAGAAAGTTGGTTGATTCATACAACTGTATTGAATACATTTTTTTTTCCTGCTTTCAGATATTGTAGGTGGTAAAATTAAGGCATCAGCGCTATCTCTTTCTCTGCTTCAGTTAGGCTGCTTATCTTTGGGTGTGTTCTTTTCTCATCAGGATCTTTCCATGTGGTTGCCATGATGAACACTAACAATCGCAATGCACATAAACCCTAAAATTTCCAATGTTGGTGGGTTGGTGGTGTCAGAGTAAAAAGGAATAAAAACTCCTGCTATTTTCAAAGCAATAGTAAATTGAAACAGACTTACAAATTGTGTTTGACATCTAATTTCTATTTCATGAACAGATAAGACTAATTTTTATACCTTTTACCAATTACTTAGATATAAATGGATATTTCTTAGTATAATATCAATAAAAGAAATGACCAACATATTGTTTTGTACATATAGCAGAGTGTGATGTAGAAAATACCCTCCTATTACTGAAGACATAACTGATAAAATTAGACATGTTAAGTAAATTGCCCAGAATCAAACCACTGGCAAGCAACTAACCCAGGAATCACACACAGATTTACCTTATTACAAATCTATTTTACAATATTTTTCCAGTTCCTATTTTGAATAAGCTATATTTAAATAGAATTAGTAGTAAATGATTTTGCAAAGAAGGATAATTACATGTTCTTTATTAAGAAAAGTCTTAAAATATTTCTTAAGAACATAAGATTATATACAGATAACTGAAAATTCTGCATCTATTTGTCTTGTATATCAGGCTCTACTTGCTATTGGAGATTATCTGAGAAAAACCTGGTGGTATGTAAAGGAAAGTCTGTGTACAAAATGATTCAGAGACTGAGATGATTATATATATTTAACACTATTCTTTTCAATAAAGACATTGCTTTATATGGCTAATTGTCTCCTGAGTGAACCAAATTAAATATTTTAATTTTGTAAAAGCATCATGGAATTATAAACTAAAAACTGGATTTTGAAACCAAGGACAATTTTGAAGGCCTCTGTACATTTTATAAAATTTTACATTATGAACTCTATATTCATTCTATGAATTCCTTTCTATATAGGATGTCTTCCTTCATAAAATGGTTTCTCCTTTTTTATGTAAGAATTCATGGGTTCAACAATATGAAAAATAATCATATAATATATTCTTGTTTCAATTCTTTCAAAACTCTTTCAATATATATATGTGATACAATACAAAGAAGCAATTTAAGTATCCAAAATGTTAAAACTCATCTAGAAACTTTATAAATCAAATCCTAGAAACTGAGATGTGCAAAAAAATTTGCAATACATTATTTTCTTTAAATCAAATTAAATCTGCATCCAGGCAGCCATTCCACTGTGTTGACACAACATTTTGCTTGTCATTTGGGAATCTGCTCAAGGATCTGGGAGAAGAGGTAGTTATATAATTATCAAAAATTAGGCAAAGGGCTTTGAGTCTCCAGTCCATAATGGTCAGGCTTGTGGAATCATTGTTGAAATCCACATGACCTCTGAAAGTGGAACTCCTAATTCTCTGGAGGATATGGGCCTGGGTATGTTTGGGGTCAAGGGAGCTAAGCAACTCTACATTTGGTAAAGACTTGGATTCTGGAGGAAGAGACCTGCTTCTACTCAGCAGGTCATAAGCCACTGTGCTTGACTGCATTCTAAAGGAAATGGTACCTTTTCTTCAGCAATTTTAAGAGCCATACGTGTGGGCAGCAGTCCTAGTATGACCTCCCTAAGTGCACCACCCAAAGTTTCCCTGAAAGTTCCTGCCTTTGTCCAAATTGCCACTATGGATCATGGTATAGGACTCTGCTTCTTGGCGGGCCTGAGGATGTCTGCTTTCAGTCTTGTGAGGCATCCATCACCCTCTTCCAGAAGCTTCCATAATGCCTCTTCCTCACAGTGTGTTCTCCTTAGAGGTGATTTGTTTATACACACACACCCCTCCAAGAAAATAAGTTTGCCTTTAAGCTTTTCTACACAAACCTCACAATATAAATACTCCTAAAAATTTTCTTGCACTAAGAAAAAGTCAGTATTTTCTTCACGACAACTACATACTACACACATTTTTTACAGTGCTTGATGAGGTAGAAAGAGGACTGGGAGAAAGGAGCTAATATGTAATGAATGCTTACTGGGTTTTAGGTGCTTACTATCATGCTCTCTCTTCTAATACCCTCACTATCCTCAAAGTGTTATAATTTTTATCATTTTTGGAACAGAAGGAAACTAAATTTCAGCAAAATGAAATAACCAAATCAATGTATGCCCCACTGCTAGTTCCATCTGAATCCTCCACACAATTTCTATCTTACCTGGTTTTGTCTCATGCAAAGCTCTATGATATTTCCACTTGACCAGTGCTCCCCTAAATTATTTGTCATGTACCCAATATACAGATTTTGCCATGGCACTGGACTTCTTAAACATCTCACGTGTCGGACCAATTGCTAGATATAAAGTCACAATAGCATCTCTTGGAATGTACTCTCATTCCATGGACAGATATCTTACCCATAACTCTCAATCTTAGAACTAAATCTGTGGAAAATCCTCCCATCTGACTCCTGGACTCCAGAACTACACCTGCAGCTTATGTAACATAAACATAAACATCCCTGGAAGAGAACACAATCACAAAGTAAAGAAAGAAAAGCCAAGTCCTCCCATTTCTAGATTCTTCTATTTTTATTAATCTCTCTGAGGTACCATATACCATATCAGAATCAAAGGGTTGTCTTTTCATTTATTTTAGAGATTAAGAGTCTAGGTAATAAGATTTGAAAAATTTTGAAAAGATTTGCCCAATCACTCATAAACAAATGTAGAAGGAGAATGTAGACAGAAGTGAAAAACAATGCAATAGAGAATTGAAAAGATGGTATTATAGACAACAGACGATACCTACAGATAGGCACATGCTTGTATGGCTGGTGTTACAAAGGTTGGCACAAAAAGCAGGAGCTGAGGTATGAGGAAGAAAAATGTGGGCCTAGTAGAGAGGACTGGTTGCCCTGTGAGAGACGAGTGTGGGCTATTTAATGGATGATCTGCTGAAAGCCAAAGAGGTTAAAAATCTGAGTGGAGAAGTAAACCCCATCTGAGGAGGCCAGGAATGGGAAAATTGAGCCAACTATAGGAGCTGAAGAATGGGAATCAGGCCTTCAAACTTCTAAAAGTTTGAAGGAGGGAATGCTGAGGGGAATGGTGCTGAGAATTGAGAGGCTACAATGGTAGGAGCAGGGGCTGGTCAAAAATTCATTTCCAGAGAAGGAATGGGACCCAAGGCTTTAGAGGAAGTAGAGGAGGTTTTGACTTTTAGGGAGAACATGGGGCTTTGTTAATGGATCTTGGAAGGTAATAGGCCAGGAGAGGAGTGTAGGAAGCTTACACAAAATATTCCAGGTGCAAAAGACAATGAGAATAAAATGACTCCTCCACATAGCACTGCGTGGAATCACATCCCCTGTGCCTCCTCTGATTTACTCATCCATACCTTAGGTTTCTTCGTCTGAGGCTAATCAGTCACTATCCCTATTGCACAGCCAGGCTGAGCAGCCATAGAACCAGAGTCGTTGGCGTCTATCATTTCTTCTGGACCTAAATAAAACAATAACTACACAGCATAAAAGCTGCCTTTTCTTAGCACCCTCTAAAATGGGTCAAATGATTTCACTTGTAATTTCGGGGGAATTAATTGCCCATGAAGCAAACTTTAACCAATAGGACCTGGGAGGCAGAAAGACCCCAGATGATGAATTCTCTTTCCTACCTTGCTTCTATGGACTACTCTATGGCTTGGCTCCCCTTGATGTGTGCCCAGAGGTCTTAAATGTACCATCAAGAGACTGTATTTCTTTCCAACTTCTCTTAAAGTGGTAGCTAGTGCTGTGATACATGATTGCATTAGCTGACATTCTTTCTTAGGACTCTTTCTTTTCTCCATCTTGGATTTGGGCCACCCTTCTCCCCCCAACTAATAACATTGTAACTTTCACCTTTGTTTTGAGTCATAGTTCTAGATAACTCTAGCTAAGGCAACTACATAAAAACTATCTCCTATAACTGAGATACATTTCAGAAAACATTGCAGTGTACCATGTTGATTCCTAAAGGTGTAATGGAAAATAGTAATCAAATATGGATTCAAGTTCCAGTACTTTTATTTGTCATGTGGCTTTTCAATCTTTTGTCTTATGGCTTTTTAACCTCCAATACGGACAATATCATAAGATGATTTAACTACATCATAGAGTTGTTGATAATATAAAACAATAAGTCAAAGTCTATATTGCAATGAAATTCAGTCAAAAGTTTTCATAAATAAATAAACTTAGTTCTATCAAATTAATTGTACATTTTATATTTATTACATTAATATACTATATTACCATATAGAACTATTTTATTTTATCCTTTGAAGTTTGAATGTAAAATTGAAGCATTATAGAGAAATGACTGACATATATGATAATATAGTTTGCCATAATCTAATTCAATATGTAACTGTTATTTTTTCCTAATGTAAAAATAAAAAATGGAAGGAAGGAAGGGAGAAAAGAAGGAAGGGTGGAAGAGAGGTAAGAAGGGAGGAAGAAAGGGTATGAGGAAGGGAGGAAAGGAGAAAAGCTGGCAGAAAGGAAGAAAGATAGGAAAATGTAACAAATTTACATTTAGAAGATAAGTACCAGGAAATACTGCTTTGCTTATCTGTAAGGGGAAAAATAGACCCTTAATTAACTGAACTTCAATTTTAAACTAAACTTTGATTTTAAAGGATCAACAAGTAATCCTAACTTTACTTGTTGGCATCAATTTCATCAGAAAAATATATTGTTTTTCTGTTAATCTCAATTTTAATTTTCCACAAATATACTATTCATTTTGGTTAAAATAACAAGTTTTAGGCAGGTTGTAATCGAGGTCTGTTTTCCATTCTAAACAAAGGTTTCTTGATTAAAACAATTTTAACTCATACACAGGCTCTAACATCTAACATCGCCTTCTTGACTGTAATGGTTTTATTGCATTCTCTGGATCCACTAACATGTAGATACAATGTAACTAAAATTAATGAAGGAATTCTAAGTTATGCTATATAGTAAATTTCCAATTCTATGTTGGCTTCAAAGGATTGATATGTAAAGTGTTCCTCATTCATTTAAGAAAAAAAAAAAGCTAAAAGCAAAATACACGTTCTCAGGAATAGAAAATAACTACAGAAGCCATTCCCCTGAACTTCTGCTCTAATTAAACACACATTATTTTAGGAAAACTTGTCCACTACAATACTTAAGAGGGTTTATCATTAAACCATACATACTTCTTACTATCTATTCTAATTTTTTTACTGTATTATAAGCCCCATTTACTTGGAGATTGTTCCAAAATCAGTATTTTAAAATAAGGCAATGAATGTACAGTTTATCTCAGAATAAAAGAAGAGATGCAGGAGTTTACCATCACTTGCATTTAAAACTTAAGAAAACAACGACTGAACTCCGAAACTACCTACTTCGCTGTTCATCACTGTGTTTTTCTCTGCCTTGAGAGTCCCAAATACATGAGCTTAATCCTCTGGAGTTTATAATCAATTGTGGCAACAAAATACATGGCTTAATTTTCCACTGAATTTTAATGTTTTCCTTGGGCCTCCCCATTATGCCGTTTCAAACTGATTTTATCACTGTAATATAAAGCAATTGAATTAAATATGTAAATCTTTGGCAGCTTACAGGTTTGCTTTTCTTCTGAGCCAAATTAAAATAGCATTAAATTTAAAACTTGTAAGTAGGTTTAGTTAAAATCTTCAAGAACTGAGTTTCCATGCAGTATACTTTCTTTTGAATGTCTCATTTCAAAATTTAGAACATAACACATTCTAATACTTATATTAAACAAAAATATATCAAACCATAGTCCAAGTTAATAAATATGAAAGGACAAAAGTAACCATTTACTAAAAGACAGAAAAAGAATGCAATTTATAAAAAAAAAAGAATGCAATTTATGTGGACATATAAACTTTGAAGAAATGGTGGCTGATACTCTTGTGCTTTTAATCAATCACTGTAATGTTAAAGACATCTTCCAATTAATAGACTATTTTATTTTTAATATTGTTATTTTTCAGTATGCAAAACAAACAGAATAGAAACACAACTAAACTGGAAGCTATGATTTGGTAAAAATATGTTTAGGGATTTAAAGCTATGTCAGTTTTAAAATATTTCTTAGAGGATAAATTCATGTACTATTCATCATTGGATTTTGAATATTTACCAGGCTTTAGTGAGTAAGACTGTCAATTATAAGCAGAGTATAGCTGTTTTTTAATATAATTTAAAAATCTCAAAATTTCTTCAGCTGTATAATTACAGTATATCTGACATATATTTTAATTTTTCTTCCATATCCCTGAAACAGATATTAAAGAATAAAAATAATTTCAAAGAGATACACAAGGCATAAAGATAAATAATTTTTTTTAGGTTAAAAATCAAGTGTCCCTATAGCTAACATCATACTCAATGGTGAAAAACTGAAATCTTTTCCTCTAAGACTGGGAACAAAAACAAGAATGCCTACCTTCACCATTTCTATTCAACACAGTACTGGAATCCTAGCCAGAGAAATCAGGCAAGAAAAAGAAATAAAAGGTATTCAAATTGGAAAGAAAGAAATAAAATAAACTCTGTTTGCAGAGAGCATGATCTTATATGTAGGAAAGCCTAAAGATTCCACACTAGAAACAAAACAAACCAAGATGAAACAAAAATTGTTAAACAAGTTCAACAGAGTTGTAGGATACAAAAGCAACATGCAAAAATCAGTTGCATTTCTTTACATCAACATTGAACAATGTGAAAAGTAAATCAGGACAATTCCATTTACATACAATATCATCAAAAAATACTGATAAATAAGTGTAATTATGGTTATAAAATATTTTTTACAGTAATATCTACAAAATGTTGAAAAAATTTAGAGAAGACATGAAGAAAGGGAAGGGTACCCCATAATCATGGTCTGGAAGACATAATACTGTCCAGATTCAAATACTACCCAAAACAATATACATTCAATTCAATGCCTATCAAACTCCCAGTGATGTTTCCTGCAGAAGTAGATAAATTTATCCTAAAATTCAAATGAATCTCAAGCCGCCACAGATAGCCAAAGCAATCTTACAAAAGCAAAAGGTGAGGGTTCCACACTTCCTGATTTCAAAATTTATGATAAAGCTACAGTATTCAAAACAGTGTAGTACAGGCATATAGACAGACATATAGACCAACAGACTTAAATACGAGTCCAAAAGTAAACACTTACATATGCAGTCAAATGAGTTTCAAAAGAGTACCAAGGTCATTCAATGTGGAACAGACAGTGTTTTCAACAAATACTATCAGGGAAACGCAAAAGAGTGAGTTGGTTCCTTAATGTTATACAAAATTAACTCAAAATTGATCAAATACTGGTATGTAAGCACTAAAACTACAACATTCCTATAAGAAAACACAGGGAAGATCTTCATGACTTTGTATTTGGCAATGATTTCCTAAATATGACACTAAAAGCACAGGCAACAAAGAAAAAATAGGTAAGACTAAAAATTCAGACTAAAAATTTAAAACTTCTGTGCATCCAAAGGACACAATCAACAGAAGAAAAAGGCAACCTAAAAAATGAGAGCAAATATTTGAAAATCATATATCTGATAAGAAGTTAGTATCCAGAATATATAAAGAATTCCTACAACCCAACAACAAAAAAGAAACAACTCTATTTGAAAATGCACAAAGGACTTGAATAGACATTTCTCCAGAGAAGATATACAAATTACCAATAAATGCATGAGAAGATGCTCATCTATAATCATTAGGGAATACATTAAAACTAATTTGAGATATCACCTCACACCCATCAGGATGACTAGTATAAGAAAAACACTAGTAGCAAAAAATAAGTGTTGTGAGGATATAGAGACATTAGAACCCTCGGGCATTGTTGGTGGAAATGTAAAATGATGCAACCACTAAGAACTCATTAATGAAAATTCAAATATAATGTTACCCAGCAATTCCACTTACATATATGCCCCAAAAAATTGAGGGCAGTGACTTGAATAGATATTTCTACACCCATGTTCATAACAGCATTATTCACAATAGCTAAGGGGTGGAAGCAACCAAAATGTCGATTGTAAGAATTACTTTAAAGCTACAGTAAATTGGGGCGCCTGGGTGGCTCAGTCATTAAAGCATCTGCTTTCAGCTCAGGTCATGGTCCCAGAGTTCTGGGATCGAGCCCCGCATCGGGCTCCCTGCTCCGTGGGAAGCCTGCTTCTCCCTCTCCCACTCACCCCTACTTGTGTTCCCTCTCTTGCTGTCTCTCTCTCTCTGTCAAATAAATAAATAAAATCTTTAAAAAAAAAAATAAAGCTACAGTAATCAAGAAAGTATGGTATTACAATAAGGAAAGGTAAAAAATATTACTGGAACATAACTGAGATTCTGAAAAGAGACTGATATATATATATATATATATATACACATATATATATACATATATATACTATGATTGAATTATTTCCTACTATATATATATAGTCATATATATATATATATATATAGTCAGCTGGTTTTTTAAAAGATGCCAATGTAAATAATACATTCTGGGCAAGAATGACCTTTTCAACAAATGCCACTGGAAGAATTAAATATCCAAATGAAAATTTATGTACATAACAATTTCAACAAAAACTTGACCTTACTACACACTATATACAAAAATTAATTACAAATGTAAGATCCTAGAGTTAAATGCTAGAGCTAAAACTACAATACTTATAAAAGAAAAAAAGGGAAATAAATTATATAACTTGGTTTAAAAACAGATTTCTTAGATAAGAAAAAAAGCACAAACTAAAAAAATTTAAATGTAAAATGGGATTTTTTCAACTGAAAACAATTTTACACTTTATAGTATATTTTTAAAAATTAAAAATTCAAGATACTGATTAGGAAAAAGTACTGGACAAACATCAACCAGATAAAGGACATGGGTCCAGAATAGATAAAGAGCCTTTACAGTCTAATAATAAGATGATAATCACCTTATTTAAAAACATATACAAAGAATTTCAAGAGATAACTCTTGAAAAATAAGCACATATACAGATAGTCAACATCATCAGTCAGTAGGAAATAAAAATTCAATCACAGTAAGATATTAATACACACAGCAGTGGTAAAATTAAAAAGATGGACAATACTAAATGTCTCATTAATTGATAGTGGTAATGAAAAATAATACATCTATTTTGAAAAACATTTTGGCATTTTCTTATAAATTTTAATATACACCTCCCCTAAATTCAAAAATCCAACTCTTTTATCCAAGGTAAATGAAAGTATTTGTCCATAAAAATACTTGTATTCAAACATTCATAGCAGCTTTACTAATAATAACCCATTTAGAAACAATCCAAATGCCCATCAGAGGAGAATAAAAAAACAAATCTGGTATGTCCATAACATGGAATACTACTTTGCAATGAAAAAGACCAAACTATAGATACAGGTAGCAATCTAAAAGAATCCTAAAATCATTATGTTAAGTGAAAGAAGCTAGCTACAATACTACATATTTTTTATTCTATTTTTATGAAATTCTTGATAAGTCAAAATTATAGAGCATAACACTGTTTTCCAGAAGCTAGTAGTGGGGAAGGGGATTGACTACAAGGAGGCACAAGGGAACTTTCTGGCATAATAGATATGTTCTATATCATGATTATGGCGGTTGTTGTGTGTCTAAACTCTCTGAATTGGTGAATTTATCATACGTAAATTATAAAGAAAAGCAAATAAATTTTCTATCCTAAAACATATAGACCAATTAGAAAGTCAAACTAGGAAAAGTAATTTTTCCACAACATTGTTTTGAGGCAGAGACATTCTATTACATTTTATAATTTTTCATTGCTATTATACTTTTTATATTTAAAAAAGATGTTCATAAAACTACACTGATTGTAAAACTGTTCTACTGAGAAAAAGTTTGAAAAAATACTGATGAAATTAAAGACTGAGAAAAACATATTTTTAAAGGCAAAGAAGCTAAAATTCAATTAATGTGAGAGATTTGGTTTAGTTGTTTAAAAAACAGAAAGAAAAATTATTCTAAACATTTTAGTGTCAGGTTATGGAAATTTCAACTGAACATAAAGATAAAGAGCAAAAATATGGAATTATCAAAATATGAGTTTAAGAAATAATGCCTGTATTATCATAAATTTTAAAGAACAATAATTAAGGCATTGATTTTAGTACTCTATACTGCTCCCAAACACTAAAGAATTCCAATCATGTTATTAAAAAAAATCCAATCCAAGATCAAGAAATAGTGACTTTTTTTATGACTTCGTAGGTTTTCCTAATGCTCTCAACACTTCACATCATTAGTTGTAAAATATGGTATCATATAGAATAACTGGGATACATTTGACTAAGTGGTATTTGATTTTGATGCTACAGTTTCTAAGGAAGTTGTAAAAGTTTTTGAAAAAGCTGCCTTTTCTAAGATTAAACATGTTGTGTGATGGCTGTCATGAGAATTTTAATTTTAATATTACCTGCAGTGGATGTTTCATCGCTGATCTGAGCAAAGTCAGGGCATGGTAATAACATCTCCTTATTTTCACAGCTTGAATAAACCTAGAGTCATCAACCAGGAAAGTCCCCCTTGTATTGTGCCCAACTTTTTCATTCATTCCTAATATTTACTGGTACTTTTTTGAAGGAAGGATTCATTAGCATTTATATTGCTGTGATTTTATCAACATTTAAAATGACTATCTAGACCTTTTAGTAAAAGAACTATGCAATGTAATCAGGTTGGGTAACACATATGCCATTCAAGGAAAAAAAAATGGCTAACACAGTAAAAGAAGACATGGGGTGTGGCTAGAATTTCCATTATCTATGAAAAAGGGTGAATTTAGTTAAAAAATATAAATTTACAATTTTGCTGGTATGTTTTTCTTTCCTGGTTACTTCATTCTCTTTCTTTAATATTGTGAGGGAAAAAATGTGAACCTTCATATAAAGTGAGAATTATCAAAAAGCACTTTAAGATACCAATTGATATTAAACAAATTGGAAGTATGGAAAAAAATAAGACTTGGCCAACTGGAAGAAACTTTCACTCTTTTGAAGTAATAAGATAAGGAAACGAAAAATATGTCACAAGACAGCAGAGGTGCTACCAAATATAAGAGAAAAGAGTGCAGCAGAAGCACAGAGGAAAAGAGTAATATCCCTGAGTAAGGGCTACAGAAGAGATGGGCAGAAAGAATCAGAGAAAACATTATCTGTATAAACCATCTGAACCTGGCATTGAAGAAAGTGCCACATACATGACATGCCTGGGAAGAACAGTAATTAACCAGAATCCTGTATATGCTGGCTTAAGACAGAAAGGCGCTTTTGGTGTGAATGCAAGGAATCTAGAAACATTTCCCCCTTGTTCATTTTTTCTTTCCTTTAGAAACCCTTAAACATTTTAATAAGGCTTGCTCACTTAAATTTATCTATTAATACAGTATTTATAACATTGTAATAATTTTTAGTTATTGGGAAAAACTTTAAAAAGATTAGTTAAGGCAAATTAAAAATTTACAGAAAAAAGAAAAAACCATATCACCTATATTAACTCCACCAAAAGCTACTGTTACATCTGTTATGTTTTCTATTTTTTAAAGACTTGTTTATTTATTTATTTATTGGGGGGGAGGGGCAGAGAGAGAAGGAGGGAATCTCAAGCAGATTCCACATTGAGCCCAGAACCTGAAGCAGGGCTCGATCCCACAGCCCAAAGATCATGACCTGAGCCCAAATCAAGAGTCAGGCGCTTAACCAACTGAGCCACCCAGTTACCCCACATCTGATATATTTTCTTTTAGACTTTTTTCTATGCATTTGTTTATACAGGTATAATTTTTATGCTTTATTTTTTCTTTGATAGTGTATCATTATATTTTCCCATGAAAAACTCCAAATAACAGGATATATTTAGTCAAGATTTCCACTTCCTTCATTAGAATTCAAGAACAAAAGCTTATTTTCTTGGACAAAAAGAAAGAAAAATGCAACATATGTCTTTGGACTTTGAATTTATCAGTTGTGTGGTTTTAATACACCACTCTATTTTGCCTGTGTGTAGACAGAGCAATTTTGACATGAATATATATTTTAAAGAGTTATTATAATACTTTAATAACAGAACTTTATTTTTACCCACACCATAATTTCTTTTCAGGAGAGTTGTGTCGGAATAAAAGCAACTCTATTTCACCACAAACAGATCATCATATTAGCAGAGGCATCATTGTGAGAATTAAGATGTTTTAAATAGCTACGCTATTGTTTGTATGAAAATCACATACTTTGGGTGTTGAGTTTGATAAGTTCTTTATAGATTCTGGATACTAGCCCTTTCTCTGATATGTCATTTGCAAATATCTTCTCCCATTCTGTCAATTGTCTTTTGGTTTTGTTGACTGTTTCCTTTGTTGTGCAAAAGCTTCTTATCTTGATGAAGTCCCAATAGTTCATTTTTGCCTTTGGAGACGTGTCTAGCAAGAAGCTGCTGCGGCCAAGGTTGAAGAGGTTGCTGCCTGTGTTCTCCTCTAGGATTTTGATGGATTCCTGTCTCATATTTAGGTCTTTCATCCATTTTGAGTCTATATTTGTAAATGGTGTAAGGAAATGGTCCAGTTTCATTCTTCTGCATGTGGCTTATCAAACTCAACACCCAAAGAACAAATAATCCAATTAAGAAATGGGCAGAAGACATGAACAGACATTTCTGCAAAGAAGACATCCAAATGGCCTATAGACACATGAAAAAATACTCAACATCACTTGGCATCAGGGACATACCAATCAAAACCACAATGAGATACCACCTCACACCAGTGAGAATGGCTAAAATGAACAAGTTAGGAAACTACAGATATTGGGGAGTATGTGGGAGAAAGGGGAACCCTCCTACACTGTTTGTGGGAATGCAAGCTGGTGCAGCCACTCTGGAAAACAGTATGGAGGTTCCTCAAAAAGTTGAAACTAGAGCTACCCTACAACCCAGCAATTGCACTACCGGATATTTACCCCCAAAATATAAAAGTAGTGATCCAAAGGGGCACCTGCATCCCAATGCTTATAGCAGCAATGTGCCAAATAGCCAAACTATGGAAAGAGCCCAGATGTCCATGGACAGATGAATGGATAAAGAAGATGTGGCATACACACATACACACACACACACACATTGTAATATTACTCAACCATCAAAAAAATGAAATCTTGCCATTTGCAACAACGTGGATGGTACTAGAGGGTATTATGCTAAGCGAAATAAGTCAATCAGAGAAAAACAATTATCAGATGATCTCACAGATATGTGCAATTTAAGAAACAAGGCAGAGGATCATAGGGGAAGAGAGGAAAAAATAAAACAAGACAAAACCAGAGAGGGAGACAAACCATAAGAGACTCTTAATCTTAGGAAACAAACTGAGGGTTGCTGGAGGGGAGGGGGGTGGGGGATGGGGTAACTGGGTGATGGACATTAAGGAAGGCATGTGATGTAATGAGCACTGGGTGTTATATGCAACTGATGAATCACCGACCTCCACCTCTGAAACCAATAATACATTGTATATTAATAAAATAAAAAAAGTTGCATACTATAAAACCATAAAAAGTATAGCAGATTATGAAGCGCACAGAAGAAACTTGAAGCCTAATTCATAACACCTCCCAGAAGCGATGACCTACCTTGGCATGGAGTTGTCATACTATAGAACCAGACAGGAACTCAGTGACCATTAAATGTTAAGTAAATTCCCTATTTTAACAGTTGAGAAAGCTGAGGCCTGGAAAGCAGAATTTGTTCTGAAAAGCTTATTTTCTTCATTATCCATCCAGCTATGTTTCTATTCCCCAAAGACACTGGCAGAGTCTCAATGAGTTTACTGTGGGAGCAACTGTTCTGTGGAGAGTGGGGATGCAGAAGAAGCTGGAAAACATAGTCATGGACAGGAGCTTAGACTTTTTAACCTTACAGTGAACAAAAATTTATTCATTCCTCCCAACCCCAATGATTGCCACTATTTATAGCAGGGATGTTAAGTAATTTTTATTTTATCACAAGTTTTGAACAATTAAGATTGGCTGCTGGGAACATTATGTTAAAGGAGGATTCTGAAACAGTGCCATGAATATTTAGCTAAACTGGCACTAAGCAGAGGAGGGAATGATATATTTCCTATATCTAGCTTAGATACTATTTTAAGAGGATAAAATAACTGCTTTTAATATTGGAAAATGCAATAAATCAATGCATTATTCTGATGACTAACATCTTGGTCATTGACAAAAGTAATAATGGTATATGTATTACAGTTATTTGGGTCACACTACACTTATATTAAATGCCACTTCATGAGGACACCAATTAAAGTGTGGGTTTTAAAAACTTAGAGACACGAGTGAGATGAATTAAATCTGACTGATTTCTCTGAAGCAAAACACTGTGAAAAGAAACAGAGCTGGCAGCTAAATACTCACTTAGAAAAGCATCATGGAAAATAGTAGTGGTTAGATTTACCAATTGCTCTTTAAAACTTTCCTATATGTTCAATATAACTTATACTTAATGCAGAAAAGTCAAGAATAGAATGGAAAACATATACAAATATAATTTGCCAGGTTGTCACAAGTCCCTAAAAGCAAACAAATGTTTGTTGGTTTGTTTCATATTTCAATACCTGGTTAGGTAGCAATTTGGACATGATGTAAATATCATGGGAAGAGGTTTGGGTAACTATTTGTGAGTTGGTGTTGTAAACAGCACAATTGTCTGAAGAAGTTTAATATATATAGCTAGCTAGCTACTTCCTGGGTATAGGCAATAGCCCTACATCATTTTTATATAAAATAGATGCAAAATAATATGAGTCAACTATAATTTGTATGAGTTGGTTTCTATTTCTGATAATATATTTTCCCTGAATTAGTCACACTAATTATTTTCATTCCCTTTGGTTTGTATCTCTGTTGATTTATCTTTGTATCTAAAATAGAAATATTTCCTCTTAAATCATAATAAGGAAAACTTATCATAAAACATCATTTTGAAAGAAAGATACAAAAGTCACTATGGTAGCTAAACAGACTGTTCTGGTAAGATTTTCCTAGTTCTGAGACCTATTTCTAATCATTGTGTAGCTATTCTTCGAATATATTTTCAAATTTAAATTTTAAAACATAGTTCCATGGGCGCCTGTGTGGCTCAGTTGGTTAAGTGACTGCCTTCAGCTCAGGTCATGATCCTGGAGTCCTAGGATCAAGTCCCGCATCGGACTCCCCACTCAGAGGGGAGTCTACTTCTCCCTCTGACCCTCCCCCCTCTCATGCTCTCTCTCTCTCATTCTTTCTCTCTCAAATAAATAAAATCTAAGAAAAAAAAAAAAACAAAAGACATAGTTCCAGAGGAAGAAAATATATAAACTAAATCTTTACATAATGGCCAATTTCAGATTCCAACAAGGTACCTTCATTTCTTTTGGGTACTACTTCATAATGAGGTGTCAACCACTGTAGTATGCTGGTAGTTTTAATGGTGTCCCTAATCTATTCCATATTTCCAAAAATTCCTAAAATGTTCCCCCATGTGAACATGAAGATTAGTAGAATATTAGTATTTTTTGTTTTATTTCCTCAAGATGAAATAAAAGCTCTGTACCTTGCAGCTGGCTCAGCCCTCTAGATAAATGACTCTTTCTTGCCTGCCAACCTGTACATACTCATTAAGCTTAGAATGTGAGGCCAACCTAGCCCACACAAAAGATAAAAAGGTAAGTGAAGAAGAAAAAAGAAAAAAGTATGTCATGGATAGGGTACAAAAATGCTGTCTTTGGCAGGCAAGGGAGTAAATGGAGCTCAGCTGCTAGAACAAAAGGTATCATTCAAAGTGAAATTACTGTATCTTAACCCCAGGCACACTATGATGAGGACTTTTGCTCCCTAAACTGAGAAAAGGGAAAGCAAATATTGAGAAGCAGTTACTAATGCTAAGACTAACAACTGTATGCATAAGCATACACTTTATCATGCAGAAATATTTCTTTAAAAAATTAATAAATAGGAGAAAATGAGGAAATGGCACCAATTCCATAGAGTATTTAGAATCTTTTGTTGTTAGTTTTGTTAATAAAAACATGCCTCTGATAATCTGAGAAGAGGGAAAAACACATAAAAGTTGAAGCTAGTGTTTATTTTCTTTAAGGTTATAGGTTTCTTTTTCCACAAGTGTATGAGAGAGCACAAATATGAGATGACCAGGGGCCCCCAGCAGCCCTTGCCAATTTTAAAATCATTGATGCATAAGAAAACATCTAGAAGCACATTTTTCTTAGCGATGTATATTATCTTCCAATCTGGTAAAATAGAACATAAAAGAAAAGAGAGCAAATCAGATGACTGTCATTTAAAGGAAATTAAAAAAAAAAATACGTATCCAAATAAGTAATTCTTTTTAGGGGGTACTTGTAAAGTCACTCATTATGCAATAATAATTAAATAAATAGCAAAAATCTAATTTTGCTTTATTTTCAAGTTGACAACAGGGGAGACAGGGAGTGGTGAACTGTGCTTCTCACATCTTCTTACTCCAGCCACTTAAACTACTTAACAGTAAACATTTGTTCTACAGAAATGTTAGAAGTCCCTAAGACTCTCTTCTGAAAGATGTTTGAGACTCCGTAAGCTATTGTTCTGTAAGGGAGGGTCTGGGTGAATATAAGCAGTGCATGATAACTGGCTGAATGATTAGCTTTTACTAACAATCAATACCCAGTGTCCCCAAAGATGTGAAGAAATTAAACTAAATGGCCAAATAAAGTGTACTTAGGCAATCAATGTTTATTTTGGGAGAAGATTACTTCCATGCCTAAGAGAGAATGCTTCTCTGTGAAACATCTCAAAACCCATGGTTTATTCTTAATGCCTACACATATACACATGGAAGAGTCAAGAGAATGCTGAAATGAAGTGAAGTTTTGTCAGTTTTATCTGGGTGACAGAAAATCAGGAAAACAAAATGTGAAGTGTGAGTTTTAGTATTATATAATTTGTATCACTTAGTGAGCAATCTGCACCAGGCACAAAAAAAAAAAAAAAAAAAACAGGATAAAGGTTAGACTGATTTATTGTCCAAAAGGACATACTGACAGCCTTCATTCACCACTTCTCATTCAGTGTTTACTGAAATTAGAATATGTTTAAGATCTATCTTAAATTCCTATCTTAATATTTATTGGTATACATCTATTGCTATATGGCACTCCATAGCATACATTAATCATGTTTTATAGACCCATTTCCAATGATGGACTTCTAGGTTATCTGCAGAGCTTCACTTCTACAAAATAAACACCACTATGTAAATCTTTTTCCGTATCAACTTAAAGTCCTTTTTGAAATTGTTTTGTGAATTGACTCCCTTTTTGTTCACAATGTAACAGTCCATAAGGTCTGTCCTTCCCCACTCCGTAAGAACAACCAGTTGGCCTCCCATTCCTGAGGGAACCCTAACGGGAAACAAACCAACTTAAAAAACAGCTGAGGAAATCCACACAAGCCACCTAGAAAAATCAATATAATACTTCGTTCTTAACTACTCTGGCAAGATCCCATATTCTTAATGGTCCAACAAGAATCACCACACTTTAGGGAAACACATATTAATGTAGGAGAAAGATTGCAAATAGGAAAAAAAGCCCTTGATGGTTACTGAAACAAGAGACCTTTAAGAAAAAAACTTTAAAAACACTGTGATATATAACCTCAGTGTAATTTTGAGAAGATGAAAAGGATGCTAGGAGAAAGGTCTATTTAAAGAGTAAGAAATAGACTTTGGAAATTAGAAGTATAATTGTTAAAATAAATTCAGTAAAAATCTGTTGAACATGTTAAAGAAACATTTAATAACACAGAAGAAATGAGTAAACAAAAATATAAATATATTATATACGGAAAATAAAGATATATAAATGCCGTTATCAGCAGTTTTGGTTTCCAACTAATAGAAAATGCAAAACTTGAAAATGAAAGCTTATACATTTTGCAATAAAAAAAATAAAAGATACTGTCTTAGAATGAATAAAATATATAAATTTTATATTGAAAAAGTCTACAAGACCTAGGGGAGAATTAAGGAAGAAGTCACATCCCAAGATACCTAGATTAATACTTTAAACACTCAAAATCAAAAGGAATATTCCACAGGTATTTAAAAGCTGGAAGGACTTTTGTACAAAGAGTTTAATTTTCTTCCATATGGCCACATCAGAAAATAAGATGCAGACCAATGTGATAAGATTTCAGTGATGCAGACTTGACTTCCCTTGCTTTCCACTGTACATAGAGAGAAGAAAGTCAAAGAGCTGCTGAATGTGATAACATAGTTAAAGGAAATAAAGAATGGTAACTTTGAAAGGGTGGGCATCAAAAAATGAAACCTTAAATACTCCATTTAAGGAGTGTCTGTGCTTATTTAACCCTTGATAGTGTGTTAATTATTAGTATGTAAGGTTGTTGAAATATTATGTACTTTATGAAAAAAAATTATAGAAAGTTTAAGAAAAAAGTTGCAAGAGATGTATTTTGTATTTAGATCACTATTTGCCAAGTACAAAAATAACAAAGAATAACTATCAACATGATAAGAGATTTCAATTTTGGGGTCTATATGTATTCTAGATAAAAATTAATGAAAATAGTGTGATTTTAGAGAACACATAAGAAACTTTTTTTTCTTCTATCCTTTTATAGCATCTTATTCCAAGATGAAGAAAACAAAATCTATTATTTCTTTCAGCAGACTTACTTTTCATACTTCAGATTGTTTAATCTGTTGCAGAAGTAAGAGAAGGTTTCAGTAAAAAGCGTAACAGATGTGATTTCACCATAAGAAAATAAGTATTTAAATGATAAGATGTGATATATGTTAGGAAAAAAATATTAAACCAATGAAAATAAAATCATCTCTATTTATGATAACTTAAATGAAATTCTATGAATATTACAGGAATCAAAAAGAAAGTATCTTACCTTGCCAGTTGTCTGGCATTGCCTGAATCAATTTCTCAAAATCAAAATTAAAGGAGCAAAACCAGAAAGATAAAGGCTGGATTTTCCCCTTCCTCTACCAAATTATGGTCATAAATATTACATCAACAGAGAGGAATTTATGATTTCTCAGAAAAGCCTTAAGCAACTGCATATGGCTCTTGGTCCATGAATATCTCCCATCAGTCTTACAAATAACCCCAAAGGCTTGTTTTGTGAACAAAACATTCTTATCAAATAATAAAGTTCCAACTTTTAAAGGAAAAATTCATCATTGCCACTTATTTCCTTTTTGAATATTGGAGAAAAAAGAATAAAAGAAGTTTGACACAGGAATTCTACAGATAGCTTTCTCTGCTTCAACTGTTTGAGTGAACATTTTTACTTTTTTTTTTTTTTTTTTTTACTATGACAAACACTACAGTTATACTTGTCCAATCCTGGATACTTCACTATGGTTAAATAAAGATGAGACAAGATCAGAAAGTTTCTGAAGATGTAGCAGACTTGCTTGCTACTTTCAGCTAATTCAATCCATCTGGGGTAAAAATATACCAATGTGAATTTAAGCAGCCGATGAGTTTCCTGTTTTATATGCTATGACAAAACAATGTTCCAGCATGCTGGTCTGTCATGTGGAGAAGAATCATTTTATCTGCCCATAGCAAATATAATCTCACAGAGCATCTTTCAAGTAAACCAAACTAAACAGATATGGAGCCTGGTAGTCCTTTTAGATTCCAAGTCTCCTTTCATTTGTTTTGAGTTCAGGGAATCTGAGAGAGTCCTTGTTTTCATGAATGGCTAGAGTTAATATATTTATGTTCTGTCTTTCTTATATGAATCATCTTTGAAGCAATGTTGATTTAAACATCAGGGTTTTTCTTTTCCTTTTATTTTTCACTAACCATTTAAATGTTACCTATCCTATGTAGTTTTGCTTATCCCTTGCAGAGTTAGTTCACAGTTTTGTGTTTTGCTGAAATTGTTTTTATATCATTAGGAATAATAAACATGCATAAATCATGTGCCACTCTTTGAGGATTAGAAATGATTTCTGCCCATAAGGAGTTTATGATTTAGTTGCAGAGAGGGGACAGACACCAGATAAAAAACATAAGTTAGCAAAGGTCTATGAAGGCTGAGGAAGTTATCCCCAAAGACAAGAATTCAGGGAGGCTTCTTCTAAAGGACAGTATTTAAAGTAGTCCTTGAAATTGGACCCGGGCAGTAAGAAGTGCTCAAAAAAAAAAATCTCTAAGATGAAGATTTGCATGGTGTGCTGATGAAACCATCTAGACCAGAGTGTTTTTGAAGGATCACAGAGAACAAGACCTGAGTGTTAAGTGAGGCTGAAAGAGTTAGCTCCTAGAATCTTGGGATACTTTGGTGAGGAAAAGCCAAGAAATACAAACATGTATATACCATGTTTTATTTCAGAATGTATGTTTCATATATATTTCAGAATACATCCTCCTTTGTCCTACTTAATTGAGCATCAAATGATATATTCAAGAAATAGGAAGAATTTATGTCTTGTGTTTGATATTTTTATACTAATTGAATAATCTCTTAATTTTATAATGATAGATTTTCTCAGTGATATTTTGATAATTTTATATTTAATTTTTAATAAAATATTTTTCTATTGGAAATTCATTATTACTATAAACCATAAACCCTTCTGGTTTGTTTTGAGATAAAAACACTTTTGGTTTGTTTTACTTTTCAGTTTAAAATGGAACATACTTTCATATTTTAAGGTCATTTTTTTTTCTAAAGATTCTATTTATTTGTGAGAGAGAGAGCACAAGCAGGGGGAGCGGCAGGCAGAGCAGCTAGAGGGAGAAGCAGGCTCCCCGCTGAGCAAGGAGCCCAATGCAGGACTCTATTCCAGGACCCTGGGATCACGACCTGAGCTGAAGGCAGACGCTTAACCGACTGAGCCACCCAGGCGTCCCTTTAAGGTCATTTTGTAAGGTTAGAAAAAGTCTAAATAGTTCCTCTTACTTTAGATAAAAATCATGCAAAATTGTTTTCAAAGTATTAAGTATTTCAAAACATAAACATAATATATCACAAAGTCAGAAATGTATGAGGATTAAAATTAAGAGGGACAAGGCAAACATATCTAGCTTTTTATACTTTTTTTTAAGTAATATTCTTCCTAAGTAATTTACCATAAGATCTACTTACTAAAGATATAACCTCTTCTAATAATTTAATAGCTGTGTTGGTTGAGATCTGATATGTAGAAATTTCAAAAAAGACAGAACAATAATGACAAATACAAACAAATGAATAAAACTTAATAATGACAAAGAGCAACTACGAGATAATTTGGAACCAAGAAGACTGCAGTAGCTGCAGGGAAATGAAAAATATGCAATAAAAAATTTTGCAAATTAATTTTGAGTTCAAAAGATTCTGTCAGTTATAATGTCTTGCTACATGGGCAAACTGAAATGCTTACTCTCTGAGTCCTATATTCAAATTTAATTTATTAACAATGATGAAAATTCTTATGATAATGATAATTGTGCTGAAGGTAGTAAGGATTTGACACTAATGGATTTTTTAAAAAAATCTAATTGATTTACAGAAGGAAAGATTTGAAATGTCCTAGTCAGACTAAAATGGATATCAGATATATAGGTGGCAGGAGGGGAGTAACAATTATTGAATACCACGAGTACCATGTGCCGTCTTCATTATATAGATTATTTAATTTAATTCACTCAACAACAGTATATGGTCACTGAAGCAGAATTACAGCTTTGTAATATAACTTGAAGTCTGGAATTGTGATACCTCCATTTTTGCCTTTCTTTTTCAACATTGCTTTGGCTATGCAGGGTCTTTTGTGGTTCCAAACAAATTTTAGGATTATTTATTCTAGTTCTGTGAAAAACGCTGCTGTTATTTTGACAGGGATTCATCAAAAGTGTAGATTGCTTTGGGTAGTATAGACATTTTAACAGTATTTGTTCTTCCAATCCATGAGCATGGAATGACTTTCTATTTCTTGTGTCATCTTCAGTTTCTTTCATCAGTGTTTTATAGTTTTCAGAGTACAGGTCTTTCACCTCTTTATCAATTCTTTTTATAAATATATTGGCTTTATTCCTATATTTCTGAAGTACCTTTTATGACACATAATGTTAATACTTAAATGTGTAGGCAATACAATTTAAATGATTACAACATCATTAAACTTGAACATGCTTTTTTTTTTTTTAAAGATTTTATTTATTTATTTGACAGAGAGACAGCGAGAGAGGGAACACAAGCAGGGGGAGTGGGAGAGGGAGAAGCAGGCCTCCCGCTGAGCAGGGAGCCCGATGCGGGGCTCGATCCCAGGATTCTGGGATCATGACCCGAGCCGAAGGCAGACGCTTAACGACTGAGCCACCCAAGTGCCCCGAACATGCTTTTAAAATAAATATATATTGCCTGGTTAATTAAAATTTGAATATATACACTAAAATTACAAAGATTATGTTCATTCAATTTTTTTAAGATTTATTTATTTGAGAGAGAGAGAGACAGCAGGGGGAGGGGCAGAAGGAGAAGGAGAGAGAGAATCCTCAAGTAGACTCCCCACTGAGTGCAGAGCCCGAAGTAGGGGCTGATCCCAGGTCCCTGAGATCATGACCTGAGCCAAAACCAAGAGTAGGCCCCTCAACCGACTGAGCTACCCAGCTCCCCCATGTCCATTCAATTTTTACTGAGATATCTGACAATATGTAGGATGTAATGTTATCATGGTAAAATATTTTGTTTTTCATTTTGAAAATATAAAAGCTTCAAATATTTTCTTGAATGGCTCAGTTATTTAAAATAATTTTAATTAATATCCTTTGGGAATGTAATCCCATAGAATTTCTAAAAACACAGTCAAAAGAAATATACTTTGGAATTATATTTACACTCAACAGATGCTATTTAACAGAAAGGAATATATTTATAATTTCTCATCCCCCTAAAGAGAAGACATTGAATATATAATTTCTGTGTTTGTTCAGAAAACTTGCATACAATATTTAACTAGATGTTAATCAGAGCAGATTGAAAAGACTAATTTATTATCAAGGTCATCCTTTCCTAAGGGTTATATCTAAACACTAAAGGAACACTTTGAGAGAGAAATGAAATGGTATGCCATTGAATAGAGGAAAGAACTGAAAGGGAGACCCATACTCTAACTTTGCTAAATTAATATATAGTGTCAGGCCATTATATCTTTAAACATAGATAAACAGAGTATTGTTCAAAAGTATTCATCTTGTCATCATCTTTACAATACATAGCTAAAGTAGACCAACCTGTTTTTTCTCCAGTTTTACATTCATTTCCTTGGTGAAGTACCAGGTAGTTAGCTGGATGCCACTGATTGTTAAAATTTGTCTCAAATATTTTCATTTCTTCTCTTATTTATTAGTTACTCTAAATGCATCCAGATGATTAAAACTTAACACTGTAGTTAAAGTAAAATATTTTATGTAGAATTTTTTTCTTTAAGTCATATATAATAAACACATAGGATTTACATGTTCCTTCTTATATTTACTTATATAACACTTGCCTATAGGAGGCAAAAGTTCTAGTATGTATATGTGTGTATGTGTGTGTGTGTGTATTTCTTTTTACAATGGCTCAAACTTTCAAAATCTCAAGTCTACAAAAAATATAAGGACTAGAGTATTTGAAAAAAATTTGACATAATATTAATTTATAATAATTTTCTTACACTCACCCATTTCTCTTTTTTTAAAGATTTTATTTATTTATTTACTTCATAGAGAGAGGGGGAGAGAGCACAAGCAGGGGGAGTGGCAGGCAGAGGGAGAGGGACAAGCAGGCTCCCTGCTGAGCAGGGAGCCCAAAGCAGGGCTGGATCCCAGGACCCTGGGATCATGACCTGAGCAGAAATCAAGAGTTGGTCACTTAACTGACTGAACCACCCAGGCACCCCTCTTACACTCATCCTTAATCCACACAGAACTCTAATGAATTTGTGTTAATGATTATAAAACATAGTAATATTCAAACACAGCTGGATAAATTTGACATCCTGTTCTCATAAAAGAAATATTTGAACAATATGAAAATTAGTTAATTTGCTAAAACACAGAAGGCAGTTCATAGAATATTTACTAAGATTGAACTTTAGGGAGATGTCTCCTATTACAGCCATTTAAACTAGTAAAGGAAAAAAAAGACCTCCTAAGTGATTTTTCAAAATCTGTTTTTCTTAACCAGGTAGGGGCAGGTAACTAGAGGGGGGGAAAACAACACTGAAATGTTTTAACAAGTGCACTTATATCACCTGACACACATATCTTAACTCCTACTAGAAAAGTAGGAATATCTCCCATTAAATCTACATTTGCATTCTCTCTGCTAATACTTTTAGCTAGCCATTTGATTAGGGTTGAGGAGTTCAGTATTCTAAAAGGAATACTGGTTTTCTTTCAGCACTGATGTTTATTATATTCTTTCTGGACGACAACTCCATAAGTTTGATGTATCATATTAATTTGTTTTGTAGGAGTTGATCAATTAACTTGAGAAAACTCTATGTAGTGTTGATTCAATCATATAACAAGCATAATTTAATATAAATGGTGCATAAGACATTGATTTTGCCCAACTGCTCTGTAGAATTAGTGTCACTAAAGAAAGCAGCCAAGCTGAACTAACAATATTAAGCATTTGTGCAATTTATCTCGTTATAATGCACAGTAAATGATATAATGACCAACAAGATTAATGATAAAACAAACATGCTAGTTAGATTCACGCTATAGAAGACCAATCCACAATGTTACTTGGTAATCAATAATTTGAAGATTAATTTAACCAATAGGAGTATAAAAATCAAGCAACAGAGGAAATGGAAACCTTTCCTGGAACATGTTCATTGCTACAGTGATTTAAAAATGTATTCAAGATTGAATATGCTGTAATTTATCTTTTTACTTTACGATAAATTTATTTTCCAGAGTTTTAACCTAAAATTATATACTGTCCCAAGTAATTTATTTAAATGTCCCTAAACTGATGAACCCCCAGATGGTTAGGGATGCCTCCTTCCTGATTCTGCTACAAATGGAGAGGATATTTATCAACAGTAGTCATTCACAACCACTATGCTTTCCTTTGAGTGGTTTTGCTGAATATAATTAATTAAAGGAAGAAAAGTGTGTCCAAGAGTAAACACATGGGTAATATATAGAAGAAATCTCTTAATAGAAAATAATAAAGGTGGGGCGCCTGGGTGGCTCAGTCGTTAAGCATCTGCCTTCGGCTCAGGTCATGATCCCAGGGTCCTGGGATCGAGTCCCACATCGGGCTCCCTGCTCGGCAGGAAGCCTGCTTCTCCCTCTTCCACTCCCCCTGCTTGTGTTCCTGCTCTCGCTATATCTCTCTCTGTCAAATGAATAAATAAAATCTTTAAAAATAATAATAATAATAAAGGTAAGGGAAAACATCTTGTTTATTTTCCTTTCTAGTCCTCTCCAATTTATGAACTCTTTTAGACTCTGTCACAAATTCTTAAATCTTTATACTTAAATTATGGACAATAAGGCACTAAGCATACATTCAACAGTAAACTGGAAACTTACTTAAGTAGTTCAAAACGTCACAGTAAGTGGAAATGTTCCCTTTGACTCCATATCTTCCACAGAATGAAATGGCTGTAAGTTAATACTCTGCAGTTCCTTTACTCAGTGTGTCTATTCATGACTTGAACTACAGCCAATAGTTACTTCCTCTCCAAAAGAGAGTTATAAGTATTATTCCCATGGTCAACTCCACTATATAAACAAAGAATTTGTATCTTGGCTCTGTTTGCATTCAATATTAAACCATATAAACTAATTTTATGTTAATAAATTTACATTGAATCAAACATTCATTATTAGTGTCTATGCTATTATTATGTAAGAACATCATTTTCTGACACAAAGAGATTAGGACAGTGTTTGTGGTTAAATGTATGAATGACAAGTATTTGAGTATGTGATTATGATAACATAATAATAAATAAAAATAACACTCACTGAGATCTTATATGCCTCTAAGCACTTCAGCTGTAATAACACTTATTCATCATATTAACTCTCTGAGTTAGGTATGAATTTTATCCCCATTTGTAGATGTTGAAATAGATACAAGAGGGTTAATAACTCCCTAAAGATCCCACAGCTATTAAGTGGAAGATTTGTAGTTGGTGCCAAAATTTACTGTCTTTGCTATACTAGTATTTCTGTTTAGTTAAACTTGAAAAAGAAATCCCCATTTTACTGCATTTTTCTAAAGATAATGAAATGTTTTGTTTTGTTTTGTTTATCCTATACTTCAAAAAAAAATCTATATCTTGTTATTTATCTAATTAAGTTCATGTGCTTGTGAAGAACACAATTTCAGATGTATTGTAAGAAGCCAAACATCCTAACCTCAAGAAGGGCAGTAATAGGAGTAGAACAGAGCTACAGGCTTTTCACTCTGATGTCCACATTAACAGGGCACTACTCCTTATACTTCTTTCCCTTGTGCTACAACTCCCTTGTTTTCCTCCACTGTGTGAAGGCATGTGTTTATAGATTTTTTTTTAACAGATATTCCCCAAGCTTTTGCCTCTTCATAATTGTAACTTATGTTCTCTCAAAATTTTGGGTTTCTACAAGTAGTTATTTTTAAACAATATTTTATTTATTCATTTGACAGAGAGAGAGAGCACAAGCAAGGGGAGTGGCAGGCAAAGGAAGAGGGAGAAGCAGGCTCCCCACTGAGCAGGGAGTCGGATGCTGCGGGACTTGATCCCAGGACCCTGAGATCATGACCTGAGCTGAAGGCAGACACTTAACTGATTGAGCGACCCAGGCGACCCTCTATGAGTACTTATAACATCTTTCACCATAAACTGCCATACCTAAGTACTTATTTACATTTCCGAGAAAGGATATCTGATTGGCTCAGCCAATCTTGGCAAACCAGATCATAACAGGCTGGCTGATACACTGATTGGCTATTCTTTGCTCAGGTGCCTGCTCCAGAAGTGTTGTTACACTGAGGTGGTCATGGATCCTTTTTGATTAGGCTCTGTGAGTGAGCTGGGTGAAGACCATTTACAAGAGGCTATAGGCTAGCAGACCCCATGCTAACAAAAGTATCTAGCACAAGATCCACTGATCACAGACATCACTATTCATGGACATCACTGTTTGCATGTGTCAAATGCCAAAAACCAAGAATAAATTAAAAACAAAACAAAACTTGTCCAAGAGCTATTTTCAGTGTTTTTTAGTTATAGACTGATTATGGCAGAACAAGATAATGCAAAGAAAATATTTCATGAAAACATTTCATTTGATCCATATAGTTGTATAATTTTAAAAAGTTACCATTCCTATCCACTATTTATAATATGTCTCAATGAATTGTTTTCTATTTTTGCATTCATACTGGTATTTTAGAATATTGATATTAAGTAATCAGAAAGGATTACCAAATATATCACATCAACAAAATTACCTATTTAAAATCACAAAATCACAATTTGACATTTAAAAGACCCCCAAAACATAATGATTTTTAAAGAGCTCTATCTGTGGGTTTTGAACATGGAGGGATTACAATAATCCCTTCTCGTTTCTCCTTTCCTGGTACTTACAACTTCTTTGGAATCCTAGAGTAATTAAAAAAACAAAACAAAACAAAACCCAGAGATGTTAAAAAAAAGATGTTTTGTAAACTTTTGCTGACCTCCTGATGTCCAGTGACAATTTAAGTGTAGCATCTCAGCCCAATATGAGTTAATATACAAAACTATATTTAGATTGTATATCTTCACATTACCTATTTTTCATAGTCCTTGAGTTACCTCTTTCTTTATCCTCTAATGACTATTATCAGTGAAAACGAAGGCTGACTTTGCACTTACAGCTTTGTTCATAAATCTGAAACAGGTAATTGTTCTTGCTTAGGTATTTATACTCAGGAACATGGTATCAAAGTGTCTTCCAAGAATCACAGATGTTCTATATAAGGTCTTAGCAGATAAGATTGATAGAGTAAATAAGGAGAATGTAAATGGATCCAGTTCTATCTAACAAGGTAGCCCAATAATAAAATAAGATTAGGTTTAAAAGGAATGCTAGGGATGCCTGGGTGGGCTCGGTCAGTTAAGCGTATGCCTTCAGCTCAGGTCATGATCCCAGGGTCCTCGTATGAAATCCCTCATCGTGCTCCTTGCTCAGCAGGGATCCTGCTTCCCCTCTCCCTCTGCCTGCCGCTCCCCCCTACTTGTGCTCTCTCTCTGACAAGTAAATAAATAAAATCTAAAAAAAAAAAAAAAGGAATGCTGTATGGCTAAGAGCATATAGAATACCTTTTCAAAGAAAGAGAACTCATATTCTGCTCCTTACTAGGTGCATAGGACCAGTCCTCACCTGTGAATGCTCCTTTTCAATCTCATGCAACAGGAAATGCTGTAGATTTTTCTAAATAAGTAACAATTAAGCAAAGCCTCAAAAGAGCCTAACAAAATTTACATAACACTCAAGGTTCTTTCAGATCTGCTTATTGTGCATTTGTCCCTATTAATCTGAAGATCTTCTCTGTACCTAATTTCTCATTTTCAAATTATTAATATAATACATTGTACTCATAACATTCTCTCTGTATCTGTTTGTCCATACACACATATGTATGCTATAGATATACAGAGTATTAAAGTTGTACACATTTACCTAAATGAATAAATTACATGTTTATTTATAATAAATCTAATGGAAATAGTACTGAATTAAAACAGAAGGTACTGATAACATGTGGTGAAAGATACTATGTGACCTGCTTTGGGGAAACAACTAAAATTCTTTGGTAGGAGTTACACATACTAGAATATGAATGAAACTGTGTCAATTAGACTGGTCCATATTGATTTCACAATCCTAAACGTATTTATTTTCAAAAATTATGTTTATTTTGTTTTTTTTTTTAAAGATTTTATTTATTTATTTGAGAGAGAGAGAAACAGCATGACAGGGGAGAGTGTCAGAGGGAGAAGCAGGCTCCCTGATGAGCAGGGAGCCTGATGTGGGACTTGATCCCAGGACTCTGGGATCATGACCTGAGCCAAAGGCAGTCGCTTAACCAACTGAGCCACCCAGGAGCCCCTAAATAATTATGTTTTTTGATGTTTACATCAAATGGCAAGTTAAAAAGAAATTGCAATAGACTAGATTTTATAGTAGGAAATAGGGATTTTTTTTTAAACAGGGCCATTAAAGATCATGATAATTTTTTCAAAAAGCATTGAAAAACATTGCAAGTATCCAATATAGTCAATCAGAAGAAAGATATTGATGTGATGTAAGAGACAATAAAGAAAGCTGTGAAATAGAATCCAAAAAAGCTATCTGATCTTTCGGCTTATCTCTTCTGTTTAAAACCGATCTATTTTTTCCCAGGACTGATTCTCAGGTAAAACTTCCTGAATGGGAATATACAAATAGAGCTTACATTTATTTAAATTTGATAAGAAAAATATGTTTATAACAAAAGCTAACATATTTAAATTCTTAAGAGAATACTTTTGTCACAGTAAATTTTTAATCTTATTTTAAAATGTATACGTTTAGACTATTAAAAGTCTAGTCTGGTACAGACTAGAAGCTCAACAAATATTAGTTGAGCACATTTTTTTAAAGTTTAGTGTATATCTAATTATCACTTTTATGTTTTTAAACATAATATTGACTTACCACTGTGATGTCTATTTTTTTTTTTAATAGAGAGCTTATTCCACTTTTCTGCTTTGTGGCATTTAGTAATTCCAGTGTTTGTTAAATAAGAGTTGTAATGTCATTCAGTGAAATTATATGCACTGGGTCTGGTACATAGTATATGTTGAATAAAAACTATTTTCTTTCCATGGTAAATACCATCTCTTAATAAAAAATAAATATTTTCATGGCATTTAACTCACACAGCCATTATTTTCCTGGACAGTTTATCAATAGTGACAAAAAATATGGAAAATTCTTCAGAACACTAGTTTCTTGTGTTTGTATTTGTACAATATGTTTTTAGTTTTGTAGCTGATGACATCATTCAAACATCAGTTATATATAAACAGATATGAACACTGAAATAATTTAATAGAAAATAACTATTATTAGTAGGTGATCTGAAATATTTAAAAAATCTTAGATCATTAAACTACATATTGCTTAAAAGAGGTATTATTTCAAGAAATTATTAAAAATTTGGAGATTGATCTAATAAATAAAAATTCTTTAAAATATCAAACATTGTTTAATATCTCACATAAGAAAAATTCCTGATCATTCATGCTTTACATACCTTTTTAATCCTGTCAGTTCACTCTCTTAAACCATCTTTCTGAATTGCTATCTCCTATTTTATTTATTTATTTTAAAGATTTTATTTATTTATTTGACAGAGAGACACAGCGAGAGAGGGAACAGAAGCAGGGGGAGTGGGAGAGGGAGAAGCAGGCTTCCCGCGGAGCAGGGAGCCCAATGTGGGGCTCGACCCCAGGACCCTGGGATCATGACCTGAGCCAAAGGCAGACACTTAATGACTAAGCCACCCAGGTGCCCCGCTATCTCCTACTTTAAAACTACACAAAATTTAGATCCTGTACTTTATCTACAGAGTTGTACTCATGGAGACATAATTTGAGAGATACTGGAAAGCTCTTAACCTCTCCTGCAATACCCAAATCCCAGTCACACATAGAATTTCATAACACTGAAATTTCAATACTTTTCATTCTTGCTTAGAATTACTTTTCCCTATTAAATGCAATAAAAATACATATTTATAAAATATATTATAGTCTATGTTAACTTCACATATATATTTATAAACATAATAATACTGATACATATATGGTAATATGGATAATTATATATATTTGTTTTTCCTGATTGACCATGATTCACATGTTAGGAATATAGCATGTTAATCATGGTCAACTAGGTAAGGAAAAACAAATATGTATAATTAATCATAATACTTTATTGAAAGTTGTCTTCTGGCATTTTGAGCAGGGCTTAATGAAACACTAGGGAAGGAAGCAATTACCTGCAATGTAATGAGGTGCAGAAAAGTTTTCTTGAAGAATTAGATACAATAAATATGATCTAAAAAGCATTTTTTTGGTACTATATGAAGATGGTATCCTCAATATCTGGTACATTGGGCCACGATATATGAGAAATAAACAAGAAGTAGTGTTTGAGGCTGCAAAAGTATCTGATTCAGGCTAGGTCCTGTGCCATAAATATTAGACTTTAGTGTATTAGTTTCTTTAACTTTGGTTTTGGTAACTTATGGAAACCATATTGTTCAGTGCAACTGATTTTTCTTGAATTCTTGGGAACAGACTATCCTGAGAGATGGCTGATCACTTCTGCCCCAGTCAACCCTTCCATCATGCCACTGTTGGGTGAGAATATATTGGACAAAAATTGGTTAACTGGACTAAAGGACTTAAAAGGAAACAAACTAACAAAAGACTAGAGATTTGTATTCACCCATTTCTCTTTCCTTAATATTAGGACTGAGCTTACACACAGTAAGTATACTCTCTGCTCTGCCTCACTCCTCCACGCTTTGTTTTACAAGGGTCTTCCTCCATCATGGAGCTTGTGATGGCCCATCAAGCTTCCCTAACTGAGCAGGCAAACTGATCTAGTTCTAGGGTTCATAAAAATTGAATTTGGAAATGTCCAAGACACATATTCAAATATCAATTATATTTGTAATAGAATAATATTTAAGCCTTTATCTACTATCTTAAAAATTTTTTTTAATTGAGTCAGAACTTGATAGGGGGAGGGCTGAGTTTTTCACTGGGAACCACAAAGCCCAACTTACAGCATCCCATATAGATATTAGAGTTATATAAAATCAAACTGTGATCAAAGGCCACTGGAAAAGAATAGGAACAAAAAAATAGAATACTGAATAAATTAATTTCTTAAATCAGGGGTTGGTAAACTATGATTGTGGACCAAATCCAGCCCACTGCCTGGTTTCATAAATATCTTTTATTAGAACACAGTCACATTCATTTATGTATTGTCTATAGCTGTGTTCATGCTACCATGGAAAGGTTGAGTAGATAGAAAAAATACTCTTCCTCTTTGGACTTCACTCTCCTGTGTTTTGTCTTTCAGAGGATAGATGTTTGGTTTCTGAATAGAAGGTGCTAAGATAGCATCCTATGTATGGAGGCAGACCAAGAGATAGCATGCAATAGCAGTGTCTCCAGCCCCTAAGTAAAATGCAATTGCAGGAGTTCAGACTACCAAGATTTATCTCATACTCCCTTTTTCTGTTACTCCCAGCACTTACAAATGTCTGTGTGCATGGTCTAAATTTATTTAATCTGTATAACTGGGTATTTGCTTGAGTAATATTTGTAGGTTAAAAAAAAAATCCCACAACTTCAGTGGCATAACACAATAAAAGCTTATTTCTAATTCTTAAAGCAGTTCTATGTAAGTGTTATGTTGGTGGCAGGTTTCCTTTATGTGATGATTCAGAGACCAGGCTTTTTCCATTTTATAATTTTTCTAACACATCACTCCACTTGGATGCCTGGAACCACGGGAGACGGGGGGATGGTTGGGAAATGTATGTCACTGAGCAGCTGCTTCACTTATATTATGGAAGAGGGTTCAATTTTTTTTTTTGGCTTAATTTACCATCTTTACAATCAATCAATCAATCAATCAAATCAAGTACCTATAATTTAGTTACCCATGACCTATAGTTGGAGCAAGTGACTCCTGAGCCCATCTTGGTGAAAAGAGAAATATGTGAGAAAGTGAATCTTGGAAATGAGAAAATGAGGCCAAGTCAAACATCCTCCTTTGTAGGTAATTTTCCCATTATCAACCTTCATTTACTTAGCCTCACTTTATTTATAAAGACAGTTTCCTTGGGCCCAAATAAAAAAGTGTGGAATACCTGTGCATATATACTGGTAGGGCAGAAAGTGATACAGAGTCTGGCATCTGGTGAACAGAATTAATATTTAGAAAAAGTGAAAACTCATAAAAAAATACAGGAAGATTCAAAATAAACTATTTTATATTTATATATGGTAGAGAATTCTCCAATTATGAATAGATTTTTCAACAAAAATATAATTTAAAAAATTTTTATTAATGACTTAGGGTTTATATCCCTAGGAGTTTTGTTATGATTGTTTCCATTATTATTCTATTTTATTTTACTTTATTTTATCCATTATTTTAATGGAGAAAACGAAACCTATGAAAAGTTCAATGGTTTGCCTAAAGTCACATAGTCAGTTAAGGAACACACTGTTTTTTAGTCCAGATTTTCTGACTCTTACTTCTATATTTTGTCTATTATACTACATTGTGTCCATAGAATTAGAATAGGAAATACTTCACACTCATCAGCGTAGATCAAAGTGCTGAGTTCACCAACACCATGTTTTCTTCTTTGGTGTGTGTGGCGGGGAGGGGGTGGAAGAGGAGGCAATTTGCTTTGGTTAGTCCAAAAATAGGTAGAAGACCTTCACCTGAAACTCCCTGGAAGAAAGTGAGCCAAATCTGATAGATTGATGCCTTTACTCTGTATAACTGGGTCAGACGGAGTTAATTAAGCACACACAGGGCCCCTAAGCTAGAAGTGCTTTTGGATGAAGTTCAGAGAAAAGTCCCTGAAGCTAGCATGGAGCTGGCCCCAACTTCCTCATGTTGGCCAATACAAATATTATCATTGGTCCTATTAATCAGTTACAGCTTTGACTCTATGACCTTCTAAAGGCAATATATTTCCATAATGCTGTGTGAAGTATTTCCTTTTATTTGCTCAAATGTATTTGATAATAATTTCTTCTAAGGCTTTCATATATACTTTGCAAAAACAGTAAAGAAACAATATGGATCAATTTTTACTACATCTTTCTTGAACTCTCATGACTCATTCAGTTTCCGCTTCATTTCCTATTTCAGGAAAACACTGTCTCTCTCTAATATATTTCTATACTTACTTTCTCATAAATAGTACTACAAGTAGTGACCTTTTCAGGATACCTGATGACATATTCCTTCACTGAAATCACCAAATTAAATGCAGTACATTGACTTTTGCTTATTTTTACATTAAGTTCAAGCTTTATTTTTATATACTAGGAAGTGTCTATAATACTCATAACCCTTTTTATGAATCCTCTTATTTTTTTCCTTAATAGATCTTTATACATCAGAACTTAATTGTGAAAAAAATCACCAATTTACTTTTACCAATATATCTATATTTAATTGGAATTTTCATATTATTATGCTGGCCTATGCTATTGGCTTTATCTGGACTTCTTGCAAACTCTATAAATAAGTTTTTAACTAAGAGAAACCACTTAATAATATCAGCCTACCTCACCTACTATCTGCTTCCTCCTTTAAATCATTAATTTGTATAAACACCTGGGTAAATCTTGAGTGGTTTCTCATGTTTCTCATAGATAACATTTCTAGACATGGAGAGATGGAAGAAAGAAACCTCAGGTTTCCACCACACAAGTAGCTAAGTCTATAGCAAATGGCATTGATATATGATCACTTAGCACTGCTTGATATAATAATCATAAAAAGCAAGCAAACCACTAATTTGCACATACTTAAGCTCACCATATTTCAAAATGAATTTATACATGAAAAGTCATTTTTAAAAATATTTTTTGTAAATATGGTGCATACTTTTTGTGCTTTGTAATTAAAGACTCCAACAAATTTTATGACTAGGAAGTGTGATATCAACAAGGCTCAAAATGTATTAGAACACCTATATCTTTCCAAGATTTTTAGAAAAAAAATAAAATTATACAGATTCCTAAATCAAAATGCACTTTGGCTATGCAGCTTCTCTTTTGAAGATGCTTTGCATTATGACTGTGGTTTAAAATCTTTTATATATATTATTGTTGTAGTTGATTACGGTAGTTTTATCTTCAGCATGTATATGATTCTTAAGATAGTTATTATACCTCTAGTCCTGGATACTTCTAAAATTGCACCCAAATATATGCACACATACACATGCTTCAAAGGAGGGTCTGTGAATTTCAGCTCTGATGATAGATGAAGGAGTTTGGGCAGACATTTATTTCTCAACTAATATTTGTTGGTATGTTAACCATGCATAAAAAATGACTCAATAAATGTTTGTTTTGTAATATTTAGGATAATTACAAATTATTTAAACTTCAACATAGTTCAGTAAATACACAGAACCACCTTTAAAACCAATTTTATAAAATGTATAAAGCCATGAAATTTTCATGGAGTTATTCAAGCATCTCAAAGGAAAATTCATTCTACAACTTTACCATTATTTCAATGTCTTTTAATCTGTCACAATGTCTCTACAAACAATAACCTAAAAAATATTTATTGAATCAAAAAAGAAATGTCTCAAGGATTGAAGGCAGCTGTCAGTCAGATAAGACATTTTCAGGTTAAAGTTACAAATGCAATGGAAAATAATCTGGAAAATATCCCATGAGATGAGGTTCCTTTGGTAGATATATAGGAATTATAGGCTTTTTTTTTTATAATTTTTGTTTCTATTCTCCTTCCTTTTCATGGCTAAGAAATCTAAAAAGTTTGGATTTCAGATTAAAGTTTCAAATAATTATCTGCATAACAATTCCAACATTTGGACAACAAAGGAAAGAATCAACATAGTTCAGGAAATACACAGTATGTACTCATATTACCCATTAGAAAAAGGGGTGGACAAATTCCCCCATAACTCACTCAAATAGAAGACTACTAAGAGAAGGCTGTAAAGTAAGAATTAAATATAAAATAATAGGGGAGGATGATACCAGTGATGACAAAAATGGAAATGATTTAACTCAAAAATTAATAGAAGATCTCTGTACTCGGGGCAAAAAGGAGTATTGATTCTTAAAAAAGATTCACCTAAAAAACCCAAAAATGTTGAAAACACAAAAGAACAAAATTTTATAAGTGAATTATAAATGAAAGTAATAACATAAATGTAACAAAACAATTTTCTCTGCATTAGTATACCCCTTCCCAATACACCCTCAGGTAGTCATATCTAAATAATGAAGTTACAAAGTTTCTTCCATAAGCTTAAATTTATAGGGAATGATGAAACAGTAAACTTCCATAGCAATTTTAAAGTAAATTTTACTTAAGAATATCTTTTTTTTATTTTTTGACAAAAAGTATACTCTTCATTGTGATTTAATTTTATTTAAATTTGAAGCTAATATATTTGCTGTGTCTGCACTCCTTAAAACTTTCAGCTATTATATGCCCACCTTTGTGTCAAGAATATATAAATTATTTTAATTCCTAGTTTAAATTAGTTTTCAAACTCAGGGGGATTCACAATATAGGAAGTCCAAACTACTAAAACAAAACTAATCAAAACCTTAAAATAATCAACAAAATATCTATTAAAAACTGATATCACATTTCTTACAAATTGGAGTGACAAAGATAACACAAAATAATGCTTATTTTTGGAGAAGATATGAAAACACTGACAATGCTTACAGGAGGACTATGAATTAGCTCACTGTGAAGGGTCATTTGAGCAATAGTCCTTGAGTCAGCAATTTGTCTAGAACTATAAAGCCTGAGGAAATAATTTTATATAGTTGTATGTATAAAAGAAAGCATGCAGCATCATGGTTTATAATTTAGAAGAATGTAAATGGGCTTTCAGGTAAAAACTAAGAAATCTGCTAAATTATGGTTTATATCCATAAAAATAATACTGTTGAGTAATTAAAATATTCACAGAAATTTATATTAGAGTAAAATATTTTAATGAAATCCTGTGAAAAACAGATTAGATATGTCACACTCTCTACCTCCATGTGTGGCTATTCACAAATATTCTGGCTTTCTTTTCAGACACATAGTAGACTTCATCTTTCTTACCCATTTGAAGTTGGGTTATATGATTTGAAACTTCTATTGAACATAAACAAAAGTGATACGTGTCCCTTCCAGGCAGAAGCTTAAAAAGTCAGCACATGCTTCCCTACCTTTTCTTCCTCTGCCCAGGAAATAATGGTCACTCTGTCAGCTTGGATCCCAGAGTGAAGAAAACAAGTACATGAATAACAACCTTCCAGTTGACTGGTGACAGATAAGTAGCTTAAGCAAAGAATTACCTTTTGGTCTTTTAAAAAACAAAGGCTATGGTTCTTACTGCACTTTAATCTAGGTAATCCTGATATTTGCTGAAGTGTAATATCAAACATAAATATTAAAAATAAAATTATTCAGATAAATCTATCAATTTTATGGATTTTGATATGATTACAGAATTATAAATAAATTTGGAGGGGAAACTAAAAATTTAATCCCTGGCCCAGTAATAAGGAGGAAAAATTTAATATTGGGATTGGAAAATTTAGAAAATTTTAGATTTTTTGATACAAAGCTTTGGGTAGAGAAGAAACTGAACAAAGTATAATTGGACTATGAAATTTTACAAGTCCAAAGACAAGAGAACATCAGAAAACTCTACCTTTGTGGCTGACATAGGGAAGAATTTGGAGAAATCTGAAGACAATCTATCTCTATACATCTATCTTATATCTTTCCATCTATCATCTATTTATCTATTTATACATAATTTTTTTAAAGCTAAAACAAATCAAGGAGGGTATGAGCTGAAAATTATAGCATGGAGATATAACAAAATATCAATATTATTTGAGTCCTATTTCTGCAATATTTTGCACATTTAAAATGACCTCAAGATCCACAAAGAGTCATATTCCAATTACAAGAAGAAAGAGAAAGAGAAATTCATATATCATAAAATAATAATAATGCTTAATTTGGGGGTTAAGAGTTCAGGTAATGCTTTTGTTTATATACGTTCTATATTTTTTCACAGTGCAGCTATGATTCATAAAATACTATTTTAAAAATTCAGTCTTATTACATATTGTTAATAAGCGATGTGTGCAGTGATTGGTTAAGGTTATAACTAATTTATAATTAAATCCTCTCCAACATGCTCCTCTCCCCAACTGAAAAAACTGAAAAACTGATCATATCTTACAGAAACATAAATTAAACTTTTATTTTTCATTTGTCGGAGTAACATGAATTAAAATTTCATTTGGAAGTCAGAATTTTGAAAGTATGAAATCAAGAGAGTCTTAATATTTGGGAATGGAGTGAACAGTGACAGATCCTATGGTTTAGAGGCAGATCTTTTTGTCTGTTGCTGGTATCTGAATGGCATATCTCTGGAAAGTATGGGTTACTGTGTTATCAGGCTATTGAGGGAAAATAGCTCCTCGGAACCTGGTAGACCTCTCTCTTTCAATGCAGTATAGTTAGAGATGTCTTATGCTTTAATTGGGGAATGATGAAGTAGAAATAGTCTGAACCAATACATAATCCAGAGGGGAGGAGGATAAAAACCAAATATCTTATTATTAGGTAGTCCCTGGGTTATTTTAAAAAAGCAACCTGTTGTGGGGAAATGGCTCTGATTCTAACGTTTGTTCTGAATAGTGGCTACTTCGTTCAAGTCACTTAAACTCTAAATCTTGCCCCCTTGTGAAATCAGGGAGTAGGCAGAGGAGTTCCTTTCACATTCTTATATTCTGTATCTCTCAAAGTCATAATTTGAAACATAACTTAAAGCTACATGCATTCTGAGAATAAAACTTATTTTGGCACAGCCTATCTTTGCATGACTTTTATTTCAGCATTCAGAAATCATTAAAGCACTATAAAAACCATCCCTCTAACTTTATGTCACTTTTTAAAATACATTTTAAGAGGAACTGAAGGCTAGACCTACAACTATGTTTGGCTGTTTTATAAGTGATTAGCCATTTTGTTAGTTTACACAGAAATCATTCTCTAGTGTAAAAGAGTCGCAGTCACAACCACCAATAGCAAACTTTGCACTTGCTATGACAGTGGAAGTAACAGCAGCTGTAAAAGCAGTTACCAAATTTTGAACAATATTAAAGTGTCAGCTATCATTTTCTGATTTTTGATTTACATTTTTTAGTTCTTCTAAAAGGCGATTTTCAATTTCCCATTTTACTGATGAGGGAAAAGGGATGAAGATAAAATCTCTTAAAGGTGAAGTCACTTGCCCAAGGTCATAGAATTAATAAGGGTTCATCATTTTTAATTCTATGGCTTTTCTTTGGACAACGCTGCTCCCTAAATACTATCTTTCTGCTTTCTTACATGAAGCAAAAATTTCAGCCACACATTAGGTCAAAATAGGGTTGCTGTTACAGGAGAATTATTCATTTTCACACATGTGTGTGTTTTAATTAATCTAAACTAGCTTAAGATATGACATAACCAACATTAAGATATGACATATCTTTCAGTAGAACTGATACCTAATGACACAGCCCTGTCATTCCCAAAAGGTGGATATGATTCACATTTCATAAGACAAGCATTTGAACATTTGCTCACATGTTTTTTCATCTTTTTAATTATCACATAATTTGACTTTTTTTTGCTTGTTAGATTATGCACCAATATATCTGAGTAACGTATGTTTCCTATATTCAGTAAATATTAGTCTTTTAATCTGATATTTTTTAATAACCATCCATGCTGAGAACCATTTGGTTTGATATAAAGACATGACTTTGTTACAATAATTTTTGTAAAAGGCATAGATATCTTTTTCCACCCCCTTATATTACAGCTTTGAGATACTGCTTTTAATTAAGCTCATGTGTTAATAGCCATAACCAGTCTATATAAAGTATACAGTTTTAGGAACTATTATTTAGGTTGCAATTCTAGAAAAAACAAGGCTGATGGTTAAATCAAATAACTCTTTGATATAAAGGAAAAATATAACAGCTAAGTATCACTGGAGTAATTAAAAACTAAGGAGTTTAATATCATACAAATAGAACATGACTATTACAATTTAGGTCAAAAGAGACTACAAAAACTCAGGACTTTTTAACATTGAAATAAATTGAATTTTCCCGATATAAGAAAATTTAATCCTGAATTGCAATATTTCTCAAGATTACAAATAAGAACATTTAATTATTGGCTTGACGGCACGCTAATAAAGAAAATTACCCAGTATCTTGAGGGAAAAAAAACTGCCTGGTGTGTAATTTTTCTTTACTCAACCTAAAATAAGATATGGGCAATGGGAAATGAGTATTGCCGATTTTTTTTTCCAAGTGTAGACATTTAAAAAGAAACTAGACAGGGACACCTGGGTGGCTCAGTCAGTTGAGCATCTGACTTTGGCTCGGGTCGTGATCCCCGAGTCCTGAGATTGAGCCCCACATTGGGCTCCCTGCTCAGCAGGGGGGGCCTGCTTCTCCCTCTCCCACTCTCCCTGCTTGTGTTCCCTCTCTCACTGTGTCTCTCTCTGTCAAATAAATAAATAAAGTCTTTAAAAAAATGGTAAAAGGTAGGTAAGGACAAGTAGAAAACCTAAAATCCCAGCAACAAAAGTTTATAAAAGAGGCATTCCTCCCACGTCACCTGCACTCATATTCTTGGCCTCTTTCAATATCAATTTCTATCTAGTTCAAGAAAGGAATAGTTGAAAACAACTTTATTAGTCAATACTACATTCTTTCATATTTATATTGTAAAGCAAAATTCTTCAAACGTGACTTCATGTAGAAGATCATTCATTTCCTTTCTAGATTCAATTCCAAAAAATAAATCAGTACTATAAAATATTTTATTATGTGATTCTTTTCTTCCCAAGAAACTCTTTTTCCTACTTTGAGGGCTCAAAGGTGAGGGGGAGAGGCAGCCTCTGCATCAACAGTGGAGAATGTAAACTTGTTTAGGAAAATCTTTACAAAACAAAGTCCATCAAAATGGCATTTTGCTACTTTGAAACTATACCACAATGTGGTGAAAAAAAAGAAAAAATGACAATCTTCACTGCAAGCAGTTGCTGAAGAGTATAGAAATATTTTAAGTTCTCAAATCTTTTTAGCATATGAACTTAAGTCACGGAATCTTAGATGAATTCAAATATTCTGCATTTATTTCTCTTCTCTATCAGTAAATATTGCTAGTGGGTACATAAGAGGTAACTGAGTTATAAAAGTAAGATGTTTTAAAAAACTGTCCATCAACTTAAAATTACCTAATACATGAAATCAAAAGAAGGAAACCAACTATATTTTTCTTTCATTTCTTGACAAAGATTTTATTTAGTGCCCTTTTTTTTTACTACTATATTAAGGTATAATTAAAAATGAAATTGTATACATTTAAAGTATACAGTGTGGTGATTTTATATGTATATACACACACATATGATATATATTTGATTTATATATGCATATGACATACACACACACACTATAAAAGGATTCCCCATCAAGTTAATTAACACAGTCATCACCTCTAGAGTTGCCATTTTTTGAGTGTATGTGGTGAGAATGCTTGAGATCTACTCCTGTAGCAAATTTCAAGCACATAATACAATATTATTAACTATAGTCATCATGCTGTATATTAGACTCCCCCAAATTTATTCATCTTATAACTGGATATTTGTACCTTTGACCAACATCCCCTTATTTCCCTCATCTACTAGACTCTGAAAAGCACCATTCTACTCTTATTTTTTTGTTTAGATTCTACATATAAGTGGGATTATACGTTATTTGTCTTTCTCAGTCTGATTTACTTCACTTTGTATGTTTTCCAGGTTTATCTATGTTCCTGCAGATGATGAATTTCCTTTTTTTGGCTATATAATATTCTGTCATATATAAATACCACACTTTCTTAACCCATTCATCCATCTACAGACACTTAGGTTGTTTCTGTATCTTGGCTATTGTGAATAATGTTGCAATGAACATGGGAGTACAGATATTTGTTTTCAATACCAATTTCATTTCCTTCAGATACATATCCAGAAGTGGAATTGCTGAATCACATGGTAATTTTATTTTTAATTTTTTAAAAAACTTTCAAACTGTTTTCTATAATGGCGGTATTAATTTATATTCCCACCAATGGGGTACAAGGGTTCCCTTTTCTCCACACCCTCACCAAAATTTATCTTGTCTTTTTTTGTGTGTGTGATTCTTTTTTTTTATTTTATTATGCTAATCACCATACATCATTAGTTTTTGATGTAGTGTTCCATGATTCATTGTTTGCATATAACACCCAACGCACCATTCAATATATGCCCCCTTTAATACCCATCATGAGGCTAACCCATCCCCCACCCCACTCCCCTCTAGAACCCTCAGTTTGTTTCTCAGTGTCCATAGTCTCTCATGGTTCATCTCCCCCTCTGATTTCCCCCCCTTCATTTTTCCCTTCCTACTATCTTCTCCTTTTTTTTTTTT
>NC_138375.1:66116531-66172080 GCF_054177405.1 Leptonychotes weddellii | reverse complement strand
ATTGAGGAGGGCACATTCTGCATGGAGCACTGGGTGTTATGCACAAACAATGAATCATGGAACACTTCATCTAAAACTAATGATGTAATGTATGGGGATTAACATAAGAATAAAAAAAATTAAAAAAAAAAATATCCACCTTAGGACGCTTGGGTAGCTCAGTAAGTTAAGCATCTGCCTTCGGCCCAGGTCATGATCCCAGAGTTCTGGGATCAAGTCCCGCATCGGGCTCGCTGCACAGTGGGGAGCCTGCTTCTTCCTCTGCCTACTGCTCCTCCTGCTTGTGCTCTCTCTCATAAATAAATAAAATCTTTAAAAAATGAAATAAAATAAAATATCCACCTTAACTTTTCTAAGAAAAATTTTTCTTCTAAAATTAGTGAAATTAGACATCAGAATTCAAGCCATTATTTTATCTGAAAATCTCCACATTGCTCTTACTAATGTAGAATCAGGATATTGGTTTTACCCTATGAAAGTGTGCACCAAAAATTTAACTTCACTAGGGACATTTATTTCACTAATTCTAGTAAATAAGTCAAAATCTTAAAAAGTTGAACAGGCAATATTAAAATTGCAAAAAATAAATAAGATTTTTTTTTCAAAAATAAGTCTACATCTTTAAAAAATGAGGAAGAAAAGATGTTAAAGAAAACTGAGAAAACTGCCAGCCACAGGAAACTCATAGAAAACATCAAGAAAAAATATCACAAAGCATTATCTACACTGTGTTCCTCAGTATATCTATATCTATCTTCCAAAAGGGAAATCTAGTTGTTAGACTCATCAATCTGCCCATTAATTTCAAAGGCAAAAATAAGATTAGCCCGAATGCTTCCTGCTTTTTTTTTGTGACTTATGAAACTACATAGTACAATTGATTGACATATGATAAAAATATATTATCTGTGATATATAAAATGAACCTTTGCTAGCTTTCATTCTCAAGAGGATTACATTGAATTCTTAAGCAAATAATCTGAAACTTTAGAATATCTGATTAATTGAACCTTGAGGTACCAATGATTGTATCACTAGCTATACTGCCATAGTTGTAAAAAGTTATGTATTTATTTAATAAACATAGCACAAAATAGAATTATAATAATTTTAGCAAGTAAGACTCTTACTATATGTGCTAAGTTAATCTGTTAATTCATTATACAGTATTCATGTGTGTTTTTCTTTGGTGGCATCTCAATAGTCTATGATACTGCAATTTTATATTAATTAGTTAACTTTTGTAAAAATTGTCAGCCTGAAAAGAAGTGCTTACCAAAGAAATGTGACACAACCAGGTCTCGGTGACTGCTATTATTCATATTATATTAAGAGATAGCATGTATAGTATTTTATAACTTATAAGGAATTCCAAAATGCATTATTCCATTGACTGAACTAATCTATGAGGGAAAAAAAATTAGAAAATGATGTTTAAAAAGTTAAAATTCTTGCTCAATGTTCCATACAAAAAACGACATCTTGGCTCCCCTTACAGCTTTCATTTTCCTACGCTACTACATATATATGATAAAGACCTTTATAGGTTTTTTTTAACCTTTAAGTATTGACTGCCATGTTCCTCCTGCATTATTACAGAAAATCATCTCAAATAAAAGGAAATAATAATATATTCTAACTGCTATGTCATTTTTACAGTAGAGGAACTGAGACATAGAGAAGTTAAGCAACTTATCCAAATTCACACAGTAAATATAGGGCTAGTATTCAGGCTCCAGTGTCCTCACTATTAAATGCTGTAAGAATCTCCTTCCCAGGGGCGCCTGGGTGGCTCAGTCATTAAGCATCTGCCTTCGGCTCAGGTCATGATCCCAGGGTTCTGGGATCAAGCCCCGCATCGGGCTCCCTGCTCCGCGGGAAGCCTGCTTCTCTCTCTCCCTCTCCCACTCCCCCTGCTTGTGTTCTCTCTCTCGCTGTGTCTCTCTCTGTCAAATAAATAAATAAAATCTTTATTAAAAAAAAAAATCTCCTTCCCAATTAATCTCCATTGCAGTTAAATGATTTTCAAAATTGCAATAAGTGAAAATATTTTGATTTTTTATGTCTTCTATTGAGCACAAGTACATGCAGAGCTGATAGAGATAAAAAACAAGAGTCAACTAAATTATAACAGAATGATTACCAAACACAAGGCTTATGTAAAAACAATATACATGTGGGTGTAAGTAAGGCACCTCATGCTTAAGGCATAATTTTAGTTATCTCTTTAATATGACATTAAATGAACATAGTTTCTGGGATGCCTGGGTGACTCTGTCAGTTAAGTGTCTGACAGGCTCAGGTCATGATCTCAGGGTCCTGGGATGGAGCCTAGCATCAGGCTCTGCGTTCAGTGGGGAGTCTGCTTATCCCTCTGCCCCCCACCCCCCGCATGTTCTCTCTCTCAAATAAATAAAATCTTGATAAAATGAACATAGTTTTTAAAAATATTTTATACACATGACAATAAAATGCAACTAAAAGAAAACTGAAATATGTGTGGTGTTAATAAGAGTAGCTTTCGGTAGCTTAAATTTACATTTGTTTTCAAATGTAATTTAAAATATTGGTAATTTAATATTACCTTAAAATGGCACAAAGATTTGTTACACATATTTGAAGAAAACAAAAAGTGTTGCTTTAAACTGAAACAAAGTAGCAAATAGACACACTTGTGAATCATGCAATTGATCATGCTCTACAGTTTCTAATACAATCTCAAGTGAATAAGCTTTTCCTTTCCAGGTTACTGACTTTCAATTAAATAGAATCCAGCATAAATTAAGCAGTTGCAGGTGAACAGCTGGACCTTAATTTCTTCATGTGACTTTTAAGTACATGTATTTTAGATTATTTAATTAAATTTGCACTGGTGTCTCAAATTGACAAACACACTGAGGGCTTAATGGAAATGAAATTACTCTCAATAACAGTGAAGTTGAAAATAAACTCTTTTTGCAGAAATTCTATGAAGAGCTAAGATTAAAGGCCTCTGATAACACCTTGGCGTTTGAAAGACAAGAACCCAGAAAATTTAAATATTATTTTGAATCATTCTGTATACCTATGTTGACCGTGTTTCAACAATTCTTCAGAGAATCAAAATAGTAAGACTTTGGGGAGTTGCATTTCCTTCTTTGCCTGATAGAAACATTCTATTTGGCTTGAGTATCAGGACTTATCTTTCCTCTGAATATGTCTTGCTATGCCTCTGATAAGCAAAGCAAATGAAATAAGCAACGGAGCCTTTTAGAGCTGTGCATCCACAAGTGATTTCTAAGGAACAATAATATTCTAAGAAACTAATTTGTGTGGATTTCCTTTCTCCCTTTGGGTACCAGATCACTTCCAATGTATAATCAGGAGGCTTGGCATTCATTTGACTTATGGAACTACAGGACTTTTCATATCCCCAGAACAGACATTTAAGTTTAGAATGGGTCCATCATATGTTTTCTGGACTTACAACATTTCTTTCTTACTACTTATGAAAATCTTGGATACAAACATCTGCATCAACTCTCATTCACTGTTCCCCACTCCTGCTCTTTTACACAAACATAGGCAAAAATACTCAAAGTCTCATGCAGACATAAGAGCTGTATAGTAAAGCCAGATCTCATTTGGACAGATCTGTGCAAGACGTCACTTGTGCATTACCATGGCATAAATTATGTCACACTCAGAGTTTTGACATACAAGATCAAGAATATAAGCACAGGGCACTGTGACAAACAAAGAATGCCTTTTGGGTTTTTTCTGTAGGGGAAAGACAGTAGGTTTTTACAAACTGAATTACAAATAGGAATGCGGAAACAACAAAGTTTGAGACATATAAGTAACTTAAGATTGTTTTAAAATTAAATTTAGATTTTAGAAATTAAAAATAATTTCAGTCATATTAGCTTCCATTGTAAACAGGATGAAGAAGGCATATATCCTTGTTAAAAATATAATTTATATTAAGACAAATTACAGATCACTAGAGTAATTTCTCCAACTACAATAACCAATATAGTTTAAGTAAAGAAAAAAAATAAGTCATGGGGATGTGATGTACAACATGGTGACTGTTGTTCGTAACATTGTACTGAATATTTAAAGTTGCTAAGGGAGAAGATCTTAAATGTTCTCATCACAGGAAAAAAATATTTGTAACTATGTATGGTGACAGCTATTAACTAGACTTATAATGGTGATCATTTTACAACATATACAAATATTGAATCATGCTGTACACCTGAAACTAATATGTTGTATGTCAATTACACCTCAATAAAAAAATAAGTAAATAAAACCCAGCTCTTCCTCCTTGCTTTTCCCAACCCCAAAGAGTATTAATACCATTCATCCAAAAGCCCAAGTCAGGAATCTTAGTCATCCTTGATTCTTCCCTTTTTTCATCCTCTAGATCTGTCAGGATATGCTAGATTATACTGCAGTGTAGCAAACATCCCCAAACTCTTGGTGGCTTAATGCAACAAAAGTTTATTTCTCACTCCGATTATTAAACCAGAGGTGGGGCTTTGGATCCACTTTGTCACACTGACTCCGGGTCCCAGGCTGATAGAGCAGCCATTATCTGGAAAATTCCTGGTTACCAGAACAGAGAGAAAAGAGCTCTAAAGGTTTCATCGTGGCCATCTGGTGCTCAGAGCAGAAGCAGTGCACATAACCTCTATCAGAGCTGGTAACTGACCCATCATTCAACCACAGGAGGCCAGGAAATACAACCCTAGCTTGTGCCCAGAAGGCAGAGAGTAGAAAAATTAATAAATAGCATTAAAGACACACTGTCTTAGGAGGGACTCCTCAGAAGCAGGCTCTAAGATGAGGATTCATGTGAAAATTATTTGTTAGGAAATGTTTCCAGGAATAAACAGTAAGAGAGTGAGGAAAGAGGGAAGAGGAAGAAGCCATACAAATATTCAACATCAAACAAAATCCCATGGAGGACAAGTTAGGCTCAACTCTATGGAAGATTCTGGAGACAGTCATACCTCAGAGCAGCCTGGACTGGGGGCAAGGAAGCTGGAGTAGTTATGCTTCTATACCAAGAGCCATTTGCTAGGGCTTCTCCCAGGGAGATGTAAATCCCAGTTATTGCTGGCTCTTCTTGCAGATACTGGCTGTTAGAAGTGAAAGCACAGCATGAAAATGATAAAAGAGATCTGAAAACATACAGGTGGAATATTGACATCATCTGCTACACAAACACACCAAACAAAAAAATTATATAAGACTATTTTTCTTTAAAACAGAAACATTTTAGACTTCTAATTAAATACAACCTTTTTTTTTCCCCTCCACCATTTTTAGGTTTATAATTCAAGTCAGAGTTCAATTTAAAAAAATAATTAGAGCCTATTAATTTACTAATTTTGAATTAATTTTCTGCTTAATTTGTTTCAATTTTCATTGTCCTACAGATAATTCAAAACTCTTGACTGAGAACCTCCAGTCTGAAAACATGTTAATATTTAATATAGTATTTTGCATGTATTCACTTAATAGCTATGAGGGTAACGACAAAGATAAACTTTTTTTTTTTCAGTCTACAAAATGTGTCAGGAAAACGTAACATTGCCCCTGGAGTTAAGATGGAAGAAAATTTTACTATATATTGTCTTCTTTCAAAACTTCACAAGCAGATTCAGAATAGAATCCAATGAAATTATACCTTTTTCTTTAAATGAGGTTAGATATATTTAAAATGTATTCTGTAATAATGATAAATATTAAGTGTTGATTCTGTTCTGACGGTCAACATCACCTACAATGAATATTATGAATTAGTAGCAAGGTTTCTTCATTATTACTGAGTCTATATCCCTTTAACAAGTGCCATGTCAAAAATGTTAAGGAAGGTGTTACCCAGCATTCTAACAAGACAAACTCTAATCTCAAATGATTTCATCCAGATCAACACACTTAACTTTAAGGCCTACTATAGTGCCATTAAAAGTTTAAAATAAATTCCATAATCAGATGTTATAAAGAAACGATTTATAACCTGAAGCATGAAAAGCAATAATACTGAAATAAAGTCATTCTGTTTTGACTATTTGAAATGCGACTTTAACTACAAAGTAAACTTAGTTGTCAAAAGAATGAAATCATTTTAAAAGCCTGGAAGATCAGATACCTGGTTGGATATCAAGTAAAATTGTTTTATTTAAACTGAGAGAATAAAGGCCACAGACAAGTATCTTTCTCTTATTGAATCTAGGAATGACGACTACAGAAATTAATTGATTTAAAGAAAGAAATAAAAGGGGCAAGGATAAATACAATTAACATTATTGATTAACAAAAGTAAATTAAGATATAATCTTGCAGGTAAGATATATACTCAGTATTCCTATTAGATGTCTATAATCTAGTTAAGAAAGAGTCAAAGATATGCAGGAGACAACCGCTTTAAATACACACATAAAATTGGTAGGTTACTCAGATACAGACATGATGATTATCTAGATTGGTAAGGAATTTGAGATTGTACTAAAGCCTCCATTCAGTCTTTCCAAGAAAATATTCCACAGATATCTCAATGTTTTGCTTTGTCAAGGAAAGATACTATTGGGTTTATAGCTAGAATAACTGATTCCTTGAGTTTCTCCTTCTATGAAAGGAAAGTAAAAAAAAATACTTCTGGGGAGTGAGGCCAATTCACGAGTTCTAAGCCAAATGAAATAAAATAGAAAGTGTAAAAATATTTAAAGACAAAAATGGGTAAAATATATCAAAAATGCCATAGGTTATTTTTCAAACATTTTACAAATATTATCTGAGCTCCAATATGCACTTGGCCCTGTACAAAAGCCTGAGAATTGAGCAGTGAACCCCATTCTTCCCGCCTTCATAAATCCTATATTCGTGTATGGTTATGAGTGATAATCCTATAAAATACAATTATAGAATGCTTAGAGTATTATACAAAAGATGAGAATTTCTTTTTTTCCAATCAGGGTCCTTCTAACCCACCCCTACAGTATGTTTTTCCTGCATTTAACAAATTCAGTACCAAGACGCTACTATATCTAACAAAAAGCCCCACAGGAATTCATATGGCCAATTCTTCTCTTCTTCCATTAGAGTGTAAGTTAAAGAAATGAAAACAAAGGCAGATCACCTTCTTTCAAACTCTTTCTCTTATTTAGAGAGTCATCTACACCAAAAAGTGTTTTCACCCATTTTGAGTTAATGAATGTCATTTAGTGTTTGACCTACTACTTAGCTGCAGGAGAAATTGAGCTCCCTGAGATATTGTCCCTTAAGGGTTTTCAAAGAACCATGGCTGAAAGCTGCTCTAGTAAAATAAAGCAACATATTGGTATAGAAGTGTATTCTCTACTTTCCTGAGATTTCTGCTTAAAAGCTGGTCATAATTTTGTTACCTGACTTTCTCAGGCTGAAGTGTATGGCGTGCTTTTTTCATTAGCAATCCGTGGTATTTCTGACATAGCAAACTTCCACTATAGCTGACCCCATCTCACACTGACGTTGAGAAGGAAACACAAATACTGCTCATGTGAGTGGTCCTTGTACACCACTTCCTCAACCAGTTTTCGGCCAGTATCACTTTAAGAAAAGTTACTCTTAGTTGTGACAGGTCAAAAGGCCACCCTAACTGCTTGATATAATGTGTGGGGTGGAAAAGCCTCAGGTTCAGCAACTAAAACTTTCTTTTATGATGATGACACAACACGCATATTTTTCAAGCCTATGCTTCCCACCTTGACAGTCCGCTGATAAAAGCGAGATATGAATTATGACTTTGGTAGCTCCCCATTAAGACTTCTATTCCCTTTAAGCAACAGAGTCCAGCAAAGCAACTGAGTCAACATAACACTTAGACATTTTTAGCATTTTAAAAGGCCACAGCTCGGTTTAAATGCCAGAGCAAGAAACAAATTCTCAGATCTATCTCCTCTTGTCTGATACTGTGAAATGTAATCTGAGTCGTCTTCAAAAGTATCCTTTAGGCTATTCTACCCCTTATTCTAACCACTAGTAAAATAATGTATTTGTACAATAGATTTAAATGATCTATTACATAAAATGAATTCAACCTCCAACCTGTTCTATGTATCTTAAATGTAATTGTATAGGATTGTGTTTACTCTCTTTTCTGTTAAGTGCTTTTTGCTTTTTTCTTTTTTCTTTAGTAGTTTCCATGTCCAGCACTGAGCCCAACATGGGGCTTGAACCCACGACCCTGAGATCAAGACCCAAGCTGAGAGCAACAGTCAGATGCTTAACCGACTGAGCCACCCAGGCACCCTCTGTTAAATGATTTTAAAAGTCAGTTGGGTGATATATTGACCATGTCACAAAGAGAATATATAATAAATATGATGAACTTGGTATGATTTAGAAAAAGTAAAATGATACATTTACTTTTTAAAAAATTAGATGTTTGATTAAGCAAGGCTATAGTATTTTTTTTTTTTTTTTTTTTTTTTTGCCTTTTACCAACCTGTCCCAATTTCCGCACCCCTAGCCCCTGGCAACCACTTTTCCACTCTGTTTCTATGAATATGACTTTTTTTTAAAGACTCCACTTATAACTGATACCATGCAGTATTTGTCTTTCTTTTGTCTGGTTTTTTCACTTGGCATAATGCCCTCCAGATCCATTTGTATTGTTGTAAATGGCAGGATTCCTTGTTTCTCATGGCTGAATAATATTCCGTGTGTGTGTGTCTGTGTGTATGTGTGTGTGTGTGTGCACGCCACATTTTTTTATCCATTCATCCTTGTTGGAGACCTAGGTTTCCATATTTTGGCTATTGTGAAAATACTGAAATGAATATGGGAATGCAGATATCTCTTTGATATCTTGCTTATATATCTTTTGAATAGATATCCAGAAGTGGGATTGTTGGATCATAGGGCAGTTCTATTTTTAATTTTTTGAGGAATCTCCATAATGTTTCCATAGTGGCTGCATCAATTTATATTTCCACCAATAGTGTACAAGGGCTCTCATTCATCCACACCCTCACCAACACTTCTTCTCTTGTCTTCTTGATGACTGCCATTCTAACAGGTGTGAGGTGATATTTCATTGTGATTTTGATTTGCATTTTCCTGATGATTACTGATGTTGAGGACCTTTTATCTATTGGCCATTGGTACATCTTTTTTGGAGAAATGTTTACTTAGTTCTTCTGCCTATTTTTCAAATTGGATTGTTTGTTTTGTTTGTTTTCCATTTCTTCCTTGGTTACATTTCTGCAGTTATAAAATGGAGTCTAAGGAAAGGTATGCAAATGGCCACTGTCCCTAGCACACACTGATCACTGCATTATATTTAGCTACAAAAAATAAGGCACTTTGTGAGACAGAACTTTTATTTTCTCATTATAATTATTATACTAATTGTCAAGAAAACTGAACATAGAAAATGACCACCCATTCCTTTTTTTTTTTAGTTTTTATTCAAATTCCAGTTAGTTAACATACAGTGTAATATTAGTTTCAGGTGTACAATATAGTGATTCAGCACTTATATACAACATCTGATGATCATCACAGCAAGTGCACTCTTTAATTCCCATCACCTATTGAACCCATCTCCCACCTACCTCCCCTCTGATAACCATCAGTTTTTTCTCTATAGTTAAGAATCTGTTTCTTGGGGCACCTGGGTGGCTCAGTCGTTAAACGTCTGCCTTCGGCTCGGGTCATGGTCCCGGGATCCTGGGATCGAGCCCCGCATCGGGCTCCCTGCTCAGCGGAGAGCCTGCTTCTCCCTCTCCCACTCCCCCTGCTTGTGTTCCCTCTCTCGCTGTCTCTCTCTCTGTCAAATAAATAAATAAAATCTTAAAAAAAAAAAAAAGAATCTGTTTCTTGCTTTTCCTTTCTCTTTTTTTCACCTATGATCATTTGTTTTGTTTCTTAAATTCCAAAACAAATGATCATAGGGGAAAATGACCACCCATTTCTATTTTGATGTTAAAGTCCCTGAGAACTAGATCCTCACTACCCTTATAGGAATCTCTAGTGTGGCCCTTATTTTTACTTATAGGTGTATACGTGTGGACTATGGCACATAGTGTGAAGAGACGATTTTATGTTCAGGAAGTGGAGTGAGCAGTATTCTTTAAGAAGAGAAAGTCATTTCACTATTTCCCCATATTCCCTGGAATATGTTATTTGAAGGGTAGAATAATATCAGAAGCAGCAAGGATTTTTCTGACAAGAAAAATATTGGTACTCCTATTTTTTTTTTTACTGTGAATTAAAAGTATTTAAAATTTCTGATGTCTGAGGTGTCTCTGAGTGAGGTTACTTCAAAGAAGGGAATCCCAAAGGCCCCAAATAAAAAGTTGTAATAAGAGTGACATGAGCTCAACAGTTGGGCAGATCTCACTCCAGCATTCAAGGCTCCTCACTCAGCACCAAAGACATGATTTGGGTAAGAATGATGTGCAGTTGTGGATGCAAACAACAAGAGCTTTGTAGAAAAAGAACTGTAATGTCACCTAGCTTCAATATGGAATACTTATTGTGACAGGAACACTAGGAAGAAGACAAAGTCTTTCTCTGACCCCAGTAGCTTGAAATGTTACGTAAGAATTGCATGTACTTAAGAATTATCAAGGATAATGGTTTCTGTTGGTGGATAAGATCTCAGTGAGTATGACTCTTCCTACATTAGACAGGATCTATAGAGATGCTTCCTGCATTTAGCAGTATCTTGCTTGGGGAGCTGAATCCTAGCAGAGAAATCATGGGATCCTGACAGGAGCAAAGACAGAGGAGGAAAGAGTCCTATGACAGGCTGACCAAACACTTCAATTCCCTCTCTGTGACTACTTCAACAATGTAATCACATCTGAAATCCTTAATCTTGTTATTAGAGGGAAACTCCACATAGGAAAGAAATATTTAGGAGACTTGGAATCATTATAATTGGGACAATAAAATATTGAATTTTATTAGATGATGTAAAAGAGAACGTGTCGAGTGCTTGTGTGTGTGTGTGTGTGTGTCTATTGAAAGCAAGTATTTTTTTCTAGGAATCCTTTGAGCACTAATTGGATTTCTATATGTACTGGTGAGATTTTATTGAATATCATATTTTTTTTGCAAAATTCCAAGTATAAATTTGAACTTTTAGCCAACTATTTAGAAAAATTATGTTCACATATCATGTTGTCTCATACCCAATACATTCTCATTTTTTGCTTATTTTTTGAAAAATTAATGAAAACATGATAGTTTTTCTGTAATTGCTTATGTACAATGCATTTGCAAAATGTATTAGGCAGTTTGATTTTTTAAAATTCTCAAATATGTAAATATCACAAAAGTCATCCCAATTCATACCCTCCCAGTTTGACACTAAACCACTTTACCTTGCCAGGTTGGACACTGGTACATGGAATAAATCAAATTTATAATATGGAGATTATTATCTGTGCATTACTAACTACTCATTATGAACAAGAATTAGATGTTCTACTAGAAGTATATCCTAATTTAAAATAACAATTATTCTAATTTCAATTATTTTTACTTTTTATTATGGGGAATAAAGTTTATATAATAGTAAAAAATTCAAAAATTAAAACAAGACTTACAAGCAAAAGTTGTACTTGTTTTATATAATTGATTCTTCCAGATTTGCAAAGAAACATTAATCACTCAGTGAAGAGAGAGTTCAATAAGACCAACCACTATTATTATGGAATTATTTACCTAGATTGAGAGGTTTCTTTTAAATACAATTGTTGAACAAGTTGTGATAATTTTTTCATTCATTTTATTAGAGATACATTTTCTAATATGTCAAAATATTAAAATGAAATCTTATCTGAAAATGTAAATATCACATATATTATGTATTCTATGTAACTAAAGAGACTGAAGATTATTAAATAAATTTTTAATGAAATTTATTTCATCATACAGCTTAATTTGGAAGTCATTGCTATCATTTAAATTACAAAATTAACTACCTATTTCAACTTGGCAACATACTGTTGTATATTTTTCATATACAATCTTGGCTCTTCTGGGGAAATGAAAAGAAAAAAAAAGAAATAACATAAATATGTCCAACTGGGTGAGTTCCAAACTGGAATTGTAATAGTGATTAATCCATTCCACTTCATTCTGGGACCAGATCTGTACACCAACCAGAAATGGGAAGTTTAGGCTTAATGATGTCCTAAGGTGAGGGGGAGGCAATAGTCCCTTTAGGAAAGGTCTCATAGTTGAATATATGATCACATTACAAAAAATATATATTTTCTTCTCACTTACTATTGAAGATTTCGTTCATTATGATGTATTGAGGTTTATTTAAATGATTTGAACTCTTATTCACTATTCCATGGAGAATTTTACCATAAGTCTAAGCAGTTAGTGATGGTACATATTTGCATTAGTGATGGCATACTTTTAAATTAATTCCTTATTTTGAGTTCTAGTACCAAGGGTACTCTTTTTTTCTAAAGTCACTGAAATACAATTAGCATATTTATTAACATGATACCCTGTTAGCTTCTCTAATATTTTATCCTAATATTTGCTGCATTCCTCAGACAAATCTGAAGCTTTTTTAAATGGTGATTTTAATTGTATTATAAAGACTAATATCTCCCAGGTTGGTTTCACTTTTTACAAATTCAATGTATAAGTAATTATGAAAAAGTTCATAACAGGTCATTCACCCTTTGATTTCTATCATCCTTTCTGTAGATACTAGCATTAATTTGTTCAAATAAGGCTACTTACTGAATATCAAGCCAAAAGTAGTCAAAGTAACAATGAAATTAAACATGGAAATGTGTGTGCATGCATACACATATTCTTTCTGCCACAAATTCTTAAAATAAAGACATGAAATCAAATATTTCAGCCAAATGTACTTTTTAGGTTGAGTCAAAAATAGACTGTATCCTGTTCATATCCCTTCATAAACTGTAGGGTACTAAAATTTAAGCTGAGTTTATATAACCATTGGTTTAGCATGAAAAAATGAATAACTAAAAATCTGTAGAATTCCTGATTTATTCTAAACTCTGTATAGAATTCTATGCTTCTAACTAAGAAAACTGGTGAGAAGCTAGATATAGGGAAGTATTTTTTGGCTGCCATCTTACCAAATGGAAAAAAAATGTGGGTTTTCTGTAATATAATTTTGTAAGTTCAGATTAAAATATTTTTCTGAAATATTTAGAGGATGAGCCACTACATTTACGTCAGTTCATTTATTAGTTGTTAATAATTGTAGTTTTTAATAGTGTATCCTAACTATAGAGGAGCGTATATGTAAAACAGTTTTTGACTTCAAGAGGCTTACTGCCTAAAGGGCAATCTGACATATGAAAGAATGTAATATGCTCTGAGTGACATATGCTCTGATTATAGAATATAGAAACACAGAGTATTTGAGTGAAGGTTAGAAAAGATTCTTTGGAGGAAGAAACATTTCATAGGAATGTTAAATAAACACTAGGCATTATTCAGCCTTGAAAGGTCATGAGGCATTCCAGACAAAGGAATGAGCATGTATGAAAAGAACAATAAAACAGTAAAACAGTCTGCTGCATTTTGGGACAAAAAATATATTGTCTTAACTCTGTGTGTGTCATTGTGTATGCATTTGCGTGTGTGTGTGTGTGTGTGTAACAGAAAGGGAGTGAGTGCCAGAAGACAGAAAATGTGACAGACTGGGCGCCTAGGTGGCTCAGTAATTAAACGTCTGCCTTCGGCTCAGGTCATGATCCCAGGGTCCTGGGATCGAGCCCCGCATCAGGCTCCCTGCTCCACAGGAAGCCTGCTTCTCCCTCTCCCACTCCCCCTGCTTGTGTTCCCTCTCTCGCTGTGTCTCTCTCTGTCAAATAAATAAAATCTTAAAAAAAAAAAAAAAGAAGAAAATGTTACAGACCTAAAGATAGGTCTGAATGTCTAAATATAAAATCAAAGATTAGATTATGATAGTTTCTTGATTACCATGCCAAGATAGGCAATCAGAATTCACAAAATATATATTAAACAGTGTTTGTCCCACAGAAGGCACTCAGTAATAACATTGATACTATTTTTATAATATTTGCAATGACCCTATGCTTAGTCATATGTTCACATAAGGAAAGCAAAGCTCAGAGAAGATTAATAATTTGCCCAAAGAGGGAGTAGAAGAATTTAAGTGAATACCAATCTTCCAAATTCTGTAATATTTCATAATGCCCAACTGTTTCTCATTATTAAATGTGCCTTTGGAATATTCTCTGATAGAGAATGGAGTTAAGAAAGATGAGACTAAAAGTAGAAATACTAGTTATGGGCTCTTCCAGAATTCAAGAAGGAAACAATAAAGGATTAAACTATGATAATAAGAATGGAGAGAAGTGTATGAGATCTAAACAAGTTTAGGAAATGAATATGCGACGTTGGTCAGCAACAGCATATTGGACACCTCTTGTGCACTATGTCAAGATCCATCTTCCCTTACTTTTCACCCTGCCCATTACTTCACTACTACTATCAATGCAATCACCTACTAAACTTTTGAAATTCGTTATTATTCGGGCCACACTGTCCTCCTTTGTCTGCCTTACTTTATTATGTTTCCTCATCTATGAAATGGAATAAAAACTTAAGTAAATGCATGCAAATGGCCACCATCCTAGCACACACTGACCACTGTGTTATAATTAGGTAAATAAATTAAAAAAAGAACCTGAAAGAACCTGGTGAGCAGAACTTTTATTCTTTATTTTTATAATTATTGCTAAATCCCACAATGATGGGTATATGTCAAAAGGACACAGGAGCCAAATAAAAGAGCACCCCTTGGACAAAGTGTACAATTTAAACTAGAAAATAAAGTGTTGGTTTAGAGCTCCAGGTATAAAATCAAATACCCAGCAGTCTATACTGATATATAATTATACATATAAATACAAGCATAAGGGAGAATAGACAAATATTCCACGCAGAAGACTTCCAAACAGTTTATGTAGATATTTTGCCCTCAATGAAGTGGGATGTACCTACACATAGTGACAGTTTCCCAAAGGTACAATATAAAAGGCCGGAAAAGAGTAACTTTACATGAGAGAAACCGGACAAACATTATCTTAGCTAGTTGGTCCATGTTAATATGAAAATAACTCAAGTTGATAATGTGTGCTCTCATGATATGATGGGAATGACACTTTACCTCTAGTTTTTCTCCCCAAAACCAATAATCTCAGTACAATCATGATAAAAGGTCAGAAGAATCCCAACTGAGGGGTATCCTACAAGATATGTGACCAGTACTCTTCCAAACTGTTAAGGACATCAAAATCAATGAAAGCCTGTGAAACTGTCAACCAAGAGAGCCTAAGAAGACATGACAGCTAAATATAATCTGGTATCTTTGATGAGATCTTAGAAGAGAAAAAGGAGAAGGAGAAAAAGGTAAAAGCTAATAATATTTGAATAAAGTATGGACTTTAGTTAAGAATGTATCAAAATTGGTTCATTAATTTTGACAAATGTACTATATTAGCATAAGCTGTTAATGACAGAGAAAATTGTATGCTGGGTATGTATACAGGGATTCTCCCTATTATATTTGTAAATTTTTTGTAAATCTAAAACTATTCTAAAGTAAAAAGTTTATTCAAATGTTCCAAAGTTTTGCTTTAACAGACATTTCCTAAGAAAATGAAAAGATGAAGCTACAGAGTGGGAAAATTATTTGTATACCATATATCCAGCAAAAAAATTTTAAAGAACTCTCAAAACTAAAGAGTAAGAACAGAAACAACCCAGCTTAAAAAGGGGGGTGGGGGAGGCACTTCATCAAATAGGATATATACATGGCAAATAAGCACATAGAAAGATATTTGACACCATCAATCATCAGGAAAATGCAAAATAAAGCCACAATGACATACTACTGTATACCTATTAGAATGGCTAACATTAAACACAGCAAGAAATCCAAGGAGTTGAAAGGAACTCTTATATTTGACTAGTAGGAATGCAACATGGCAAGTCCACTCTGGAAAACCATTTGGCAGTTTCTTATAAAGTTAAACATAGGCATACCATCTGACCCAGTAATCACACTCCTAGGTATTGACAGGAGGGAAAACAACAACAACTCTGTTAGTCATTACTAAAACCTAAAAACAATCCTACTATCTTTCAATAGGTGGATGAACAAATTGTGGTACAGCCATACTACACAATACTACTGAGCAATAAAAATGGAATGAACTATTGATACATGCAATGACACAGATGAATCTCAAAGGCATTATTCTAAATGAAAGAAGCCCATTTCAAAAATGTATATACTATAATGATTCTATTCATATGGCATTCTCAAATAGACTAAACTGTAGCTGTGAAGAAGAAATCAGTAGTTCCAAGGAGATAGGGGCTTGGGGTTAGTATGATTCTAAAGAAATACCAAGGAGTTCTTTGCACAGCAAGAATTATTTACTATCTTGATTGTGATGATGGTATGAAAATCTATACATGTGTTAAGTTCACAGAACTATATACCAAAATAAAGTCAATAAAACATCCAGTGAAATAGACAGTGAACAATTACAAGTGTGTTACATGTTCCAAAGGGAAAGTAGACAGCAATTTGAGAATATATAGCAGTATTTAGTACATTTTTAGTATATTTAGTACATTTGGTACAACACATAGCTTGGCTATTTAGAAGATAGTTTTAGAGGTATTCCACTGTGAAATGAGTGGGAGTTGTGCATAAGAGTGAACAAGGTATTATCAGGCAAATGGAAAGACAATGAGAATTAAAACCAAGTGAAGATTTAGAAAACTCAGAGCAAACTAGCATATCTGTAATATAAAGAAAGTAGAAGTGAGAGAGGGAGTTGATAAGGCTGGAAAGATAGGAGCCAGCAGATCTTCAAAGACCCTATAAACCAAGGAAAAGCATGTAAAACTATTGGTGGGTAAATTTATTTTCTTAAAGGTTAACAAACTTAGACTACAATATATCTTACTGCGTGAAGACGTTGCTTAAAGCAGCAATACCCAGTGGGCTTAATTTATAAAGCAGTGAAGTGTTGTCAAGCTAGTTTTATACCAGTTTATATGAGAGGAAATAGATACATTTTTATTACCAACACTGTTACAGTGGCAACCATGCTCAGACCTAAATATTAATCACCAATATCACATATGCCATACATAATTATGCTCATAAATATGAAAATATGAATACATAAAATGTACAAATAGAAGTACATGTATAATATAAATTTTAGGAAACTGTGAAATCTTGTGGCTATAAGGAAGCTTAATGGTCATCTCTTCCAAACTAGAATACTATTGCGCAGGATGGGTATGTAAGATGACTTAAGAGGCACACAGAGGGATATTTAAAACTTTAAGAGCTGTCAATTTATTTTAATATAAAATAGAAAAAATAAGCAACTACTAGCATACAAGTGCCTGGATTTCAAGAATATGACCACTTACGTTGAAGCCAAGATTTTTTTAAGTAAATAAAGTTGATTTTTTTAAAAAATGTTAATTTAATAATAGAATTCTTCAGGCAATATAAAATGAATTTTTTCTTGTGACCGATAGAAGTGTGAGCATCAACTGGTTATAATGTAATTGCTTATGCTGATGAAGACATACAAGGGATGTTACCATCACTACATTCATACATCTGCCTAGTAAGGGAATAGATGTCATTTTGGACTCAATGTAGTAGTTGTCCTTCCCATTAGAAAGAGCCAAGGATAAGTAACATCCCTACTATTGCCCTCCATCTTCATCTTGTCCAGCTCCATGGCAATGAAGAAGAAAACAGTGTGCCAGGAGACAGAGATTATTCAGGGAAAGTGTAAAATGTACAAGGTCATACAAATAGAGAAACCACTTCCTCACTCAACAACTCATAATAAAGCTACTCTTCCAAATTCTCATCCCTTTAATGTGAATCCATTTATTCCATGTAATTATTATTTTTTCCTTTCCTATTTAGTACAACAAACCCCCCTTTCCCACTCACCCCCAAATACTTAAATAGGTGTATGTGTTGCCAAGGGAAAGGTCAAGCACATATTATGGTTATTATTCTGATAGTCAGAATCACCAGAAAAATAAAATACCTATGAAAATGGCTCATTATCCAGGAGTTTTTTCTTCCTATCTATGACACAAATTACACTTTCAGATATCACTCAGTCACAAAAGCGAGATTCCTAAAAAGCATACTCCCCCCTATTCATCAACATCAAATTTCTGTCAGTTCGATCTTGTAAATATCTCTTATCTCAGTTCAGAGTATGATCACTTTTTTTTTTAAGTTTATTAAAACTGGATTTCTTGTTTTTAGTCTTCTTGCTTACTACCAAATGTGGTCATAAAAAATGAAAAGCTAGCTTTAAACATTCACAAAAACCCACATTTGTTTGGCTACTTAGAAAAGAACTTCTCTGATCCTTTTTGTAACCTCTTCTCTCTCGCTATTTCCTATATAAGATTCTGGAAGAGTCAGAAGCACAGCAAAAGAAAGGGTGACAAGGAACACAGTACAAAGAAGATGCTGATCACACCCCTTCTCTCTGTACTGCCTATTTCTAGCCTCAAGCAAGCCAGAAAGAGATGCTGGGGGAGGGGAAAAATTACCTTTAAATAAAGTCATGAGTTTTCACTTTTACATTTGATGAGCCATTCTAATAACTAAAACTTGATTATTTTTATGACAAATATTGACCAACTGAATTAGAATTATATAGACACTAAAGTAAACATGTTTACCTTCCAGGCCTCTTCTTAAAAAAGGATAATAAAATCTCAAATTACAAAACAGTAAAAATACACACTGTACTAAATTCCTGCCATTACACACGTCCACTATTCTGAAAAGTCATTCTGGTAATAAAGATTTACATTGATTGCCATGCTTACTGACTATCGAGTTGATTCTGCCAATGACCAGTCATATGTAACAATAAAACTCCATACTAAGTGTGTCCAAAAATCTGGTTTTACAATCATCTAATTTGAAAAGGAGAATCTAGACATGCATCAAGTGAACAAGAAGTCAATAATATGCCAAATATTGTAGAATAAATATTTAGTTTTATATGCTAGATCAGTTTGCCTTTTAATAGGCACAATTATAAGTTAATGATTCTGATTCCTTTATTATTTAAAAAAAATCATACCAATTGAACAATATTCATTTTTTATTACATTAAGATTTCCATTGACTCAGGACACATTTTAGAAAACCAAACCCTCCTTGTTTTCTGTATATATTTTTCAAAATTTTCAATTCCAAATGTGAAGAAGCATGAACATTTACTTACTTAAAAAAGTACTTCATCCACAGACTAAATCAAATTTAGATATTTATAATTATATTTTTTATAAAATACAAAATATGGACCATCTAATGTCAGAATAGACCCTCCATGATTTACTAAATAAGCCTAATTCCTCTACACTTGGATGGGAGTATTTAGGGGGCTTTGCCATTGAATATTCATGTAGCCTTAGAATAGTCATTATGCCCACTCTAAGTCTTCAGTTCCCTCCATTTTAAAGTGAGGGAATTTAACTAGTTGACCTTTATGTTAACATTAAAAATATCCATTAGTTCTATTTCTAACTTGGAGACAGTTAGGCTTCCTACTTTAAGAAATTGTCCGTGTCAGTGTGTGTAATATACAGTTTAACTTCTTACTCTTAGAAACTATCCTACTAGGAATAAGAAGTGACAAAACCATGCTACGGAGCAAAACTATATAACCTGTACAAAGAGCCTTAGCATGTTTGGGATGCATGCTTGGGAAACATGGATCTTTCTCACTGCATTTTGCCTAATGACACTGCCTGTTTAAACATCAACATAGCATTAATCACAGTGTGGAATACAGATTCTAGGGAAAGTCTGCTAGTCCTCTCCCGTGGATTCACATAAAGGATGTTCCTCTCATCCAAGTAATTCCAAAGGTGACAAATATTACAGATGCTGAATTTATGGGAGTGCTTGCTCCCTGTTTATTAACTCATCCATCTTGTGAGAAATAAAAGGACCAAACAGTGAGACAAGTGGGCTTTTCTTATCCTGTCAGCTCAATGATGTTTTAAAGTAATCAATATCTATAATTACTAAATCCTGCCAAGGAAATTTAACTCTTCACTGCCTCATTGTTGCCTACCCAATTCCTAATTTGATAGCACAGGTAAATCCAAAATTGATTAGAAAGAATACAGCTTCAATTATGACATTAATTCCTTTCACCAAATCCAAGTTAATGTATCTACATCACATCCCATCTTACTATGTGGTTGTGTAGCAGGTGTTCTGAATCTGGGATCCATGGCAAAAGGAGGTCCTTGTGTGCATTTTAAGTGTCCAGTCTTGATATATCATATGCTGGAGTTCTTATAGTCAAGTGATCTCACAATTTCAAGGTCTGGCAGACTCAAATCAGAGGTCTAACAGACTTAAAATATTTAGCTTTAGGACCCCATTGGAAAGAGGGGATTAAAATAATCTTCAATTATTTAAAAAGCAGAGGAGATCTGAATTTAAACAAATGTTTAAATTCCGACCCTCAAAGTAGAGCAAATTAATTCCATGTTAAGTAAAAAAATGCAAATAATAAATGTGTGAGAATAAATCATGTAAGAGGAAATAAGCAAATAATGGCAATCTCCAAAGACAAAGTTGTGTCTTCACAAGGTCTTTTAAAAATCAGTAACTCCTAGCAAGACTGATTAGGAAAAAAAAAAAAAACATAATTCCTAACATCAATATCACAAAGAGGACAAAAGTGAAGGTTCTACATACACTGAAAAGATAAATAAGATATATTATTAACATTTTTTCTCAATAAATGAGACAACAAAGATGGACAAATTTATGACTTATCAAACTGAAATAAGACATAGTAAATAAAAATTACCCCCAAATTAAATAGACTGAATGTACAAATTTCAAAACTTTCCATTAAAACAGTGTTAAATAACTTTGCTAGTATGTTCTGACAATCATACACAAGTAAGAAATAACACTAACTTACAGAAACTCATTCAGATAATACAGAAGAAAGAACCTCATTTTATAAGACCATAAATCAAAATCTAAAAAAGTTAATTTAGCAAAAGATTATTATAGACAAATATCACTCATAAGCATACATCTAGAAATGCTTGAGAAAATACCATGTAAGGGAATCCAACAATATATAAAAAGAATAATATGTCATGATCAAGCAGGGTTTGTTCCTAGATTTCAAGGTCAATTTAACATTTGAAAATAAGGTAATATAATAAACCATACTGAAAGAATGAAAGGGAAAACCATATTATCAACTCAGTAGATTCAGAAAAAGCATGACTAAAGTCAAAACACTTTCATGAGAAAAAAGAAATCCTCTTTTTGATTTAACAATAAAAAAGTTAAACATAGAATTACTATGTGACCCAGGTATATACTCAAGAAAATTGAATATATATGTCAAGACAAAAACTGGTACACAGTTGTTCCTAGCAGCATTATTACTAGTAGCAAAACTGGAAATATATGTCTATCAGCATATGAATGGACAAATTGCAGTATACTGAATGAAATATTATTTGAATAAGAAGAAATGAAGTATTAACCCATATTATATCACGGTTGAGCCCTGATAACATGCTAAGTCAAAGAAGCAATACAAAAAAAAGCATATACTATATGATTCATTTTATATGTAATTTCCAGACTGGGAAAAATCCAGAGATACGAAAACACATTAGTGGTTGCCATATGTTGTGAGTCGGGATGAGAGCAGGGATTAACTGTTCAAAGGGTATGGGATTCCTTTGGGAATGATAAAAGTGTTCTAACATGACATAGTGGTAATAGTTGTATAACCCTATGAACATATTAATACCCACTGAACTGCACACTTTGAAGTGTGAATATTATGTTTTGTGAGTTATATTCTAATAAAGCTGTTGTTTTTTTGAAAATTTCATTTCTGTGTACTAGCAATGAACAAATGGAGGCCAAAATAAAAAAAAAACAAAACAGTACTATTGCAATTGCTCCAAGTGAAATGAAACATTTAGGTATTACTTAAAATGTGTACAGTACCTGTTTGACAAAATGCTTAAGAAAGGAACTTTAGAGCTATTCAAGTAAGTAGAGTGATCATGTTCATGGATTGGAAGATTCAACATAGTAAATATGTCAGCTATTACCAAATTAATGCATCCCTATCAAAACTGCAGCAAAGTTGGGGTACCTGGGTGGCACAGTCAGTTGAGCAACCAACTTGGTTTCTGCTCAGTTGTGATCTCATCATAGTGAGACTGAGCCCCGTCAGGCTCCACGCTCAGTGTGGAGTCTCCTTGAGATTCTCTCTCCCTCTCCCTCTGCCCCTCTGGCTTGTGCTCACTCTCACTCTCTCTCTCTAAAATTAATAAATAAATCTTCAAAAAAAATGCAGCAAAGTTTTCTGTAGAAACAGACAAGCTTTTTTATAAAATTTATGCTAAGACATGAGTCCTAGAAGAAATAAAACAATTATATTAAGCAGAATAGTGCCCCTCAAAGATGTTTACATCATAATCCCCAGAATTTGTGAATATGTTGGATTACATGGCATAAGGGAATTAAAGTTATAGATGTTATTAAAGTTGCTAATAGCTAACTCTGAGATGCAACTGCCACATGATCCAGAGTGGCATACTTCGGTACTTACTCCAGAGACATGAAAAGTTATGTTTATACAAATACCTGTACACTAATGTTTATAGTTGCTCCATTTGTTGTATTCCCAAACTGGAAACATTCTAGATGTCCTTAAACAGGTCAATAAACAAACTGTGGTAGATAGATACATAAACAGATAGATATAAAGATATTATGGAATACTGCTGAGTAATACAAAGGAATTATGTAGACACATCTACATATGCCAGGTAATACTGAATCTTCAGAGAATTGTTCTGAGAAAAAAAAATCCCAACAAGTTACATTGAACAATATTCTATCTAAGTAGCATTTCAAATGACAGAATTTAGATATGAAGGACAGATTAGTGATAGATTAGGGATCAGGTGAATGCGAAAGTGGTGCTTATGATTAATGGGTAACATGAGGGATTTTGTGGTTTTGGAACTGTTCAGGATCATGACTACCAAAATGATAAATTGTACAGAGCTTAATACATACATACACACACACACACATACATACACATGAGCATAATTAAAACTGATGAAGAGTGACTATGATCTTTGGAATGTGTCAATAACCTGGTTATGATATTATATTTTTGTAAAATGTTATATTCAGGCAAAACTGGATGAAGTGTATAGGGTATCTCCTTGTATTATATTTTGTAACTGCATGTGAATCTATAATGATGTCAATACTTTCATTTAAAATGTTTATTAGACTCTATACTTAAAATCAGTGTACTTTGCAGTAATATATACATAATGACAATTAAATATATTTTAAAAATTAAATGAAAAACACATCCTGCAGATCTCAGATAGCCCTTTTTCCAGATTAATTTTCTTGATTATTTTAGTCTTATGTGAGTGATCCAACGTCTGCATAGGTTTTCATTTCTTCTTTTTTGGACAATAATAACTGTTAATTCTAAATTATGTTATTGTTACTCATATACATGTTAAATTCTACCATAAATTATTAATCAGGTTATTAAGTGTATCTTTTACATAGGCCAATTCTCCCACAGTGCTTTTATTATTTCCTAGAGCTATAGTAACAAAGTACCACACACTAGAGGCATAAAACAACATAAATTTATTGTCTCATAGTTCTAGAAACTGAAAGTTTGAAATCTAGGTGTTGCTAGGGTTGTTCTTTCTGAGCTCTCTGAGGAAGGCTCAGTTCTTTCTGAGCCCTCTGAGGAAGAATCTTTTCCATGCCCTTCTAGCTCCTGGTGATGGCCAAAAATCTTTGGGGTTCCTTGGTTTGTAAATGCATCACTCCAATTTCTGCCTCCATCTTCATATGGCATTCTCTCTGTGTTTGTATCCAAATTTCTCACTTCTTACAAGGACACCAGTTATATTGGATTAGGACCCACCCTAATGGCCCCATTTTAATTTAATTAATTACATCTGCAAAATAAGGTCACATTCTTTGGTACTGGGTGTTAGGACTTCAACATGTATCTTTAGGCAACACAAATCAATCCATGAGAGTTTTCCTTCTGGTTTCCCAAAATTCATGTCCTTCCTACATGCAAAACAGATTCATCCATCCTAATATCTCCAGAAGTATTAACCCATTCTATTATCAACCTTAAATCCAAAATCTCTTCTAAATATCATCAACTTAAAGTTCCAAATCTTATGATCTAATTCACCTAAATCAGTTATGGAGGAGACAAGGTATGAGTTATTCTGGAGCAAAATTCCTCTCTGTCTGTGAATCCTTGAAACCAGACAAGTTATCTACTTTCTAAATGCAATGGAAGAAAAGGCAAAGGATGAAAAATTTAATTCCAAAAAAGAAAAAGAAATTCTAGAAGGAACAAAAGATAAAAGGGTCCAAAATTTCCCAGAGAGTCCAAAACCAAGCAGATCAAATTCCATTAGATTTCAAGGCCTGAGAATAATTTTCTGTTGCTTGGTGCTTTGTTCTCTGAGCCTATAGGGGTGGCCTCAGCTCCTCAGCTCCTCAGTCCTGGTCATTGCCTCAACCTCTGGAAGCCAGAAGATACATTTGGCCTACATCTCTATTCCAGGGCTCTGTCTGGGGAGTCACTCTTCCTCCATTTTGCCAAATCTCTGTTCTTTTCAATCCAGGATGGCAGTGTTTCTGCTGGTATAAAATTTTCAATAACCTTGTGGGTCATCTGTGGGATGTCAAAGGAATTCACACTACTAGATACAAGTGTTCTCTAAAAGTTCTATTTTCCACCACTGAACATCAGAGCACAAGTCAAGTCTCTGTCACTTTACAACAAAGATCACCTTTCCTCCAATGTCCAATAATATTTTCCTTATTTCCATCTGAGATTTTACCAGAAGCATCTTTAACACTTAAATTTCTAGGAACAATCTGTTCTCATGGTGATATATGCATCTAGACAATGATATGTATATGTTTATGTATTAGAGATGATAAGCTTCCTCTAAAGATCTCATCACTTGTCTCTGAGCCCTCAGCAGAATTGACATTAACATTCATATTTTTACCCACAGTCTCTTCAAAGCATCTGAACATTTTCTATCATGTACTTCAAAACTCTTCTAGCCTTTGCCCAATACCCAACTCCAAAACCACTTCTATATTTTTAGTTATTTGTTACAACAGAACCTTGCCTTTAGGTACCCAAATTCTTACTAGTTTCCTAGGGCTATGATAACAAAGTACCACAAACTGATATTTTAAAACAATAGAAATGTCTTGTCTCACACTTCTGAAGGTTAAAATTCCAAAATCAAGGTATCAGCAGGATTGCTTCCTTCTGCGAACTCAGAGGAAGTTTCTTCTAAGCCTCATTCTTAGCTTCTGGTGATGAAAGGAAATCCTTGCTATTCCTTGGCTTATAGACGCATCTCTCCAATCTCATCCTCCATCTATACGTGGCATTTCCCTGTATCTCTACAAGTTTCTCACTTTTTCTAAGGACACCAGTCATATGAATTATGACTTACCCTAATGACTCTATCTTAACTAATTATATTACCCTGTTTCCAAATAAGGTCACATCCTGAGGTAATGAAGGTAGGGATTTCACTATATATTTTCTGGGGGACACAATTCAACTCATACAACATTCTTTACACTGTCTTAAATAAAGTGGTTCTCAATAATTGTTTTCTGAATTCATAAATTTAATGTCAAAATGCGATTTTACCATTTTCACTAGAAAGGACATAGCATACACTTTCAGTTTGTACTTTTCTGCTGGGAATTCAATGGGTAAGATTGAAATGATGGAAAAAGAAAAAAGGACTCCATTTTGGAGACTAGTTGAGATTGGTGTAAAGAAGGCTAGCAGTGTTGTCCTAAAAACTGCATTCTTGTACTGGTATGTCTGAGTCACTGGCAATTTAAATAAATAAATTCAACAGAATAAAAATGAAATGAAATAAAAACACAAGTATAAACACCTCAGAAATCATATGGAAACAATGTAACACCAGGAAGTTCTGATCATTATCATTGACAAAATCCAAAGTATAGATTTTCTGAAACATTGCTTACATTGTGATTTTTAAAGAAATTCTATTAGCCTCATTCTAGAATTCATGAGAAATTTAGTCATGTATTCTGTGTAAGAGGTGGGTAAAAAGTTCCAAAATGGTCCAGCATATCCTCTGTAAAGGCTTTAGGTTTGGGGGCGCCCGGGTGGCTCAGTCGTTAAGCGGCTGCCTTCGGCTCAGGTCATGATCACAGAGTCCTGGGATCGAGTCCCACATCGGGCTCCCTGCTCGGTGGGAAGCCTGCTTCTCCCTCTCCCACTCCCCCTGCTTGTGTTCCTGCTCTCACTGTCTCTGTCAAATAAATAAATAAAATCTTTAAGGCTTTAGGTTTGGTTTGTTTTTCGTTTTGTTTTGTTTTATTGTTGTTTTTCCCTGATCACTATATAAAAACACCTACTTATTTGCATTATCTGTCGTTTAAACTGTGTTGTTTAAAAACAAGAATATCAATTAATAATAGTTTATATCTACAAGGTATAATGTAAGCACACTTTTTAAAAGGATGTATATACTTGTTAAGTAGTATTTTATTTGGATCATATTGTTCTGTAAATGTGTGGAACCGGGGCGCCTGGGTGGCTCAGTCGGTTAAGTGACTGCCTTTGGCTCAGGTCATGATCCCAGGGTCCTGGGATCGAGTCCCACATCGGGCTCCCTGCTCTGCGGGGAGCCTGCTTCTCCCTCTCCCACTCCCCCTGCTTGTGTTCCCTCTCTCGCTGTGTCTCTCTGTCAAATAAATAATAAAAATAAAATCTTTAAAAAAATAAAATAAATGTGTGGAACCATTCAGCCTAGAGGGTATTTGTAGTAAAGTCATCCCTAAAGGGCTGTGATAAAGCCATCTATCTCTATTTACATCTGTGTCTACATCTACATCTATGTCTATCCTCAACTATCAATACAACTAAATTATTTATTCAAAAGTAAAACTTTTTACCATAATGTGTAGATTAATTAGCGATCAAAAATTTCACCTTTAAAAGAGGTACTGCAAGTCACAATTTATATGTGAATTTTTCTGTATAGAAGCTAAATTTAACTATGTACAGATGATAAAAATAACTGGACTGCAAAACACATGTGACATACTCATTCTTTTCATCCTCTGGACTTAGGGCAATACCTTGTTCTAAATATGGGCTTAGAAATGTTTCTTTAGGAATAAAGAAAGTTCTGTTATTTTCATCATGGTTAATCCCAGTGTCTGTGATAAAGAGATGAACCATCTTAGAAATTAAATAAGCCCATAGAGGGAAAAATGCATTTGCAGAATTTATTGAGTAATAGTAAGAATGACTTCTCTTTGTATCATTCCTTAAAATTTACAGAAAGTAACTTTCATATACAGATTTTTTATGTCTCATAAATTATAAGAGATATGCATACTATATATATATGTTCATTCTTATTTCACAGATGACTAATTCTATGCTCAATTCAAATCTCCCCTGAGAGAGAAACTTATACAAAGCAGAGCCTACATTGTAATGCAGGTCGTCTGACTCAACTCAAGTACCTTTACTCTTTCCAGTATCTATTCCCTGTGCAACTTCTATCAACATTCTTTCTCAACCCTATCATACACATAGATGCTGTTTCAAAAGTCTTTCTCTACTCTCCTGAAATGAAGTTGATAAAATAAGGAACCTACTTACATAATTTTAAAATAATTGATATAATGCTCCTCATTATATAAAAGAAAATAAAGTTATAATGAAATAATGTATATTTCTGTATGTGTATGCTTAAACATGACAACTCTAGAACTTACACTGAAGGAATCAGATATTTGCACCAATAGGTAGAATCACTATGAATGCTGACCGAAACAAATTTATTAAGCTGAAAACTTCAAATTCTCAATGGTGAATAATTATTGGTAAAATTCCAAACATAACCAAGTAAAATTTTCTAATAATAATACTAGTTGTATTCAGGGAAAATTTACTGTATATTAATGTTCAGCTAACATTACTTTGTAATTATAAATAGGCTTTGCATCTACTTGAATATTAGTAGGAGGCATGGTTGTTCCTAACAGTGCATCTAACATCCTCAGCCTTTGCTCACTACATGCCAGTAGAACACCCAAATATTATGGCAAGCAACACTGCCCCCTAAATTTCACAATGACGCCTAGGGGTGATATCTCTGTTGTGCAGTGCTGAACATAGTATGAGCATTAGGCAGATTACCTGGGAGCTTCAGCTAATTCACATTTCTGTCAACAGATGGTCAACACTGTTAGGACTTCCTACACTCTCCCTATATTTCTCCCTCAGAACCTTTTTGGAAACAGTATGAGGCACTCTGCCCTGCTTATACTCAGGAGGAGGATGAAGAAGGAACAGATGTAGATTTTTTAATCCTAAATTATATACACCTTCTCAAGAAAATAAGGAATTAACTAGTTTCACTATCATTCAATAGACTTTCATTAAATGCCACAAATTCAATTATATGAATGTCTAAAATGATGAAATAGTTTTTTTTTTTTAAAAGAGTTCTAATTCAAACAACCAAAAGTGCTTACCTATTCATGAACATCTCCTCAAGGGTCAAAGGCAGCAGCTTTTATTATTAAACTGTGTGGAAGCTAATTCAAGTCCTATGGTCAGAGTTATGGTGACAGGCCAAGGTATCACTTGTAGACTGCCAACTGCAGCTTTTGTTATTGCACTTGTCAAAATATCCCAGTGGGATGGAAGAGTTATTAGAATTTTCTTTCCAGATAAATCCCTGTTGTGAATCAAATTATTCATTTTGTATTGAATAGTATTTTAAGAAACAATTCTGGAGTTGCTTAGAAATTATTATTAAGACACATGTCATATAGTTTTATAACAAAATCAGAATGCCCAAAAACTCAAATGAATGGGCAATGGGTTTTATAAGTTGACTTTTCATTGGTTAATGTTATTTAACTTTCCCATAATTTTATATCTTATTTGCCTCAGAAGCTACAAACTGTACTTATAATTTCATAATAAATATCTTTCCTTTTGATGTATGAATATAGTTAAGGATTTCAATGAAAGATTGGGTTCACTGGCAATTAAGGGTCTTAAGAATTCTGCAATTTACTTCAATATTTTGTAAGTGTATCTAACGTCTATAACTAGAGAAGCAGAACAAGAAAGTTTAAGCAATGTTAGTAATCCCTACTTGTTACTGGGCCCTTGGGTGCTTTCCCAAATGTGATGGATGAGGTAGATAAAAAAGAAAAGCCCTCTAGGATCATCTCACTATGTAAATGATGGTCCAGATCTCCCTATGGGTCTTCTCTGAGTGAGGTCTGGTGCCACTGTTAACTTTTCACCAGAAATAAGCTGGTATCCTCAGGCACTTGATCTTCTAACAAAGCACAGCATTTGTATAATTTGAGTTCTTCTATTTTTATTTAATTGAATCACAATGGTTCAAATGTGCATACATACACATACAAACATTAATTTGCTGCATTCAGAGGTCTGTGAAAATGAAACATTAATAATGAGAGTTGATAAACTTCTAAAAGCTATTAAGGAAGGTTTTAAACTGCATATTTAGTTACAAAAACAGGACCATATTGTAACATGGCAATCTGAACTTGTAAAGAGCCTATGAAAAAATCCCACAGATACTCACACAACCCCATTAATGAAAACAGACTTAAAAAATATGTTTGGAGGCTCTATTGCCCTCACACATATTCAAAAGTGACCCTAAAACAAACATATGTTTCCCACCTTCTAACTAAATCTGACACTCCATTTACTTCACTAATCTTAAAAACACACTTTATAAAGTTACAATTCATTAGATCTGAGAGTGCTTAATATGGAGGACATCTGGGAATGGGTTCACTTAACATCTGGGACAAATCACATCATTAGTCAAAAGAAAATGTTGATGAGTCCCTGAGTGCTCAATATGGCTGAACTTCATAGGTCCATGGATCATTGCAAGACTGATTTTATATATGTGAACACACACATAACACCCACACACACATTAATCAAGGACTGAGAAGGTAAGAGAAATAGAAAGAATAAAAGAGAGGAAATGAAAAAGAGAAAAATAAAAGTGTGTCCCTTAAAAACTTAGATCAGATCATCTTATTCTACTATTTATGGTTCCTTAATGAATGTTCACTGTGCATAGAATAAAATTCCAATTCCCTTATATACCAGCATAATGCCACATGACTTGGGTCCTGACCTCCTTTGAGACCTCATCACCTGCTACATTTCCCTTGGTATACTATAGTATAATAATAACATTAGCCTTTTTTCTCTGAATCTATAAAACTTCCAGGTTTTCCATGCATTATGACCTTTACACTTGCTACTCCCTTTGCATGAATTTTCTGATACCAATTTTTCACATGGTCAGTTCTTTTTATTCAGATCTGATCATATGTTACCTCTTCATAGATGCCATCTTGCCTAAAATTATCTGTCACCCTATCTAAAGTAGCTAACCCTATTCTCCCATCCTTTCTCACCATGTCAAGCCTGTTTTATTACCTTCATAACATTTAATGCCATTGAAGATTATCATATTTGTTTAATAATTTATTTTTCTCTCTCTTCCGTGTTGCATTTTAAGCACCATGTGAACAAGTACCTTGACTTCTTTTACCATCCTATACCTCTCAACTTCAAATATAGTAGGAACTCAACAAGTAGGTTCAAAAAAATTAATAACAGATATGTATGAATTGGTTACATATTTTCAATGGAAATTATGGCCATTTTTGTTGAGATTCCTTAGTCCATTGCATAGTCCCACAAATGTGGATGGTTCAGATTCAGCTACATTCAGTCAGACTTTAGGGGATGAGACTGACTGAGGAATCTACCAGTTTAGTAAGATAGTGCTAAAAAAGATTAATATCTCATTAAAGTCTCCATTAAACTTGCCACTGACTTCAGTGCACCATGACATAAAACGATAATGCTGTTGGACTACTGACTTTACTGTATGGCACTGCTTACAGATAGCTTCATTGTAGCAGCAAAGGGGAGATGACAGAAGATTTTTGCCTTATAATCTGCTGTCTTAGAAGACAAGAAACTTGTATCTTTTGAATTAGTCAGAGTTTTTTTTTAGAAAAAGACTTTGAATAAAACTTTCTTCTTGGGCGCCTGGGTGGCTCAGATGGTTAAGCGTCTGCCTTCGGCTCAGGTCATGATCTCAGGGTCCTGGGATCGAGTCCCACATCGGGCTCCCTGCTCCTTGGGAGCCTGCTTCTCCCTCTGCCTTTCTCTCTCGCTCTGTCTCTCATGAATAAAAAAAAAAAAAATCTTAAAAAAAAAAACTTTCTTCTTTAGCAGATACAAAATATTTTGCTGAAGCAATGGAAACAAAAGGCCCCAACATCGTTACTTTGCAATACTACGTTTTGCAAATACATGGCCTCAGAATATCTTGAAAACAGGAAAGAAACTAAATGCTTTATAGAATCAAAATGAAAAAAAGCAGCAGAGTCCAAAGTTTAGCAAATCAAGAGGAATACCCTGAAGATCTCTCTGCTTTTTATTCTCATTCTTTTCACCAGGGAAATCTGTCTGGAACTCCATAGGACATCTGAGGTCTACTCCCTTCCCTTCCTTGTTACTTTTTGAAAGGCATAGCTTAGCCTCAGAAAAACAAATCACCAACAAGATGTATTTCAAACCTGACCTAATTCTGACTAGGCCACAAGAGCATTTCAAGTATGTATTTACCCTACAAGATTAATCTCATTTTGAGCAGTTATTCAGACATGTAGATGTCAGTACATTAAACCAAACAAACTCAGTAACTATAATTGCACTTTAAGTTCCTAGACACAGATTGACTATCAAGTGTAAATTTACATATCATGCTCTTAATAATTTGTTTTTCCTCTTATCACATTTAAAAATAAGTAAGACTTTATGCATGAAAACTTAACATTCTGATCAATAGGGTTATTTGTTTTTATTTATTTATTTTACTTTTTTAATTTTTTGGCTTGTCATGGAGCTAAATGCATCAGATTATAGTCTATTGTCATTTTCTCTGAATCTGGCTTTAATAAGAGAGTTCAAAATATTATCTTTCCTAAATACATTTTATTTAGGGGTAAAGAAGACACATTTGGATGTCCTTAGTAGTTACACTTCCATTTTATTTTATTTTTAAAGATTTTATTTATTTATTTGAGAGAGAGAGAGAAAGAGAGAGAGAAGCATACTCTCCACTGAGCAGGGAGCCTGATGCAGAACCTGATCCCAGGACCCTGAGTTCATGACCTGAGCCATCCAGATGCCCTACCCTTTCATTTTAAATCAATAAATTGCCATACAGGTTATCATAACAGATTCATGCATCATTTAATCTCCCAGAGCTTAGTCACCCAGGAGAAATGTAAAATTGTATGCATGGACTAAAAAACTGAAAACAGAACCATGAACTTGGGGTGACTCCAATAAGAGGTAGATATTGCTGAGCTTGTATCTGATCAATCAACTAGTCACTCTATCTCTCTAAGCTACTTAATCTGTATCAGCAGCTAACAGAATCATTTAATAAAATGGTTCTAAAATAAACATTTTAGAGACATTGTCAAAAATCCTAAACATTCTTTATATTAATTCTATTTGTAAGATATGAGAAGAGAAACAAGCATATTTAATATCCTAATGTTATTAAATATTAAGGTGTGATTTTAAATAGTATTAGAAGAAGCTAGGTTAATTTGGAGAGTGTTTAATGATTTCTACTCTATCTTACACGATCTTGTTTTTATTCAGTTAACATCTACCATAAATCCATAATATATCCCCCTTCCTGTCCATCATATCATTTATAATGTCCTGTGTAGTACTCCTGTACTACAAGGAGAAATACTTCCTTATCTTTGTTCTAATTTCTAGTTCTTTCATCACTATCCCTATCATAATATGTACTTGGATTTTGTATTGATTCAGTGAGTGACTTAACAAGTTTTTATTAGCCTGCCCTATGGCAACTGCTCTTCAATCACTAAAGATACAGTGGTTAAAAGAGAGATATGTCTGCTTATATTAAGCATATATTATAGTGGGGAAAGGCAATGAAGAAAGGAAGAAAGGAAAGGAGAATAAAGTTTAAAAAACTAATAATAAAAGAGGAAAAGTTTAGATTGAATGATGTGGTTACACCTTTTTAAAAAAATATATCCTGACACTTTTTAAAACAACAAGTAAGGGGCACCTGGGTGGCTCAGTTGTTAAGCGTCTGCCTTCGGTTCAGGTCATGATCCCAGGGTCCCAGCCCCCGCATTGGGCTCCCTGCTCAAGGGGGAATGTCTGCTTCTCCCTCTCCCACTCCCCCTGCTTGTGTTTCTTCTCTCGCTGTGTCTCTCTCTGTCAAATAAATAAATAAAATTTTTTAAAAAAAATAAAAATAATAAAACAACAAGTAAGACTTTATTCAAGATTATTCAATAAGAATACTGTAATAGGGAAGAGAGATCCAGCTCAATTGTGAACCAGAAAAGACAGCTGGGGATTTATAGCTAAGGAGCAGAGTGAAGGGATCAGTGGGTGGGAAATTCTAAAAGGAGACAACAAGGGTAGGGGGATTCTTGCTAAACTAACGATAAAATTCTTGCTGAAGGCAGGACAGGGTGATCAGATATCAAGGATAAGGGATTCTGTCTAAACTGGCTTAGTAGGATTCTTGCTAAAACTGAGGTAGTCAGGCCAGGGAAGGACTGGGGCCCAAGTCCAGGACTAGTTGAGAGGAGGGCTTTAAAAAGTTTGATCAAGGAGAGTGTCTCTGTCAAGCTCTTTCTGGTTCAATTTAAATTAAATTAGTTAAGTAAGGGTAGAGCTTAATTTGAGATCTGAATATCAGTTAAGGACCAGTTAAGCAAATAACAAGGATAAGAACATTACAAAGAGAGCAGCTACAATAAATGCTCCTTAAAAACTAGTTTGGTTTAATGGAGAGAGTAAAAAAATCTATACAGCTGGAGCAAAGAGACTGAGGTAGGCAATGTCTATAAAACTAGGACAAATAGTTTGGACAGATTTATTATATGTTTTGAGAAAATAATCAATAGGAATTGAGTCAAATGTAGGGATTTCGGGAAAATCAAAGATCAAGAATATCTTCTAGATTGTTGCCTTGAACAAAACTTGGTGAATGGTGATAACATTGGCTGAGGTTGGGAGACTGTAGAGGAAACAGACATGAAGAAATACTGGGTTTTATGAAGTTCGAGATGCTATTTCTAATCCTAATGGGCAGGTCAGTTGGCAGTTAAAGATACCAGTCTGGATTTTATGTGTGTGTCCAGGGTTTGAGATGCACGACAAATAGATTTCATCTAATACCTTTGAGAATCAAATGATGTCACACAGAGAAATCAAGAAGAGGACACAGGACAAAGATTCTAGGGCACTCTCACATTTAGAGGTCAAACCCAAAAGACAGGCAGGCAAGAGGGCATGAATAATGAATAAGTGTGTACTGTGAGGCAGAATAAAATTCAGAAGGATGTGGCATCCTGGAGAGTAAGAAAAGGATGAATTTCAAGAAGGGCAAGAGGTCAATTATACTAATTTCTCCTGAGAGATTAAATAAGACAGGTATCCATTGGTATATTTACTAAATAATTGCCATGGGTTTATTAGACTAGAATCCATGTAAAGGATGCAGGTAAAGGTAAGAATTTATGTTGTGGAGCAGAGATATGGTGTGGTAGCTGTAGAAGGATGATGTAGAATCAACGGAGAGTATTAATTTTTAAGACAAGAAATAGCATGCTTGTTTGCTAATGGGAATGATCAATAAAGGGGGAGGGTGTCTAATTAATGAATTAGACAAAGGGGGAAGTGCTTGAGGCAAGACTGGTGGAGATCCAGAATGGCTAGCCTTAGACAGGATTGAAAACAATCTATCATCTCTAAGGAAAGGGAGAAATTAGGAAAACAGACTAGCAAATTTGTTGGTGGAAAGATTAGGTAGGTTTTGTCAGATGGCCCTATTTTATTTATTTATTTATTATTTTTAGATGGCCCTATTTTAGATGAAGTTCATCAGCTGTTAAGGAGAATGTGTATAGGTTTAAGAATTCAGAAGACAAGTGTTATTTAAAAGCATAGAAAATCAACATTTTTGGTAAGTGGTATGATAATCAGGTAATTTTGAGTGAATATGACTTACAGTGAGCCCTTGTTACAAATTCCCATTAATATATATTTATGTGTGTGTGTTAGGGGGTCTTGTTATTCTGATATTCACTGTAAAGTATACTCAAATTTTAAAAAGCATTTTTCTTTTTTAAGGAACTAAGCCAGTGTTTGAGTGGTGGAATATATATGTAGAAGACAAGGCCTAACATCCACCAACTGTGGCAGGTTAATCTGAAATTAAGAGTAAAATCTCAAGGAGATCTATAGGGTTTACTGTAAGATCAGAAACAGAGATATGTGTGCAAAAATTTTATATATGAATTTAAAGCATTTAATTGAAGAAACAATTTTATGGAAACTATCATTTTCTATCATTTTTCCATCATCTATTATTTAAAAATAATAAAAAAAATAGAAAAAAAAGCACAAAGATTTTATGCTATTTGATGTGTGTCTTGAAGCTTCAAAAGAAGAATAGTATGAAAAAGAATGAAGACACGACTCAGTTCCTCTCTCTGTATTCTTACCAGGTCAGAAATATTCCGCTTTTGTTATTTTAGTTGAATTGCTATTACCTCTATGCTAATAACTTCTATATTCTTAGCTCTGGCCTCAAGCTCTAATTTTATAAGTTCAGCTCTCTAGAGTAAACTTGCACTTGAAAGTTTCATTTTCATCTTAAAATAAAAGCATCTAAAATATGACTGATCATGTTACTCCATAACTAAGACCATCTACCTGCATTCTAAATCTCTTCATCCTAATGCTATTTTCTCATTCCTGGAACTGAAAAATGAAGATTATCTTTTGATTGTCTCTCAAGATGACCACTCTTATCCAGTTATACAATAAAGCTTTTGAAGTCTTCCTAGAAATATTTCTTGAAATGTTGCCAATTTTTCAACTTCCTAGAATGCCCCTTATTCACTCTAAACTTAATTAATGCTGTTCCTTCAAATATGGTCAACTACATGGTCCACTTCTATTCCAAACCAGTCAGGATATCACTATCAAATTTATCTTCTGGAATCTGTTTAATTTTATTTATGCCTTCTTAACAAGTCAATAATTTATCCATAAAATAACTATTTGTGTAATTACATTCTTTTTTTCTGAAGTAGTACACAATACAGTAAGCAATGATGCCTATATGAATGCCTCCATTATCAATTTGATGAGTCTATATTTAATCCTGAATCCTGAGTTTATATTTAATCCTGGGTTATATTGAGTCCTGGAGACTCACTCCTACATTTTTTACCAAGAAAATAATATTATCTGACTATATTTTAGTAAGTCACTCTAGGAACAGCAAAAAAAAAAAAAAAATTACACCAGAGGACAGCAAAATAAAAGTTTTGTTAAGACACAAATACAGTATTTCAGAAAAAAAATTAAAAGAGAATGTGGAAGATTTAATACTTATAAGAATCTTAAATGTTAAAAATTTCTTCTCTTCCTTCTAACAAATGCAATATTCTATATCTCTGTTCATTCCTTTGATAAATCTACTATTGTTGCTTACTTACTTGTCTCTGTGCCACTTTTCAAATACACAGTAAGAGAACGGACTTTCTCATTAGACTTTGCATCTAATTCCTTAAGGTATAACCATCCTGGAGTGGGTTTTCTGCAGTGCCTAGAATAAGTGTCAGCAACTAGTAGCCCCTGTGGTATTGTTAACTCTTTAAGCAGTAGATAATGAAGCCATTAATTCATTTATGAGACATCACGTTACACTCTAAAATGATATGTACTACACATTTTAATATAACTGTTGAATGCAGTAACAACTTTTATTTCCTCACATTTCCACCCAGGAAAAAAAGTTGGAAATCTTCCATTTATAAATCTGATAATCTGTGTATACTGCCTTACAGAGAAGCTGCAGAATATTCTTAACTTCTGTTGCAAATAAAAACTAAAACAATAGCTTTTCTCTACCATGGTGAGCTAAACTGAATCCTAAGTAAGGTATTTATTAAGCAAAACATATAAATAGGAATAATTTGGGTATAATTATATTGTTATAGAATGTACGTAAATAATAATTCTATAGTTTGTACTTGATTTTTTAATGATAAATACAGAAAACATTTAGTAAATGGATTAAAGCCTGAAAGAAATTAATTCAAACATAGATATGCTTTACTTTTTTTCTATAATTAATTTCTTCTTTATACTTTTGTTAGGTGAGAATATTTATAAATACATAATTTTAAATGAAAATTTGACTGCCAAATATAAAAATATGTAATCAAGTTACAGATGGCATCATATTTGGCCATAGTAACATGTAATAATATCAAATGACAGCCTAAATTAACATTTGAATCTATCTTAATAATTGAATCATTCTATTTGCTATGCACAAATCACTGAATGTAAGGATTAAACAATACTAACAGCAGATTCAATGCTAAATACATACACATGCACAAACCACATGCATACCATCTAATTAAAATGTTACTTTTAAAAAGTTAAATAGATTTCTTTGGACTATACAGAAACAAGAGATCTAATCTCTTTATTCTGAAAACATACAATATGAAGAGACACCGAAATACTGAATTGAAAAAATAAACAATGATAGCAGTCACTAACTGAGAACATTTGTTAGCAAGTATTGAAAACTAACAACTTAACCAAGTTAAGATATTCTCACAAGGTCAAACTGATGCTTCATCCTCTTTGATCCTATACTTACTATCCAGTTACTCTTCTTCTCTCCAGATTCACTCTTGACCCTTTTCCACCAAGCCCTGTGGTCCTGAGTTTTGAACCTTGTCACACTACATCAATAGGATGATCCCTTTGCTTTCTGGCTTCTGACTGGGTATGACTAATAGACTGTAGTAGGTTCTGCATGCGTGGCTCTCTCCTAACAGCTACCAGCTTTCCCTGAGTTTTGGTAGCTCCTGCTTCTCCTTTTTTTTTTTTTTCCCCCACGAGTAGATGTGGCCATTAGTTTCTCTCTATTGTTAGCCTGAGAGTACTCCATGATTCTTGATTTCCTTCAATCTGTCCCACACCTTTATAATCACTTTATTAAAATTTTATCATTTATCTTTTTTCCCCTTTTATTCTGCCAATCCATCACCTTCTGGGATGCTGACGCATTCTAAATGGCATGAATTTGGTGTTTAAAATAAATTTACAATGGCAATATAGAGTGAAGAAGATGTAATAAAAAATACATCATGACAAACCAGTTATTTACATTAAAATATAAATATCTCTAGTTTCTCTGTTTGGCTTTCATACTTTATCCTTTCATTGTCTTATTAAATTAACATACAAATATTTGTGAAATACCAAACAAGAAAATGAGACTATAATAATAAGATGTATAGATTTCTTGCTTTAATTATGAAGGGAGGAGTGATGTGATCAGATTTGCATTTTTGATGTCTCTGACAGTTGTACTGGAAGTGGACAGAGAAAGCAATGAATGGACGTGGAGAGAGAAGACCAGTACATTTGGACAGGGGGAAATTATAACATAATCCTTACATTAACACAGCTACAGCTTGACCATTTTAATGTTTTAATGAGCATTTCCTCCTCATTTTTTTGTTAATTTTAATTGACTTTCTTAATTCTTAATTTTTTTCCGATTAATGCATGCACATACACAAAAACTTCTCCACTCAGTTTTAGGAGATTCTTAGCCAAAATCCATACATAGACTCAGAGGTAAACAATATATGAACCACAAGGGAACAGATTTGGTAAATATTCTTACTAGGTAAGTAGAATCAGGTTTATACTACTGTTTTAATGTTCATATCATAAAAATAATCTGAATTAATCAGGGATGTAAACATATAATATATAAAATATTAAAAAAATGGGTAATATTTTGAGAACTATAATGGATCTTAGCCGATATACATTTTTGCTAGTTAGCCTGAGGCATTCAATTTTCTGAGGTTTCTGTCTTTTTGTTTAGTTTGTTTTTGATAAGGCAAGTAGGGCAGAGAGAAAGGGAATGATTTAGATAAGTTATTTTAATAGTAATGAAAAGAAAAAATATTCAAATTCTGATACAATAGGAGTTTTAATTCTTTAATATGGTTAAAATTTTACTTTTTTTTTTTTTTTTAAGAGAGAGCATGCATGTGAGCAGGTCTGGGAAGGTAGGGGGAAGAGAGGAGAGGGAGAGACAGAATCTTAAGCAGGCTCCACACCCAACGCAGAGCCTGATGCAGGGCTCTATCTTACCACCCTGAGATCATGACCTGAGCCAAAAATCAAAAGCTAGATGCTTAACTGACTGAGCCATCCAGGCGCCCCTAGTTAAAATTTTAAATACAGGAGGGCGCCTGGGTGGCTCAGTTGGTTAAGCGACTGCCTTCGGCTCAGGTCATGATCCTGGAGTCCCTGGATCGAGTCCCGCATCGGGCTCCCTGCTCAGCAGGGAGTCTGCTTCTCCCTCTGACCCTCCCCCCCTCATGTACTCGCTCTCTCTCATTCTCTCTCTCTCTCAAATAAATAAATAAAATCTTTAAAAAAAAAAAATTTAGGGCGCCTGGGTGGCTCAGTCGTTAAGCGTCTGCCTTCGGCTCAGGTCATGATCCCAGGGTCCTGGGATCGAGTCCCACATCAGGCTTCCCGCTCTGCAGGAAGCCTGCTTCTCCCTCTCCCACTCCCCCTGCTTGTGTTCCTGCTCTCGCTATGTCTCTCTCTGTTAAATAAATAAAATCTTTAAAAAAAAAAAAAAAACATAAAAAAATTTTAAATACAGGAATTCTTACAGCTAAAGTCCTATTTTACAGCACCACTAGATGCTTTAAAGCCATGCATATATAGAGAGAAATGAATCTGGATTTCTATCCTATTAATTCAACACTGCATGACTCACATCAACTTTCAGCCTCAATGTACAAGGGATAGATTTTATGCCCATAGTATAAGCCATGAGGGCCTCTGTCCTAGGGGAAGAGGATATAAAATCAACTAATCCCAATTAAAAATGGAAGGAAGAGGATGCCTGGGTGGCTCAGTCATTAAGCATCTGCCTTCGGCTCAGGTCATGATCCTAGGGTCCCGGGATCGAGCCCCACATCGGGCTCCCTGCTCGGCAGGAAGCCTGCTTCTCTGTCTCCCACTACCCCTGCTTGTGTTCCCTCTCTCGCTGTGTCTCTCTCTGTCAAATAAATAAAATCTTAAAAAAAAAAAAAAAGAATGGAAGGAAGAACACAGAATTTCTTATGGCAAGGGTGATTATATAAGAAAGAAAAAAAAAGGGAAGGAAAGATACACATGGATGTGATCTCTGCTCTTTGGTCTTCAATGCAATGTGGTCAAAGTATGTTAGGTTACTTTAAGAAAAATGGCAAGTACAAGGGCTTTTGCCTGAATTCAGATTTTTGTTTGAGACTCTTGAAAGAGATCATGTTACAGGCTCCCCAGAGCAGCCTGAATGGTGGGACGGACGTCAAAACAAAACAGTCGATACACTATGCCAAGTCTATTCTCTCTTGAGCTTTTCTTTTTCCCTACTTCCCAGGATTCACAGAAGAGACCAGGATGTTCCTGATTGTCCCTGTGGGAGGCATGGTATTTAGCTGAGGGTCTCTAACCAGATAATTTTCCATAAGGGAATTTCCACAGTCAGGTATAAAGTGGTAGTGTAATGGAGGGCAGCAGAGCAGAAAACCTGAGCTGGGTACGATGTGAATTTAAATTAAAACTTAAAAAAAAAAAAAAAAATCCACAGCACTAGTAGCAGAAGCAAAAACAAATTTGGACCAAAACCTTTCCTAAGAGGCTACAGCATAGTACTAAGCAGAAAGAGAGAGCACAGACCATGAAATCCTTCTGCTTCAACTTTTAGAAGCTAATTTTGACCTAATTCTCAGGAAAGAAATCAGTCACAATAGATACCAGGACTGAGAACAGTTCAAGAATATTAAGCACAAATCAGAGGCACTTTCTCTCCCTCAACCAAAGGGACCCAAGAGAGAGCTTAACTTGGAGGAAAGAGGGGTTCTTAAAGACTGAACATTAATCTAAAAGGGAAAGAGTTACTTAAAAAGAAAGCTCAAACTGCAGGATCAAACTAAAATTACTGGAGTCAACTAAAACTTATATTTTCTTATACTGAAATAAATTAGAATAGTTCCAGGGAAATGAAGAAACAGTATTTTTGGTGCACACTTTGTAGTAGTATGGATAAATCTGTGAACGTATTTAAATGGTTTACAACACACTAAAATAATGTCTTTTTTTTTTCTGTTGAGTGGACAGTTCTGATCATAAAAGAATTCAGAAGGGACAATCCATTGTACTAAAACAAGAAATTTAACTAAATGTAACAGAATATCTACCTGAGTCTGATCCATGCACACACTAACTCTATACCCTGGGAATGAGGCACCCATCTAGGATAATGGCTTTATGATTGAAAAACCATAAAAATATAATTAAATAGTAATTAGAGGTAGAATAATGCATGGTTTAATTAGTTCTATCTTGGTTAAAAAAACTGGAAAGATATTTGGGTGGAGTTTGTATAATATGAAATAATATGATTTAATTAAGGATAAAATCTAAACTATATATGAAAAAATAAAAGCTTCATAATTAAAGACACTTAAATAATAAAAGCTTCATAATTAAAGATACTTAAATAAGTTATATATCTATTGATTGTTATTGTTTTTGTTTTATTTTGGTTTTCTTCCACTGAACTTGGTTGAAGTCACCCAAGATACCAGTTCCCATATGCTCAGTTCCTGTAAGTTGCATATCCATACCTCTCATTTGATTTACCATTGTACCCTACTACCTGGAAACATCCATAAACTGAAAAATGGTGGAAGATCATTTTCTTTCCCTGCTAAAAACACTTAATCTGTTGCTTATTTGCTCTCACTTTCCTTTTAGTATCACCCAGAAGGGTTGGGGCCACAGGCCACAATTTGATTTGAATACTTTTAACCTTCACATAAAATTTAACTTGGTATTTGACACTAAAATGTGGCCCTTTTATGAATATATTACACAGGCATTTCATGTTTTACCACTTGTTTATGTGATGTGCTTGTGCAACATGTTCTAAACATAAGGTTTATCAAAGAAAAACAGAACTGGCTACAGAAAATGGGAATATAAAGTGACAAAGCGTTTTAAAAAGGAGTGTACTAGCATGTTCTATTTCCACAATGCCCATTCAACCTGGCTTACCTCTTCCATTGTTTCACCTTCTTTCATTCATGAATCCACAGAAGCCAGAAACTTGGGTTTAACTCCATTCTCTATAGCTCCTGATTATATAACATTCACTCTCTTTGGGAGAATGTGTATTAATTTCAGAATTTTGAAGATGATCTCATTCAGAACAAAACTTTGTTATATAAGTAATGCCGTTTAACCTAGGAAGATTGTCATCAGTTACAAAATAGCTTCTGCAGGTTAAGTCTTTTTATGACACACAAAGAATGAGAACAGGGGCACTCTAGAAACAAATGGGCTCCAGCTCAAATATTTTCCAATCAGGTAACTGAAAGAAGAAAAGAAAGAAGACTCTCATTTCACTACCACAGCTTTATCATGCTATCTTAAGCACTGGGAGAGAAACATGGAAATTCTGGGAAATCTCTCTTTGGCCCTCTAATCCAGTGTTCCAAGGGAGACAGCACTAACACCAGATTATTGATATGAAAGCTCAATACTTTGGCAATAATGTGGACTAACTAGATCTTAAATGCTGGCATAAAACACTGGCCATTCAGCCAACTGGCCATTTAGCCCAGAAAGGTGAACATTTTCCTGGATTACATCCTCTCCCTTTAACATTCCATTGCCTTAATTGCTTTTCTTTCAAAAAATAAAAAAACATTCCTTTTACTCCATGATACTGCCTTAGTTCATGTTCTTACCATTTTTTGTTCGTGGCTATTGTGAAAGCCTCTTAATAACTCTGTTTTTAATCTTTTCCCCATAGGGACATTGATTATTTGGTATATATTCCTCCAGTGCATAAAACTTCTCAATGACTCCCCAATTATCTGGCCTAAGTTTCTGCCAATTTTCCTTTTCCTCAATCATAACAAGTTATTTCTGCACAAATATGTCATTCTGTCAAATCACCTAGGCTATTGCATGGGCTCTATCCTCTGTCTGATATGCTCTTTCTCAGTTCCTTCTTATCTAAATCTACCTATAATATTCCACAAACTTTGAAGAGTGACATTACCATTGACTGTTCAGTAGAGCTTTTTGTGTCTACCTCAGTAGAGAAAAGCACCTGCCTCTCTATTTCCATTGCACTTCAATTTTACATATATTATACTATGAATATGACAGGCTATGTTGACTGAATTGCTGTCATGTTTTCTCCTCCACTAAATTATAAAAGGGTATTTTTAAGAGGAGGGTTAATATCTTTTCAATTTTTTTATTAGTAATATTTAGCAAAGTGACTAAGTATGTACTCAACAAATAAATGTTTAAATGAATAGGGGGATAAATTCAATTTTTGTTACTTTAATGAGAAACATGTATCTAGTATTCTATGTCACTGGTTTATGTGACTTTTAGGAACCCAACCCCTTTGTAAGTTGAAGACAGCGTCTTCTTGTTCTTTAACTTTTTCAATTAAATATTAATAATTTAATTTAAAACGCACTATTTGAAAACTCTGCACACAGTGTATATTATGGTTGCAAAGACATCATTCTTGATCTTAGTGTTCACAATGTCATTTATGTGCCAAAGAAATAGGACTTATAAATAAAAGGACATATTGAATCAAAACAATTTAATTCCTATTGAAGCTCCTTTATTCTACATCCTCCTTGACACAGCCAACTGATTGCTGTGTTTCCTGTTATAGCATGGTATGAAATTCTATTTTCAGTTTCCTGGCACCAGTCTATAGTAATTCTTTGATTCTGTATACTAAACACATATTCTAAATGTCAAGATGGTTCAGATTTGTTATCACAGCAATGACCTTTATGACCTTAAAGTAATTTTGAAATAAGGGAACAGAAATCTTACTGATACCATATATGCACACATGTTTTTTGGTTTCAATGTAAGAAGCAGCAGAAATGCATGCAGCACATATGTAGACCCTTTCTTCTTTGTTCCTTGAAGGAAGAGGTGGGATTTAGCCTGTCAGTGACCTCTGTGATGTGGTTGCAATGAAAAGAAATCTGTATGCAATGTGACTGGAACATCTGTGACTTTTTTTCAATAACAATTATAAAATTAAATCTTTACTATTTTTAGGGTGTCCACTTCAGGACCACACTAAAATTGTTACTTAACTTGCTTCTCTGAACTACTTCTTTACCATATAAATAAAGTAATGCTGTGGCCATGCCTCATCTTTATAAGTCCAGTTCTGTTTATATCAATTCTCTATTTCAAAAGTCTATCAAATATTTCTGCTCTCTAAAAGACAATAATTCTTGAGCCTGTTATGCAAAACCCTCTATAAATCCCTTTCTACTGTTTTCTTTTTTATATGCAACAGCACCCAACTCCAATCTAACCTGGCCTACTGTTTACCGCACGCGCATTTCACATCTCTGCTATCATACACTGACAACATTTAATCTTTGTATTAAATTTAAAATAAAGTATCCCACGCCTGTTTGTCCAATTTTTATTATTCTTTGAATATCCATTGTCATTTTCCAACTCTTCCATGAATCTTTCATTACCCTTAACTTTAAGCTATTACTTGTTCCTATGTTTGAATTTGTAGTTGTTGGTTTGTTTGCTTCAATTGGCATATGTTTAAATAAATTTGTTAGGTTCTGAATTACTTTGTATGTTACCTTATACATGCTGAAACCATTCTCCTCCACACACAACTGCTCCCCAGGACAGTAAATCAACAACAATACCACATCTCTGAGGTGAATGACAGAGATTAGTGTTGCTTTCAAAGGCTTGAGTATCCTCTCCAAAATAAAGGTAATGGGTATCACCTATGCACTCAGGAAAAATACTACAGCAGGGTCTGTAGTTTATCCTACAAATCCTTCTGTAGAAAGCTTTTCCAGAAACTGTGATGAAATAAGAACACCACTACTTATTTATGTAAAAAATGAAAGAAAATAATCTGGAGTATAATCAGCTATTTTACATAAAATATTTCATTGTCTTGGAGAAAAAAATGTGTTGTAATATATTTTTTCTATTTTTGTTTTAGCTCTTCTGCTACATTTGTACTCTTTGGCATGTGTTTTAGTAAAATCTTAAAAAAAATGGAACAGCTATCACAATGTGTTAGGCAGTTTTATTATTTCCAGTCTGTAAAAATGTTCTGATATTTTACTCAGAAATTATGGTTCAGTCTCTGTTCACATGTTTATTTCTTTGGCCAGTAAACTCTGAGTTAGGCATTTTGAGGTATAAAAATCATAAAATAGTGAATCTGAGACTATCATGTTTCTAACTTCATTAAAAGGAAAAACAAAATGCATGTGGAATAGTTTGAAAATCAACTAGCAGCACTTATAAATACTCAAATATAAGTTCTAATAATTCAAAAAGTCTAGGTAAAGCCAAGAACTAAGGGAATATTTAAACAAAGGAGAATTGCTATTCAAAGAATGAACACCCAGAAACACTTTACCCCCTGCTTTGAGTGTTAGCCTATTAACTCCAAGTTACTCCCTTACCCAGCAAATTGCCCTTAGACAAATAAGCGCTGCATGTTTTGGGACTCTTGGCTTCCTTTTCCTGTTCTGAGGCAGCCTTGAGCCAACTAACTGATGCAAAGGTATAAAAAGTTCTCCTCCTGTTTCAAGTTGGTACTAACTCCATGGTGCAGTTTACGCTTCAGCACATTCCTGTATGATCAAACTGCAGCTAGTCCCCAGCTAAAACAGCATTCTTACTTTGCTTTTATCCCTTCCTCTACCTGCTTCCCTCATTCCCCTTCTACTGAGAATACTCCCCTCCCCCAGTACAACACTTGACCAAGGTTCCCCATCTCAGGCTCTACTTCTAGGGAACCTTACTTGATGTAAATCTTCGGCACAAACTTAATAGTAAGCCAGTCAAACTCCCCCACTGACGTGACATAATTCTTTGATATCCAGAATGGTATCAGATTACAGGAACTAGTGGGTTTGGAATAGATAATTCATATAGTATTTTCTCTAAGACTTTTGATATCATCAGAATCCAAAAGTAAGAGGCAGGTTCCTAAAATCTTTAGTTTTGATTAATTTTTAGCATTCAGAACTTACTGAGGAGTATTATGACCTTCAATACACATTGAAATATCAGTTTCCTTGACGTAAACCTTCTCCAAATTCTTTGATTTTTAGTTCTACAACTGTGTCAGGTTGTTTATTATGTGCAATTTGCAGGTGAATATTGTTACTAATGTTATTATTAATCATAAACTGTTATTAACCAAAAAAAAGAGGAAAAGCAGCATATGTAAAGGGAAAAAAAAAGCAGAAAAACACTGGATTAAAATTAAAATTAAGAGAAAAAAATGCAACCACAGCTGCAACTGGAACTGAAGGTATCATGAAGGCATCACTGTATGAAAACCAAAAGTCTTTTATCTCAACAAAATTTTTGCTTTGTTCTTTCTTCTTTGTTCTAATACTACATGATGTCAACAGTCTTTGAAAACTGAGCAAGTATCTATTAACCACTTGAACTTCCAGCTCTGAAGGAAACAAAATAATGAGAATTTTACCTACGCAAGAACTACTATAAAGGCTTTATAGTCTCTCTAAGAGAGTTTTATACATCACATTTCCACATCCTCTACAGAAATGTGTACTACTGACCTATAATGAAATCAGTTATGAGATATTTTAAAATATGTCTGTTATATATCAATAAAATAAAGGATCAGCACTAGAAAATGCTATTCCGTGCATTAAAGAGTCCTAAATTAAATTGTTTAATATTCCTTTCCTTTACTAACTAATTAAGGCATTTGTTAAACTTTTGTATAATTTTAAGGTAACAAGGAGAACCTAATGGAGTTCTATTGAATTTTTTCCCATTAAGTTAACATTATAGACTTTTAATGAATGTCTTAATTAGATACTCTTATTAACAGGGTTGATGCACAAATGAAAATCAGTCTCAATGTATGCAATATACCTCATTAGCATTCACTGCAAGACACTGACCAAAAACCCTCTTAATTAAAACTTTGTCTAATCTTCTTATGTATAACTGCCCATTCAACAATGTGTGTGTGTGTTCAGAAATGCACTATTAAATCAACAAAGAAATAGCATTTGAACTTAAATTTTATAAATTTGTACTTCTTTGATATCTATTTTTTCTTGTGTCCTTCAATTTTCCCACATTATTCCATCATCCCATTTAGCATATATATACAAAAGCTAATTTTGTACCTTGCTTTTACTATAACTCGTATTTTGCCTTCCTTTCATTGCAAGTAAGTTAACATTTTTCACTTGCTCCTTTCTCCTGCATTCCTCAACATACTTGATCTAATTTCTGTCTAATCATTCCAATTGGTATTCTCAATATGGCCTTTCTGATCTTTGTAGTGACATTAGGATCAGCAGACCATTTTTTTCCTCTTTTCCTTATGTGATCTCTCGGTAGCCATTGACTTCATTCTGACGAACTTTATGAAACTTTCTTTTTCTTTACCTCCAGATACTTCAATTTCTGGATTCCCATTTATCTCAGGCTATTTCTCCTCAAATTTGAGTTGTATAAAATGGGACTGACATTACATAAATGTTCATTTTCCTGATGGCTGTGCTCTTGGTCCTCCGTTCTCATTCTATATAATCTACTCAGATGATCTTATCAATATCTATAAACTAAATGTCAAATACAAACTGATTTATTCATTCAACATGTTTATTGATTGCCTAATTGGGGAAGATACTAAGTGCTGAAAAGACAGTAGTAAACAAAGCAGACATAGTCTTTGCCTCTCATGAAGCTTATATTCTAAGCTTCAGAGAACAATGATAAATAGCAAATTATACCTAGTACAGGCCTCTCTTGTGGGCTTAAAATATGTATATCCACCTGCCTACTGTAAATAGCTCCTGGGATATTTCATAGCTACTCCAAATTCAGCATGTTGAAAGCTAATTATCATGTTTATGTTATTCTGCTCCCTTTCTATAGCTCTCACCTGAGTGAGTTTCATTAAGGTCCAGAAATTTTTCCAAGAAAGAAATTTAGGAAATATCTAAATCTCTTTTATCTTTTTCACCCCTGCACATCCAATCAACTCTTAATCCCCAAAAGTATTTTTGCCCTCTTTCCATTTCCAAGCTATTATTTTGTTTAAACTCAGATCATTTCCTGCATAGATTTAAATAATTTTCCTGCTTCTTTATAGAACTACCACATTGCTTCTAATAGTAGTAGTTGTGGAGGATGGAGGATCTTATAGAACACATCTAATCCAGTCATTTATCTGCATAAACATGAAGTTTTACTTTCCTACAGCTTTTAAAAACAGACGAGCCTGGGTGGCTCGGTCTTTAGGCATCTGCCTTCGGCTCAGGTCATGATCCCAGTGTCCTGGGATTGAGCCCTGCATCCGGCTCCCTGCTCCACAGGAAGCCTGCTTCTCCCTCTCCCACTCCCCCTGCTTGTGTTCCCTCTCTCGCTGTGTCTCTCTCTGTCAAATAAATAAAATGAATTTAAAAAAATAAAAAAGTAAATTTCCTTTATTGAACATATATGTTCCTTCAAACATGTGATAATCTACAGTTTGCTAGTATCCTCAAATTAGCACTCACAGACACACTTTACATCCCTTTAGCCATAGTAAACCACTTGCATTTTGCTGAATGTGTGTAATGTCTCATTTTCAATTTCTTCCAATGTACTTTCCTTTTTATTTATCTTTATTCCTACAACTTATCCTTCAAAACTCAACCACTTTTTGAAATACCTCTATAAAGTATCAATCTAAAATTTATATTCCTTTTTGTTTCCTATACCACCCAGGATAAAGGTGTATAAAAGATTATCAAAGTGTAAAAGTCACTGAATTACCTGTCTTATTCCTCAATAAAACCTAGTTCCTACGGTGCTGGAATATAGATTTTAAGATCTTTCATCTCCATCAAAGATTTCAATTCCCCAAAGATGTCCACATCCCACTCCCTGGAACCTGTTTCCTTATAGGATGGAAGGGAGTTAAATTTACAAATGGTATTAAGGTTCTTAATCAGCTTACTTTAAAATAGGGAAATTATTTTGGATTATCAGGATGGACCCAAACTAACCACATGAGTTTTAAAGATAGAAGAGGGATGCTGGAAAGTGGGTCATAATTATAGAACAGGAAAAGTACTCCACTCCCCTTTGCTGACTGAAAATGAAGGAAGAGGATCATTGTCCTAGGAATGTGGCAGTGTTTACAATCTGGGTGTGGGAAAACAGCAGTATTACAACATTAGAAGAGGCTAAAACTCTAAGAAAATCATATCTTTTTTAATTTTTGAACATCACATCCTTTTAGATAGAGGAACAACGAATGGTTTCAGAAAGTATGGGATGAAACCCAAAGATAAAGGCATCCCCTAATTTCGCATATGGACTGACATAAATCCTGGGCCTTACGATCAAGCTGTGCACATATGTAACACACACACACACACACACACACACAGCATAATAAAGACATTAGGAATTGAAATATCTTATATACCAGTGATCAAATCCCAGTCTAACTTCTGAGTGGTGCATATGCTGGTGAATCCAAACATCATAGCAAAGAAATTGAAAAATGTACTTACATTGCAGCCACCACTCATAAAAAGCAAGATAAAACTTTCGGTTTAAACTAGTTGATTGTCTACTGTATTGGTCTGCCAAAACAAGATACCACCCACTGGGTGGCTTAAATAACAGAAATTTATTTTTTCACAGTTCTGGAGGCAAGAAGGCTTAGATTCAAATGCAGCAAAACTAACCTAGATTAAAATTAAGCCCAGCAAGTTTACTTTCTAGTAAAATCCCCTTTCCTGGCTTTCAGGTAGCCACCTTCTTGCTGTGTCTTCATATGCCCTTTCTTCTGCATGCATGTGGAAAGAAAGAGCTATGGCGTCTCTTCCTTTTCTTATAAAGACACTAACAGGAGGGGAAGAATGAAGGGGGGGAAATCGGAGGGGGAGATGAACCATGAGAGACTATGGACTCTGAGAAACAAACTGAGGGTTCTAGAGAGGGGGGGGTGGGGGGATGGGCTAGTCTGGTGACGGGTATTAAAGACGGCACGTACTGCATGGAGCACTGGGTGTTATATGCAAACAATGAATCATGGAACACTACATCAAAAACTAATGATGTAATGTATGGTGATTAACATAACAATAAAAAATATATATATAGCTGAGTTGAACATCAAAGAATTATTATAAAGATCTTAGTTACTTACAAAGTTGGAAAAATGAATATTAAAAGCATGTATCAGAATATCCAATTAAAAAAAAGACACTAGTCCTAATGGATTAGGTTCTAACTTAACCTTAGTTATGTACTTAAGGCCCCATCTCTAAATACAGTCACATTGAGAATTAGGACTTCAACATACAAATTTTGGGAAGACACAATTCAGTCCATAGACCTAGTAAAACAAAAATAAAATTTTCTATAGGACAGAAAAGGGCTCAGGTAACCAAGGAATAATGGTCAGAATTTCTAGGAGAGAATCCAAATTTTCTGAAATACAAAGAATTGTGAAAATCTGAACATATTTAAGAGAAAGGGGAAATCAAAAGATATGAACACCTAGATTATGTCATTTCTCTTTAACTTGAAGACCATCCTTTAGTGTTTATCTTGTAGCATTTGGTGGATCAACTGAGATGACTCAGAGGTTAGAATTATAAAAAAATCTTTAAATCAGCTATCATAATTATCCTTTATAACATAAAACTGAACAGTATCAACTGAATATAAAGTGGAAAATTTCCAGAAGAAAATTAAAAATAAAAGGAATAACTGAAATTTTTAGCCAAAAATTACAATATCTGAAATAAAAAATTCACTGTAATGGCCTCAATATCAGAATGGAGATGACAACAGAGTCAGTGGACCAGTGAAATTTTCTATATATCAGTAGAAATTATACAATTTTTTCCTGGGTTAGATAATATTCCCTTCAAAATTCATGTCCATCCCAGAACCTTAGAATGTGACTCTATTGGAAACGGAGTCACTGCACATGTTATTAGTTAAGACGAGTCATACTAGGGTAGAATAAGCCCCTAATCCAATATGACTGGTGTCCTTATAAAAAGGGGAGACAGATGCACAGGAAGAAGACCCATGTGATGACAGAGGCAGAGATTGGAATGATGTAGCTACAAATCAAGGATGCCAGTGATTAATGGCTACCACCAGAAGCTATGAAGAAGCAAGGAAGGATGCTACCCAGAGTCTCAGAGGGAGCATTATCCTGCTGACATCCTGATTTTTGACTTCTAGCCTCCAAAACCATGAGAGAATATGTTTCTGCTGTGTTAAGCCAGATAGTTTGTGGTACTTTGTTACAGAAGCCCTAAGAAACTAATACATATATGACAAACAGAGTGAAACAAACAAACAAATGAGATTTACAAAGACCTTAGGACAATATCAAAAGGCCTAATACTCTCATCGCTTCTCGGCCTTTTGGCTAAGATCAAGTGCAAAAGGCCTAATACTCTTGTCATTGAAGTCCTAGAGAGACAGGAGAAGGTGACTGGCATATCACAAACATTTGAAGAAATACATTCTGCACATCTTGCAAATTGGAAAAAATAATAAATTGAATGCTTCAAGAAGCTGAGCAGATCCCACAGAGAATAAAATCCATATATACATATATATATACATATATATATATACACCCATTCAGCCATAATATAATCAAATTGCAGAAAATAAAATAAAAATTAAAAAATGTTAAAGCAATAAAAGAAAATTGCATGCTGTATATAAAGGTATGATGACTTAAATAGCAGTAGATTTTCAATAGAAACCATGGGTATTAAGGGTATTAAGGAGGGCACGTACTGCATGGAGCACTGGGTGTTATACTCAAACAATGAATCATGGAACACTACATCAAAAACTAATGATGTACTGTATGATGACTAACATAACATAAAAAAAAAATAGCAGCATACGATAAAAGAACAATGTCTATAAAGTGTTAGATGAAATGTCAACCTAGGTTTTTATATCAAATGAAAATGTGCTTTAGATATATAGCTAAATAAATAAAGACAGAAAACTAAGAGGATCCATAACCAGCAAAACTGCTCTAAAATAAATGCTAATTTATTTTAGGTCTTTATGTTGAAGGGAAGTGATTCCAAAGAGAAATATGGAACTTTATGAATAAGAAAGCAACAGAAAACGGTAAATATCTCAGTAAATACAAGAGTCTATAGTTCACCTTTTAAGTTTTCTAAGTATGTATGGCTGATAAAAAAAAAATAAAATTGTGCAGGTGATTTTCAAGGTGTATATACCCAGGCTCTATGTTTTACTTGTGATTGTATAATATTAACTCTAATTAGACTAAAGTATGTGTATATATCCCTTAGAAATGACCACTAGAAAACTAAAACAACAAAATATAGCCAAAAGCCAGTAAACAGATTAAAATCAGATAATAAAATATAAGTAATAAAAAAATCAAAGGTAAACAAGGAGCAGAGGGTAAAATATAAACAGAAGATAAATAATAAAATGGTAAACCTACATCCTACCATATCAATAATTATATTAAATACAAATGGTGCAAGCACACCAATTCAAAGACAGAGATTCTCAAATTGGATTTTTAAAAATTGCACTCAATTTCACACTGCCTACAAGAAACCCACTTTAATTATAATAATATAAATAAGTTAAAAGTTAATAATAGAAAAGTTATGCTATGTGAGCACTGATCAAAAGAAAGTAGGAGTGGCTATATTAATATCAGAGTATACTTAGAACAAAGAATATTACCAAGGAGAAATCAAATAATTTAATAATCTTAAATGGCTCAATTAAGAAAATGAACAATTATGAATGTAGGTGCAGCTTAGAGCGTCAAAATACGTGAAGCAATAACTGATATAACTATAGGGAAAATGCATGTGCATTTAGACAAGACAATCACACACTATTAGACAAGGCAATGGCAGACGCTGAACATACAAAATAGAGGTCAATCAAACCAAATGAGCTTATTTGAATGAAAACACTATAAAAATATACATCATTAAAAAATTAAAATCTAGGGGCGCCTGGGTGGCTCAGTCGTAAAGCGTCTGCCTTTGGCTCAGGTCATGATCCCAGGGTCCTGAGATGGAGCCCTACATCAGGCTCCCTGCTCCGCGGGAAGCTTGCTTCTCCCTCTCCCACTCCCCCTGCTTGTGTTCCCTCTCTCGCTGTGTCTCTCTCTGTCAAATAAATAAATAAAATCTTTGAAAAAATAAATTAATTAGTTAATTAATTAATTAAAAATTAAAATCTAGGAATGATGCTAAAGTGGCTGGGATACAGGACCTTCCTAGGCAAACTGAGATGACATGTTATGGCCATCTATCCCATGACTCATATCTATGACTTCCATAATCCACCTTAATAAATGTCATAGGGGCGCCTGGGTGGCTCAGTCCGTTAAGCGTCTGCCTTCGGCTCAGGTCATAATCCCGGGGTCCTGGGATCGAGCCCCGCATCGGGCTCCTTGCTCTGTGGGAAGCCTGCTTCTCCCTCTCCCTCTGCTGTTCCCCCTGCTTGTGTTCCCTCTCTCTCTCTCTGTCAAATAAATAAATAAAATCTTTAAAAAAAAATAAATGTCATATAATTTACCTAGTGCTCATGCTAAAAACCTATGGCTCACTTTTGACATCTTTCCTTCACACCCTATATCCAATCTATCAGCAATTCTGTTAGTTCTAACATCAGAATATAATGAAGATATCCAAATGCTTCTCATTACCTCCACAACCTCTCTTAATCCAAGTTACTATAATTTCTCACTTTCATTACTAAAATAGACTTCTAATTGCTCTACTAGTTTTCACTATTGTAATTCTTCCACATTTTATTTTCTCTGGAACAGCCAGATTGATCTGTATAAAACTTCAACAGGATTCTGTCATCCTTATGCTCAGTATTTTCCTATAGTTTCTTCATGACAAAACAGAATGAAATAGAAACTCCATGACATCATCTACAAGACACTGAATGATCTGGCCTTTTTTATTCTACTAGAAAGGCTTCTCATAACTACTTTATGTAAAATAATGTTCCTTCCCTAGTCACCTCTCCTATCCAGCATCATTTTTCTATTTTTCTTCATAATATAACATGCAGTACTACCAATATATTTCACATATTTATTAGTTCATTGCTTGTCTTTTCATGAGGACAGCAATTGTGTCTGTATTGTGCATCTGTATATTCACCACATCTAAAAGAATACCTAAACATAGACAGAACTAAATAAACATGCTTTGAATAAATTAGTGAATTATAATTACTCACTTACTATGTTTCAAGAGTTATTGTAAGAACTGAATATAAATAACCCTATTTAACCATCAAATGAATATTTTAAATAAATATAATTTTATTGGTTTTATAATGAATAAATTATATATACAGAATTTTTAGTATTTTCCCAAAGTTCAAACAGCTAGTCAGTGATAGAAATAGGATTCAGACTAGCCCTCTTTATTATTCCTACATTTCAACAAATGTTACACATATCCCAGCTATCAAAAGAAGGATTTTATGAAACACACAGGTATATGCCTTTGTAAGTACATGTATTTTTCTTAAGTGTACTTTAACATATTTACTAGAATAGCCAACTGTTGAATTCACAGATATTATTGGTTAAGGCAAAGTTAAATTCATTTCAGTATAAAATGTGACGCACCCCTTTCAGGAGTAGGATGTCTAGTTATCTGTAGGAAAAACTTTCACTATCAAACACTTAAAATTGTTTCATAAGATCTTTTATTTATTTTTTTAAAAGATTTTTATTTATTTGACAGAGAGAGAGAGACAGCGAGAGAGAGAACACAAGCAGGGGAAGCGGGAGAGGGAGAAGGGACCCTGGGATCATGACCTGAGCCCAAGGCAGACGCTTAACGACTGAACCACCCAGGCGCCCCTCATAAGATGTTTTAAAATATGTGGTTTTTTTTGTTTTTTTTTTAAGATTTTATTATTTATTTGAGAAAGAGAGAGGGATAGAGCACAAGCAGGGG
>NC_138375.1:66071387-66116031 GCF_054177405.1 Leptonychotes weddellii | reverse complement strand
GAGAGAGTTGTTGCTCTTCTTTTCTTCGATCTCCTGTTGAGTTTGTAGGTGTTCCGAATGGTTTGATCCCTATCCAGCTGAATTCCTGAGAGGAGACGAAATCCAGGTCTCCTACTCCTCCGCCATCTTGCTCCGCCCCCCTGACTTTAGCTTTAAATTAAACAGAAATAAAAAAGCATCCTCTGAGAGCTCCCAACAACATGGTTCTCAGACAGGAATTTATTCTACCTGTGAGGCCCAAAAAATGAGAGCTGAAAATTTCATTTAAAGTGATCTTGGATTGTAATGTCCCTGGGAACCTGATAAAGCAAAGGCAAACCCTAACTGGAAAATGCATTTAAAATCTATAGATTAAAGATTACTCTCAGATAAAAGTCAAAGTCTTATAATGTCCAAGAAAGAAAGAGAAAGAAAAGAATAACAATTAATAAAGACAAAAATCACAAAATATGAGAAATATGAGAAGTTGAATGAGGACCATCAAGAAAAAACCTGCAAAATAGGATATGAAAAATGCAAATATTAATATTTTATATATAAAATATGAAATGAACATTACTAAGGAATAAGAAATGGTAAAACGTGATTAAGCAAAATTAAAGAAAATCCAGATACTTTAGAAATAAAGAATTAATATTCCCATCTCACGTGACAGGTTAAGTAAAATATTAGACTGGACACAGTGGAAGAGAAAATAGATTTGAAGAAATTAGCCAGAAAGAATCACTGTGGCTAAAAAAAAAAAAAAGGATTGGTATAATGAAGAAAAGGTTTGGCCCAGGAAGGAGAGATTTCAGAAGGCCTTGCTAGCTCCAGAAGGACCAGGACCGAAGAGAGAGAAATGGGAAAAGATAGTAATCAATGAGATTAAGATTATGAGTTTCTCATAAATAATTAAACATAACTATCCTTAGACTGAGACAGATCTTAAGCAGATAAACAAAAAACAATCTACTCAAACAATAAATATTAAAAGAATACCTTAAAAACAATCTTCTAAAAAAGAAGAGTTTTTTTAAAACCAAGGACAGATTTTTTTATAAAGGAATGAAAAGTAGGATAATAAGACTTCTCAAAACCAACAAAAAAGATTGAAACAGGACAAATTTTTCATTAGGAAGTGCACAACTACATAATAACTATAGCTGACTATAGTTTCCAAATGAAGGTGAAATAAAAGTAAAAAAAAAAACTTATGAGACCTTTGTATCAAAATTCCCTTATTAAAAGTGCTTTTAAACTCTTTATTTCAAGAAAAAGAAAATTACTCCAGGAGGCAGTTCTTAGGTACAAATAGGAATGTTGAACAAAGAAAATAATAAATATGTAGGTACACTGAAAAAAAAAATTAAATATATGTTACATACGAATCAGTTTGAAGGACATTTAAAAAATAAATAATATCTCAGGTGACATATGCACATGGCATATATCAGGATGGCAGTACTATAATGGCTGATTTGGGGGACTCTTCTGCTCCATGTTTCTGTTTCATGAAACAACATAAAAGAATTCCCTTACTCTATAGGTTACAATCTGCACACATGCCAATTAAGCTCTGAATTAAATACCCTATATACCGTGGCATCATAATTATAGTTCACTACCATAAACTGTTAACCGGCATATTGCAATGCAAAATAAAATCTCAAGAAATGTTTGCTGATGACTGTAAGCTTCAAATAACAATATAAAATGTTTAAATTTTAAGTATATTTCTTTCTTCTTGATTATAAAAGATTATGTTGATAGTAATTCTTCATATTTCATTATATAAATATAAAACATTGTACAAGATGGTAAATAATACATGCATTAATACATTCATACATACAGCTTCCTGGTATAAAAAGTATCAGCTGTATTCAACATTTAAACTTGAATGTTTTAAGGATATGCAGTTGACTGTGCTTGCCCAAGTTTACATGGTGTGACAGAGAATGAGCTATATTTGTTAATTATAACTCACAATAAAGAAGGAATCGTGCCTCAAGCAAAAATATTAGGCTTCTATATATAGTTTGTTGTAAAATTTGCAACAATAATTCCATTATTACACTATAATAATGCCAAGAGGTGAACTAGGTGAGATAATAAATTAACTTTATTTACATGGCATGTTTGTAAGTGAAGACAATCTAATTAGATCAACTTTAATTATCTCTAGAGGGAAAGAGTTGTTATTGATTGGTTTGTGAAAGGACAGTAAGATAATTCATTAAAGTTGTTTTATTTGCCAACTTTAACTATAAAAGGCTTAAAGTACAACTTCAGTTAGAATTAAATCCTATTTCTATGAAGGTGTCAAAAAGAAACATTCCTTCACTTCCTTTGTTTCTCAATTTAGGCATGATTGCCTTATGACCTGTTTTGTCTTACTTTAAGAAGATTTATAAATTACCATATCCTCATTTTCATCTCAATTCAGAATTTGGATGTGGGTGTACCACATATAAATTTCAAATCTTAAAGTGAATTTGGTGTTCAATATGGTGTTAAGTTTGATAGCTCCTCAGTAGGCCACTTTTAATAGACAAAAATGAATACCTATATTGCAATATATAAGTCACATATTTTTTATTTTTACAAATGCTTTAAATTGTGATAGAGCCTCTCTACATCTTCAGTGTAGATTTTATATTATTCAAAATTAGGATAAATTGTGAGATAATCTATCATAGGATTGTCTAATTTCCTTTTGGTAATTCTAATTTGGTTTCTTTGTCAGTCACATACCTAAGGTCTCATCTATGTCTTCTTTGGCTGATTACTAATCATGAACTCCCTTCTCTTTACTTTTCCACTGTATAATATAGAGGACGTCAGTAAAACAGGAAGTATAGAAGAGTAGTATGATTTTGAAGTTCAAGAGGAAAAAACTAGTAAGCAAATAGGGTCATCAGAGAATCACCAATGATTATTCAACTGTTGAGCTACACATTCTGATACTTTATTTGCCTGTTCAGAATAGTGTTTTGAATATTGTTTATTCTCAATACATATTAATTTGGAAAGGGAATTTATGCATCAGCTACTAAACTGGGTGACAAGGTGATATTCACTACCTTTTGCCATTCAGGGATTCTTTCATTCTATGATGATGATGCCACTTCATTATCAAAGTAATTATTAATTTGGCCTAAGAAAAATATTCTTTGTGTGAATCTTCCCAATTATTGAATATACAAATATTTCACTGAGATCTCTGAAGTCTGATGAAAGGTATTAAAGGATTTCACCATAATGTCCAAAAGAGTAATTTAATGTAATAACTATAGAATTACGCATCTAGATAAAAGTGAGATTTAAAAAATGTGGCTTTTATATTTGGAATTTATATAAGAATATTGAAATTTGATACCTTTGCCATAATTTTAAGAGCTGATTATTAGGATATTAAACTTAAGAAAACTCATTTTGGAAGTCTTATTCCTACCAACCATGCACACTGTTCCTTTATGACTTAACAATTTTATTTTTTTATTTCAATATGTTTTGATTGTTCCTCTCAGCTTAACCGTGATAAAGAAAATGATATGACTACACTGACAGTAAAATAAAAATACTCATTATCTCTACATAAGGTGTAAAAAAATCTGTTATATAACATTCTCTATGTTAAAATAGGTTGAATGTGGTTATCTAATAGTATCAGTGGATAGCAGGCAGAGTTGAATAAGAGGTCAGATGGTAAAGAAATCAAAGGTTTTATCAGAATATTTTCAGAAATAAAATATTTTCAAATAACAAGAAAGTGATATAGTAAATATAAGGAAGGTAAAAGAAAATTTTTCATAATTTTTGTGTCTATTAGAAATGAAAAAGCCAAAAATGGTCTCAGATGATTTTTCTTATTAGTTTAACTACCAGTAATTTCTAGTGTCTGACACCAGATTCTGTGTGTTAGCCTAGATGTAACTATCCTAACCTGTCTCATATGCAGAGAACTCAACTCATCAGAGCCAACTAAAAGTAGAGCCTTTTTAGGCTCTATACATGTTATATAAAAAAGCATTATAGACTGAATTGTGTCCCTCAGAAAGATATGTTGACATAATAATTCCCAATACCTCAGAATGTGACTTTATTTGGAAATAGAGTCCTTGTAGATGTAATTAGTTAAGCCAACATGTGTTCACAATGGAGTAAGGTAGGCCGTTAATCCCATATATGACTATTCTCCTTATAAGAGATAGAGGAAAAGATGGCATGTGAAAATATAGACATACAGGGAGAATGCCATGTGATAATGTAGGCAGAGACTGAAATGATGTGGCTGTAAGCCAAGGAACACCAAGGACAGCTACCCTCTGAAGCTGGAAGAGGCAAGGGAGGATTCTTTCCTATAGGTAACAGAGAAGAAGTATAGCCTGACAACACATTGATTTTCCACTTTTAACCTCTAGAGCTATGAGACAGTAATTTCTATTGTTTGAGGTCACCCAGTTTGTGGTATTTTGTCATGGCAGTAGCTTTTCAGTGGGATTTTATATATACTAATTCCGGATATAGTCAAATAAGCCAATTTCTCTTTGGACTCAGTATAATCAAAGAGCTAATCCAAGGTTACTGGTTCCAGTAACATCAAAGATAAATTCATGTTGCAAAGAAATCTACAGGAATGAGGAGAAATGTGTGAAAGAGATAGGAAAACCAAAGGGACCCCATGAAAGAAAAAGCTGATTTTTTTTCCTTTGCTTCTTTTGCTGCTTCTATTCTTGCTAGGACCTGCACCCCCACCTTACACATGCTTCAATGAATGTCCACCTTGCAAAGGTCAAGGAGTTAATGATTTCTTTGGAGTCTTCCAACGCAAAAGATAACATGTAAGGGGTGTCCCGGTGAGGTTACCATGAACATTTTTCAAGACCCCTGGCTCCAGGCATAAATGACTTATGGAAGACACCTGAGCACTCAACCTTGTTGAATCAATTCCTGGATGCCTGAGAGGACACCTACACCAGATCACTATCCTCAATAAAAATTCCAGACCCCAAGCAAAGATGAGGCTCATGTACCTTTTCCTTTGTGAGTCTCTCAGTTACTCTGTCTATATCTGCTCTATGTTTTCAAGAAACTCTGCTCTTACTTCCTCTTGGCTCATGGTGTTTGATTTCCATCCTGCAAGAAGCCAAGGACCCTCTTGGCTAGTCCTGTGGGACCCACTCTGGGTCCTTGAACCTGGCCTGCCTGCATCAAAACTACCCAAAAACCTTTTCTCACAGAATGGAAGATAGCAACATGTAAGTATTGATGGTGCTATAATATACGTTTGTTTTGATATTGTTGTGATTTAATTTTGTTTTTTTCCTCTAAATCTCCCTGATAAATTCCACATGGATGGATTAGCAATAATTTGTTTTACATTATCCATTTTTAATACACATTTTATATACTTAACAAATAAATTCTCATAAAATAAAATTCAACATAGAAGGGATAATTATCCACAAACTTCCTGCAATCTAAAATCTATGCATATAACACAATTTAGATGGAAATATGAAATGAAAAATATTCCTAGAACCCCTCTCTTTGCAGATGTCATGCTATGCAAACATCATAGTATTTCTTACATCATCAACCTTCCAACATGAGAGGATACAAAGGAATTTCAGCAAACAATTTTATGTATTTACTTTTTCCCTGCACTAAGCACTAGACTTTAAAGTTATTCTAGAATTATACATATCTTGCAATGGTGAAAAGGACCATTCTGATTTTTATTATTAAAATGGAAAAAAAAGGAATAAACCAATTTTTGAGTTTTTAAAAGTATAACCCAGTTAAGAAAATAAATGAACACTGAGTATTTATAACAATTTATTAGGTTTTGAAAAAAAATATGAAGGACAAAAGTTAAGCTAAAGTACCTACTCTCTATTCACTACAACCTCATTGGCAAAAGTTGTTTAACATAGCATCCATTCATATCTATAGTCAGAAAAATTTGGATTTGATTTCTGTCTCTGTCATTACCAATTGTGTCCATGGTAGCAATTTATATAACTTCTAAGAGTCTCAATTTCTTTCTGTAGATATATTAATAATAATGTATAGATTTTTTATGATAATTAAGTGAGATAATACATGTAAAGAACTTAGCTCAATTCCTGATGTAAAAATATTCTCTCCAATAAAAATCAACAACTACAATTATAAAATAGCAAAATATTTTAAAAAGGAAAATAACTTCACTAGAACTTACAGAACAAGAGAAAAAAATGAAAGCTAGCAACTTCCTGATTCTATTTTTTCATGAAAACAACCATAAGATAGGAAATGGAGCCATTAGCTGATCAGCATTCACTATTTAACAGAAGTCATCCTAGGAGACAAGATCAGTTGATCTGAATCACTTACCCAACACAAGCACCATAATGGGTGACTAATTCAGAACAAAGTAGATGGGATAGGCTTCAGAAGAACAGTACCAGTGTGAAATCAAATCAAATCAAAAGTATGCAGCTGGTTTCTACTGAGAAACTGCTTCTTTCAATGACTGCCTTTGGCCTCCAAGGTAAGTGATGAATAGGAAGGTAACTGAAGAGAGCTGGTGGAAAGATCTCAAGATCACCAGAGGTTGGCCCCAGATACATACCGCTTGGAGAAGGAGCTTTGGTACTATAAACAGCTATTCTTTCCCCACCACATTCAATTTCCAAGCATCAAACATTATTACTTTTTTGAGAATTATAAATATTTTGATACTAATGACTAACAAATCAATTGTGAGAAAATATATGCATATATATTAAATACTAAAATTAAATAATTATAATGAACAGAGAGTATCATTAAAACTGTTGATTATTATGAGACATTAGCTACATGAATTTGTTAATTTTCCCTCATGATATCCCAAGAAAGGATAGGAAAGAAAACGGAAAATAGATAATCCTAAAGAATGAAGACAAGTAAAGGAAAATCATTAGCAAATGTAGAATTGCAGATCATTTATAGAGAAAACAAATGTGGTACAAAACACAGGAAGAATTTATGGAAGAAATTTATGGAAAATGGAAAGCAAATGCAACACAGAAGTCAAGGCCATGAGTTCCCAGAACAAAATGTATTGGGAAAGAGGCTACTTAAAAAATGCAAACATTGAACTGATACACCTACACTTTAAAATGTTCTACAGAGGGTGCCTGGGTGGCTCAGTTGGTTAAGCGACTGCCTTCAGCTCAGGTCATGATCCTGGAGTCCCTGGATGGAGTCCTGCATCGGGCTCCCTGCTCGGCAGGGAGTCTGCTTCTCCCTCTGACCCTCCTGACCCTCCCCCCTCTCATGTGCTCTCTCTCTGTCTCTCTCTCAAATTAATAAAATCTTTAAAAATAATAAAAATAAATAAAAAAATAAAATGTTCTACAGATATTGAAGAAGAAATCTCTATATATTGTATGACTCAAAGTTGTTTCAAATATAAATCTTTCACAGAAAATTCACATACAGTATGGAAAATGACTTTTTTTCTTTTCAAGAGGATTAAAAGAAAATGTGTTGAAGCTATGAAACAAGAATAAAATGAACTAAATTCTACCACAGTACAATTCAAAGTGAACTGGAAGTCTTATCTGATACAATCAATATAAAAATAATCACTTAATAAAACCCATATAATACTGAATTAAAATATGTAAACAAAATGGGAAATACACAGAATTCAACAGAAACTAATGGAATGCTGAACAGATTGGGAGAAAAGACCACAGACAAGAGGTATAGAATATTGTGGCTCAACATTCAAGTCATTTTGTTATGGAGCCAGAAGACAGAACAAAATGAAGAAAATCAATATAGATTAAACTAAAAAATACTTCATAAAAATTTAAGCAAAATACTACAAATCATAGATACTTGCACCTATCCCATGTAAGAGGAACAAAGAGAAACTATTACCAAAGTATGTCCTATTATTTTATAAAGAAAAAGTAAAGAATCATCCAAATTTACAAGAGAAGTTCCTTGGCTTCAAAATCTGTTATCTCAAATTTATTAACTATATCAACCTAAGACAACATAGAATATAGCCTTAAAAAGGAAGGGTATTATCCAAAAATATTTTCCAGGACAAATTGACATTTACTTGTGATTGTAACAGAAAGTCATTCTCAGGAATGCACTATTTATTTATTTATTTATTCATCCATTCATTCATTCATTCATTAGCAGGCAAGATTTAAAAAGAAGCAAACAAACCACAAACATGCATTCTGCTAACAGCAATGGAAGGAATGTTAGAGAATGGAGTGAAACAGAAAAATTAGTAAGTAATAAATAAATGTAGAAATAGATATGCATAAAAACTAGAAATGTATTCTTAATCAAAGGTATTACAATATAAACAGGTATGATTACTTATAAAAGCAGTTATATATCTTAAGGTAATTAATAGGAATGAAATAACATTATAGAAGTGTTTTAAACAGGTCAAAAATAAATTCAAACATCAAGAAAAGGAATTTTCACTTTATGGTTCACTACAAATACCTAGATAATAGTTGATGAACTGATGGGCACAAAAGAAAGCACAATGAGGGATAACACTGATGGTTAAGTAATGAAGAGCAAGTCAGAATTCGGGATCAAGAAAAAAGAAATGTCAAAAAGAGGAAAACATTTTACCAACCATGAAAAAAAGTCCAAATTCTGCCTTTGGTTTAGATCAGGGGTCTGGAACTTTTTCTCTAAGGGTTCAAATTGTAAATATGTTGAGCTTTATGAACTATATGGTCTCTGTCCCAACTATTCAACTTTGCTCTTATAGCATTAGAATGATAACAAAGAGTATGTAAACAAATGAGTGACTGTATTCCAATAAAACTTTATTTATGCACACTAAATTTGGATTTCATACAATTTTACAGGGCATAAAATAGTACTCTTATTTTGATTTTTTTCAAAAATCACATAAAAATGTAAAAAACACTCTTAGCTTACAGGTTGTACAAAAAAACAGGCTGTGGGTCTGTTTAATTTGACTCAGAAAACGTAATTTGCCAACTCCTGATTTTGATAAATAAATTGATTATATAGTATTGATGAAATATCTTAATCAAAAGAGGTATTACATATAATACAACTATGAAAGCCCATTAAATATGTTATAAAATTGGTATACAGTGAATAAAATAAAGACCTCTTTTATAGTGATATCTTAAAAAATCATGCCTTAGATTTCTGTGTACTTGACTGAATGGCAGTCCTATACTCATGGAAAAGGTTCAACACAAATACTTTTCAGAACTCCCATTGTGTATATGTATAATCGAAAGCCCTTCAAATATCTCCATGCTCTGTTCTCCTAGGGTTTTAGATGAAGTCACTGAGGAGTGTCACATAGGGTTCAGGAGGCACTGCTTTCAGGTCTATAGAACAACTACCCCGTTTTCTGCTTGTTCACTTAGCTCATTTCTCCACTGAGCAATTCTAAATTTCTGTATTTAGTGTCAAAATGTGTATTGTTACTAACCTGCTCAAACATCATGAACTCTTCTAAATTCCCAGCACAGAATTAGCAAGGAAATAACATTTTTTTCAGCTCAGCTGCTTCAGAAATTGAGTATGCAAAAAAAAATTTGGGATCCATAATGCAAAATTATGGAGGGTGATTTGGTAATATAAACTGAAAATCCTAAAATACTGTAAAATCTCTGGACCACAGTTTAATTCCTAGAATTTATCCTAAATTAACCATCCTGAATAGAAGTTACTTTATTCAGCTGAATATTCAGAATAACAATTTTTATAAATACTTAAAATTATAAACCACAAATTTTTTCAGCAATAATTGTAATTAAAATACAGTACACATTGTAGAATGTATTTATAGAATTTAGGATGATGGCACAACCAGTAAAAATTATAGAAACGAATAGGTAAAAAATCCTGTACCCCAAAAGACAACATGCTTACACAGTTCTATATGCACAATACGCCAAAAATTCATGAACTAGACTCTCTATAATATTGAACTGGTTTGGTAAATGTGTAAGAGAAAAACCCAACCAATTCACTATAGCACATGAAGAAAACTTTGATTATATAACAGGAAAAAAAGGTACCAAAAAATAAAATTGGGTCTGATCCAAACTATTGAATAACATGAAAGGAAAAAAAAAGGGAAAACGGTTCAATATTAGAAAAGTTCATGATACAAATTAACTTTTGAATAATTTTCCCTCTCATTTACTTAGGTACCCTTACTAAATTTAAAGAGCATTTCGATAAAATTTAATAAAAAATAGGAGTGAATTTCTTTATCTCGCTGAAGGTATCTACCAAAAAGTTAGGGCAAAAATCATACTAAGTGGTGTAACTTTCAAAACATAAAACTAAAATTAGTAACAAGGCAAGGTGTTCATTATCAGTACTATTCAACAGTGTTTTTGAGAGCTTACGCAATGCATGAGAACGCCCATGAAAAGAAATGATTTCTCATAAACATAATTATTTATTAGAGAAAAGGAAGAAAACATTTATTTGGGGACTCTAAGAGTCTTTTCCATAGAGGAACAAAGTCTAACAAATATCAAACTATACTGTAAAGACACACTGTTAAAACAACATGTAATTTGTGCAGTTACCTCAGCAGTATTAGGAAAATAGATTAACTGAACAGAATAGAAAGCCTGGAAACTGAAACAGATGTAAGGATTTGCTATATAAATATGTTAGCATCTCAAATCAGTGCATTAGGAATAACAATTCAGCAAGAGGTGAGAATCTCAAATGCAGACAAGTCTGTAGGAAAAAAAGAATTCACATGCATTGCTATTGACAGTGTAAACTGATCAGTTTGCCATGGATGACAAAAATTGATTGGAACAGAAGGAATAAAAAAATCATAATTGAAAGACATTTATGAAGCCTAAAAGGGCTGACTTCATTCCAGGCAAACTTAAGAAATACTTATTTTTAAAAGCCATACAAAGTGCCTGCCAATTAAGATAATTTTGCCTGGGAAATTTTAGACTACCTGCCACACTCAATCCCTTTTTGAAAGTTTTTTTTTTTTCCCCCCACAAAGTTCACTATACTTGTATCACATGTTCCAATTACCTGTGTAAATACTATATGAGAAAAAAAGTGACTACCACCCAGTCAGTAGGATAATGGGATGCTGACATTTTATTTAATATTTAATAACTACGTATTATATGATGACAATTGAGCCAATCAGATCTATCCTGTTTGGATGTTCACAGCGAAAAAGTCTGGCCAGGAATCCAGAATAACAGAAAAAATAACATAGAGTTCATGGATCTGCATCATCAAGGAGACTAAAGTAAGGAGTGATGGTGGTCTGAGAGGGCAACATATAATGGGGTCACTTCAGGTATGCTGTATTCTAAGTGATGTTATATCTATGTACATGTATGTGTTTATCACATCTTAATCCATTCATCTGTTGGACACACAGGTTGCTTCCCTATCTTGGCTGTTGGGAATAAGGCTGCAATAAACACAGCAGTGCAGATCTCTCTGAGATACTGATTTAGTTTCCCTTGGAAATATAACCAATAGGGGATTGATGGATCATATGGTAGTTGTATTTTTAATTTTTTTGAGAAAACTCCATACTGTTTTCTGTAATGGCTGTACCAATTTACGTCCCCACCAACAGCATCCAAGATTCCCTCTTCTCCCACCTTCATGGAAATTTGTAATCTCTTCTCTTTTTTATAATATCCATCCTGACTGGCATGAAGTGATAATCTCATTACGGTTTCAGCTTGCATTTACAGGTGATTAGTGATGTTGAGCACCTTTGCATGTACCTGTCAGCCATTTGTATAACATTTTTGGAAAAATGTCTATTCAGGCCCTTTGCTCATTTTTTAATTGGGTATTTATTTATTTGCTATTGAATTGTATGAGTTCCTACATATTTTAGTATTAACCCTTTATCTGGTATGTGGTTTGCAAACATTTTCTCCCATTCTGTAGGTGGCCTTTTCATTTTGTTGATGGTTTCCTTTGCTGTGCAGAAGCTTTTTAGCTTAATGTAGTTGCACTTTGTTTTTGCTTTTGTTGCCTGTGCTTTTTGTGTCATATCCAAAACAAAAACAAAAACAATAACCCACATTGCCAAGACCAATGTCAAGGAAATTTTATCTCTGTTTTCTTCTAGGTGTCTAACGGTTTTATAATTCAGGTCTTACATTAAGTCTTTAACATATTGCAAGTAAATTTTTGTAAACAGTGTAAGATAGGAGTCTAATTTTATTCTGCATGTGTATATCCAGTTTTCTCAGCACCATTTATGGAAGAGACTATTCTTTCCCCATTGCATGTTCTTGGCACCCTTGTCAAAGATCGGTTGACTATACATGTGTGGTTTCTTTCTGTGCTTTTTATTCTGTTCCATTGGCCTATGTTTTTGTTTTTAAACCAGTACCATAATGCTATGATAACTAGAAGTTTATAATACAATTCGAAATCAAGAAGTATGATAGCTGCAGTTTTGTTCTTGCTCAAGATTGCTTTTGCTATTTGGAGTCTTTTGTGGTTCCATACGAATTTTAGGGTTGTTTTTTTCTATTTGTGCAAAAAATATCGTAACAAAACCCAGCAGGTATGCAAACACTTGTGATGGGAGCAAGACCAATGTGTCTAAGGAGTAAAAAAGCCAGTATAGCTAGAACATAGTGAGTATGGAGTGAAGGAGTATGAGATGAGATTAGAAAGTCGGGTGGGGCAAATTATGAAGTGCCTTGTGAGCCATGTTTGAAAATTAGGATTATATTCCAATTTTTCTGTAACGGAAAGTCATTTGAAGCTCTAAGCAAGGGAAAAGTGTGATTTGATTGAAGCTTTACAAAAATCAGTATGGCTGTTCTGTAGAGAAGAGGTTTTATGTGGACAAAATAAAAGAAGGACACCAAATAGATGATTGCAAGAGTAAAGACAAGAAAAAAATATCAGTGAAATTCTGATGAGGATTGCATTGACTTGGTAGGTCACTCTAGGTAAATGGACATTTTAATATTAATTCTTTCAATTAAAGACACAAGATATCTTTCCATTTATTTACATCTTCTTTAATTTCTTTCATCAGTGTCTTCCAGTTTTCAGTATACAGATCTTCCACCTCCTTTTATAAATTTATTCACAAGGATTTTATTATTTTCAATGCTATTATAAATGGGATTTTCTTAATTCCTAAATCTTAATGGATTTTCTTAGTTGCTCTTTCTGATAGCTTATTACTAGATAAAAACAAGTATTAATATGTATATTAATTTTGTATACTGCATCTTTAGGAATTTTTTGATTAGTTCTAAAAATTGTGTGTGTGTGTGTGTGTGTTTTGGTGGAGTCTATATGGCTTCAATATATAAGATCATGTCATCTGCAAATAGAGACAATTTTGTTTTCTTTCTTTCTGATTTGGATTTGTACTGTTATTCTCTTACATATCATGTGTCTTTTTTTCTCTCTGCTGAATATTTAAAAATTTTTCTCTTCAATTGGTTTTCTGCGATGTGATTTGGTGTGCCTACATGTGTCTTCCTTTGTATTTATTCTGTGTATGCCTGCTGTGGTTTGTTGCTTGTTTAGTTTTTTTCTGTATAAAATATTTCCACAGTTTTGGAAAATCCCTTTCATTATTTTTTCAAAAATAATATCTTATTCTATCTCTCCTGTTATTTGAGTACTCAATTGTACATATATCAATTGTTATTGACCATATACCTCAAATACACATTTTTGTATTCTTCACATTTTCCTACTGATATTTCACCTTTATAATTTCTATTGACTCTATAATCATCCACACATTCATTCATTTTGTGTGTCAATTTACTATTAAGTCCATCAAAACAATTATTTTTTTCAATTTTATATTTTCTATTTCTTTGGCTTTCATTGGTTACACGGTTTCTACTTCCTTTTCTTCGATTCATCCTCTACCATCACATGAATATTATCCATATTTTGCTCTTTATGTATTAATGTATTTATCAGTGTTAGAGTATCTCTCTGATAATTTCAGTCTTTAGGCAATCTCTGATTCTTAAGATTGATTGACTGATTGATTTTAGAGAGACAGCACATATGTGCATGAGTGGGGAAGGGGTAGAGGGAGAGAATCTCTACGAGACTCCCAGCTGAGTGGGGAGCCCAACGTGGGTCTCGATCCATGACCCTGAGATCATGACCTGAGCAGAAACCAAGAGTCCCATGCCTAACCTACTAAGCCACCCAGGTACCACTCTGATTCTTCTTTGTTGGCTCTCTCTCCTCTTGGCCAAGTGATTTAATTAAATTAATATTATTAGTAATTATGATAATATCATAATTAATATTATTTTTGTGTCAAATAATATTTTCATAAAAAAGCACACCACTTATTGTGGAGAACTGGTAGTTTGTGGGGCTGACTCTCTTACTTAATTCAGTTGTACTTGGACTTTGTTGCAGGCTTAGTTTGATAAAGTTCACCAGTGCTTTGAATTTTTAATGTGAGATCAGAACTTTCTCTTCAACAGGGCTTGAAGTCTGAGCAGTGATGGGGATCTTTTTAGGAGTTTCCAACTGAATGGCATATTTTGATGTTATTGGGAACTTCTGTTTGATCTCCAGTACCACTCTGGTCTTTCCACACATTATGAAATTTCTCTTATCTCTGCTTTCTTGCCTACCAGCCTTTAATAATTGATGCCTTACACTTGGTGAAAATTATCAAGAACTGTTAAGAGTATGAAAATGTTCTCTATTTGCAAGCTAACACATTAGTGTGCCACAATTTCATGAATGCTGTCAAAAGACAGGAGATTCCTGGTCACAGGACAGCAAGTCACAGGAATTTCATATTCACGTTGGATCCCTTTCCTCACCAAGTCCTACGGTAACAAGGTAGAAGTAGACCCAGCTGGATGTGCAACACAACTGAGTAACACTGGGCTTAGGAAACTCAAATTTCTATAATGGCTGGAACCAAATCTACAGAACCTTTGTCCCAAAGGGAGATTTTATCTTTATTATACAGGACAGCAATATATCAGTCCTCTTGTTTAGAAGCAAACAGCTATCTCTCCCTTCCAAGGCTATTTGCTATAAAACATTCTTGAAAAGATAATCCAGGACAAAAGGCTATCAATATCTCTAATCATAAGATATGCAGAAATGCTAAAGACCCATGTATAGTTGCCCCTGAACAAAAATCTATATTGCCTGTTCTGGATTAGCTCTTCTGATCTGTCTTCAAACTTCAGTTTCCACCGCTTTGTGGACAAAGAAGATCTCTCACATATCTCAGAGGTTATGTTTTTCTGCTCTCCTAACTGTCCTTTATTTTGGCATACCACCTGACATCTCCACTTACTCAGGAATGGTCTATAGAAAACAATGATAAGTAGCTGCAGACTTGCTCTGTGACTGGGTTAATTTAGGATTCTTTTTTATCAAGCCAATCCAAACATTAATGATTTGGCTATCTTTTCCTTATAATTAGCTACTCTTATTTTCCTAATATCCCATTTTTCTTTTAAACTTATATGTGTATTTGGTTCTCTTTAGGATGTGATTATTGGACAGTTAATTGCAACACCATACTTGATTTTAGAGCCTGAATGAAAGTTATTTAAAAATCTAATCAGACTCATGTGTTCTAGAGATCCCTGTATTGTGGATTCCGGAAACCTTGTCCCATTATTCTAATGGGCTGAAAAGAGTTGTAGGTCATCTCTATCCTGAAAAGTCACTCTCTGCATTTTAGTTCTTTGGGTTTTTGGTTTTATTTTCATCTTATGCTCTCTAATAAGTTCACAATAGCTATGATTTTGTAGCATATCTGTCTTGCTTTTTCTGTTACATTGAGGAAAACGCTTTCATAACTTTCTACATACTATTCAGAATTTAACAATTCACCTACTTCCTTCTTCTGTTAAATAAATAGGTTAGTGTAATTGTCATTATCTTCTGATCCTTCCTTCTGTTGTCCTATTAAAGTAGGAAAAATAAATGTCATGTTTATTTTTTTCTTGTAAGTCAGTGGTTTTTAGAGAATTCTCTTCCTCTGTGGGGCTTCCTACCTTTTCAGGAGCAAGGAAAGGTATCAATGACATATTTCAATTTTTCCATGCAAATTCTTTCCTTTCCCAGCACTGCTTTAAGAATTATCTTGATTTCTGAAGTTATCTCTTTTTTTTTTTTCAATAAAAGAACATGTCTAAGTGTATTTTATGGTAATTATTCTTTCCTTAGCTTGAGAGTTCCTGGTATTTTCTTTGGTCTAGTTTTATTTTCTATGTTCATATTTTAATTGCATCAGATTTTATATGGAGGAGGTTTTTATAAATTGGCTTCATTTCTCTATTTGAATCCAGAACTTGTTAGTCTTTAAAAAAAAAAATTATCATGTAATCCATGTGAGTGTGTATGTGTGTGTGTGTAAAAAGTTAACCAACGTATAGACTAAAAAATTAGTAATTTAGTTTCATTATACTTAAGTAAGACATATCACCTTTGGTCACATTTCTTTGGCTAAAGCTAGTTTGATACCATTTGCACAAGAAAGTATAATTTCCTAAAAAGCAAGCAACAATTATATATAACAATAATATGGACCATGTAGACAACTAGCAATGCCTGCTATACGACATAATATTATGTATCTGAAATATTAAGATAATTAAATTAAAGGTGGATCCTAATTAAAAGTGTATCAGACAAAATAGTCCAAATGTTCAGATTCTCTATGGCGCAATATTAAAACTTAAGAAATCAGAGATAAGAATAAGGTTTTTTGCTAAGGCACAGTTACAAATTAACATCAAGTTAAAAATCCGTGCCAGAACATAGAAATCAGTACCTGTAGTGAGAATAACTGAAAATATGGAAAGGAAATATAGATCAAGTTTCAGATTTATAACTCAGAGTAACTGTCTACAACCAGGCTATGTCCAATCTCCATCCCCAGTCATTTAACCACTTGTGCTTGAACCAGGTGGACTTCAAAGCTTTAGAGAAAAAAGAAACCTAATTTTTTAAAAAAAGTTATATTTTCCAAGCATAAAATAACTTGTTTAATTTTCATAATAACCCTAAGAAGTTATTTTCCACAAAAGATGTTTAAAATATATTAATTGTTCAGATGAAGGAACTGAAGCACAGATTCTTAAAATGGGAGTTTCAGCTAAGATATTTAGCAAATACCAAACAAAATATAAGAAACTCACCATTGGATATTTTCAAAATAAGGCCAAGACCCGGTAAGGTGACTGATTCTCATAAAGAGGTATAGGAAGAATTTGATTCAGAGAAGTTCATTTGTAGAGAATTGTGGTAACAAAAGTTGCTGGTGGGTTGTTGAGTTCCACCTTCCCTTCATTCCCCCAATCTCAACCAGGGAATCCACATGTCACTTGATATATCATGGAAAGCTCTCTTTAAGAGAACTCATCTGAGACTATGACATGGATGCCCTAAAGTAGGCTAGAAAATCAGACTATAGTCTGACTCCTGGATGGAAAACCTAATGGCTGAGAGTGAGCTAGTAGGTCACCTTCATGGTAAAGTGGGAAGAGAATAGTTGTTGACTTGGGAATCAGCCAGCACTACACTGATCAAGGTCAAGGACAACTTGAACAGTGATCAGTATGGACTGAATGTCCATGTTTTTCTGGACTCCATATCTCCCAGAGTTCCCACATAATCTCATCAAATGGGAAAACATCTGTAAGATTCAATTTCCCTGCCTTCTTCACAGGAGTGCCAAATTGTGTTTTGTTTTAGGAAAATAAAGAAATGACAAAAATTTAGCTGCAGTGAGTTGAAATGAATATTCATTCTATAAAAATGAGAATCAGTATTATAAAATCATGAAAGCTAGCATCCTCTCAACAAGTTTGGTTCTGTATTTTTCAACAATTTGTTATTATGACATATACCACATTTTAAAATACATGTATAGCTTCTCAATGCCAATATAATTATATTTATGTGTTGAGAAGCTTCATAAAAAGATCAATAAGGGAAGCAAAGGCAACTCTAATTTATCTACAAAGCCTTATCAAAAAATGCCATATTATTATGTAATATATATATATTTTTAAATTTCTGAGCAGTGAATAGTATTTGTATTAGCAGTTGAAACAAATGTGATAAAATAACGCTGTAAAGGAAGTATCTATAGAAACATAAATAATCTGGACGGATCATCTAATAACCAAATTTCCAAAGTAAGAAATATATTCAGTTAAATGAATAAATTGATTCTCAATAATTAGGTATACATTTCTAAGGCAGTAATTTCTCTAAATTATCCTTTTATAAAAATTATAAATTATTGGCCTGGATAATTATTGTAAATTGTCAACTCATCAGTTAGGTCTTGGCAAATGGCAATAATTACAATGATAACCAAAATGAGAGACCAAATTTGTGAGGCCATGTTTTGTTTGAAGGACTGAAGATAAATATGGCAATAAAGTGTCTTGTTTTCATCATATTTATCCATGAAATCATTTGGTATATCAAATATATTATTGCTCTGTCAGCACAGCACAACATGAAGTGGATATTTGGCAACTTTTCAATTAACTCAGCCAATGCAGTAAACCAAACCAGATAATTCAGGTTAGGAAAAGAAAAAAAAACAACACTTCTGAATTATCAGATCTGGCTGTCTACATTAGGGACTAATTGAAAGCAGAAAGGACTGCTTGTCAAACACAGTCACTTAAAATTATTACAACTGATTAAACAGATCCCTCATTGCCTAAATTAAAAGACAAGTTAAATTTTAATAGCTATAAGGGGAACCTAAGGCAGGATCTTTATAATAAAATGGATTGGCTATTTAATGTCAAATACCAAGCACTCAATCTTATTATAATCAGCTGATTCAAGTGAGTAGTTCTAATATTTAAGTGAATAAAATAACCAGGCCATTATTGTGGGCAGTAAGAAGATGAAATCAGATAAAATTATACCTTTATAAACTTCAGTACTGAACTACTTTCGCCATATTAAATGCTCTGTGATTTTACTAGAAAGAATAGTATATGGTTACTGATTGTACTGTTCAACAGGTTATTAGCTCTTAAAGTGATTTATAATACAGAATTTCCTAGAATAATTTATTAAATTTATTCTGAATTTATTAAAATTAAGTAACATTATGTAAGGTAAATGCAGCTTTCAGTTACTATTATGACTTTTTTTTAGACTATAGTTTTAGTAATAAGGATTCTTTTAAATCATCTATCTTAACTCCATTTGGATTGATGCACCATTCACTCATGCTCTTATTCTCTAAAATATCCAAATTTATAGTCTAGAAATTTCACTGCTAGGTAACCTTTACAAATATTAAGATAAAAGATAATAATCTCAGATATCATTCTGTTTTTTCATAATTATGAGTTCTGTGATTTATGGTTTTTCTGGAACCAATTATATAGGATTGTACAGTTGTTGCTTCACGCATCCAAAAGGCTAGGATATTTATTTACCTGATGACAGTATATTCTGATCAATTTCATGGTTTTTGTAATCTGATAACATTGTTGACATTTAGAGCAGATTCTCTGTGACTACAATATCAGTTAACCCTTATTTACACTTGAAGCACTAATTGATTTTAATTTGTAGCAGACTAAATTAGATACAGATCTGCTAAAACCAATTTCTTATTTTCTTCTTGAATTTCTATTTATGGCTTGGTTCTCTTTTAATATGATACTCTATAGAAATGATCCTGTCAGTTGAGCAGTTATATGGAATCTCGCTGATTTGTAATCTGAATGAAAGTAACTAAACAGAGACCTATAGTTTCCAGTGCTACTAAAGTTTTCCAGTTGCACAATACAAGAGAGTTAGCAACACTGGAGACTTCCGTGTGTGAGACAACAGAATGTTAAATGACCTATATCCTTCATTCAATTAGGAAAACTGGTTCATCACTTGCCTGAATGTACAAAGAATAAGATTCTTTCTCTGATCTGAATGTTTCATCAATGAATGCCAACACTGTAACTTGGTGATCAATAGATTTCTAAAATGGTTGTACTCTTCTATCAGTATAGTAAACTATATCTAGTAATCTCATAGAGTCTTCCCAAACCTATCAAAATGATTTGAACGGGCGCCTGGGTGGCTCAGTTGGTTAAGCGACTGCCTTCGGCTCAGGTCATGATCCTGGAGTCCCGGGATCAAGTCCCGCATCAGGCTCCCTGCTCGGCAGGGAGTCTGCTTCTCCCTCTGACCCTCACCCCTCTCATGCTCTCTCTCTCAAATAAATAAATAAAATCTTAAAAAAAAAATGATCTGAAACAAGTTATGTATTTTTCTGAGAAATACAGTAACAATTAAAGTGAGAGAAAAAAGATTCTTCATACCAAGCTCACACTACTCAAATTAAGAGGTTTCATTTGATAATAAAAGATAATAAATTTTGGAAAAGTATTTAATAAGCAATACAATTAATAAGATTTTAGAATACAAAATTGACTTTATTTTAAAAAGAATGGGTTTGCTCTCTGAGACAGTAACAGTGACAACCCTGACATATACTGTCAGTATGAAAATCCATCAAATAAAGTTACTAAAAGAGCACCTTTACATCAAAGTATATTTTGAAGTAATGCAATTGACCAGGTTTTTTTGCAAATAAATGAGAAGAAAATATATGTACAATATTACTTCCATTTCTTTCTTTTTTATAATTTCTTTATATATTTAAACAAAATTTTATATAGAAGACACATGCTGTTCAACTTGACACTGGATTACTATATATTCTTCAAAAATTAAATTATTCAATATAAAAAGTAATCATTTTTTACATTATACCATTACATAATTATGAAGGCAGTAACAGTTTTTAGAATTTTAATTCTATCAGTTTAATCTTAGAGAAAATAAATGAACACTTTACTTCCTCAAACTCTGGGATTTTTATAAACTCATCCTGAAATGTAAAGAAATAATCTATTTTAATTCTTTAAAATCTTAGTGGATACTCTAGTCATATTTCACACAGCACATATTTTACATACATAGAAGAAGGGTCAGCAACTGGTTTGGGGTCTTTGCTGTGGCATCAGGGGCATCTTTGGTTAATCTTCTATCATTTCTTCTTGTAACATTAACTCCCAGGATTGTTAGAAATTCACCACATCCAAGATGAATGAAAAGCCCACCAAAGATTATGTATAGGACCAAGTACCTATACTTCACTGTAAATACCATTTATTATGTAATGAGTGACCTGTCTGAAAAAGGTGCAGCTGCACTGGATAATGGGAGCTAGTACATCCCATCAGAGGCTGCATGACCAACTAGGGATGACAGCTGAAAGAATCCCAAGCTGATGGCTTCACCAACGTGAGCTAGTGCATACCCAGTCAGCCTCATCCTTGTGACATGTCCCAGTTCAGCATGACAGGGACACCAGAAGCTGTTCCTGGAAGTCAGAAGATATTTATTATGCTATTAATGCATATGCTCTTTTGTTCTCAGATCTGTATATATTTTTTAATTCTAAGTGAGCTTGAATTGGGTGAAGCCTATTATGTTTGATGTGTTCGACTATTTGAAATCAAGGACACTCACTGCTTCTCATAGAGCAGAAGAGGGTTGATAAAACTAATTCCTGTAACATGAAAATAATATTATCCATAAAAGATCAAGTTTCTATCCAACTACATAAAGTCCAAGATAACAAGAGACAATATGTACTTAAAAATCCAATTAAATTAATAACCTGCTCTATTGTCCTTATACTCTGGAACTTGCCTTTTCAGATTATATTTAATGTGTTTATAGAACCAAACTGATTACTTTTTTGGATACTATTTCACTCATAAATTTCCTTTTGGGTTAGTGGGATGTGGGGGAAAATGCCTTTGCTAATTTCTAAAAAGTGTCTGAATTAATTCAAAAGTCAATTCAAATACCTTGTGAGATTTACTATGTATAGATCTTATACCTATTCCTGAGGATATATAATTCATGTTTCTCAAGAGCTTAGTTTCAATGAATGGCAATTTCTGAATGTGTGTGCATGTGTGATTTCTGCTACTGTAGCTCATGGCCAGAAAAATTAAGTATGAAATCTATAATTCCAAGGAAAAATATAGGGTGAGATGAGTAAATATATTTTTAGTGTTCAAATACTGATTGATTTAAAAGAAAATAATTTCTATTAGTTTTATTTAGTTTGCTTTAGAACACTTCATTCCGTTCATCTCCCTATGTATATTATTATAGGTACCCCTCCCAAGAACAAATGAAGAACCAAGCTTACCTGAAAATCAATATCCAGTTAATCCTAGCAAGGACGTATTAGGTTAAGTATTAAATACCCAGTGTTTATCTCATCAGGCTTTTATGGTTAAACCTAATATGCATATTTCATGAAATTGATAGAACTCAACAAGTGAGGTCTATATATTTAAGAAAGCACAGCACAATATAGCCACGTATTTGGGTAGAATTCAAAGACAAGATAAAAATTAATAAAAATTTTACTTTATACCTAATAAATATTTGTAAACTTTTTAATAAACCTTCCTTAGCTACTAAAAACAAAAATCCTCAACTTCACAATGCCATTCTCTATGAAAATGGTCCCATTAAACAAGTTTTATTTTATAAAGATGAAGTTCCATGCTCTACCTTTGCAACATAAATCACAGTATATATAAAGTATTTAAAAACACTATAATCACAGTGCAGTGAGTATAAGCTATGATCCAAAAAAGTCAGTTACCTGGAAATTAGTATCATCTTATAGTTAGAACACAAGGAAAATCTTTATTATTAGAAAATACAGTTCATTATTAAGTTACACACTTGATCTTTATGTGTCTCTTTGGGTTCTTCTCAGAATATATTAGTTGTATGTAGTTATTTGAAGTTTTATAGAAAACAGAATAATGCAAGACATGTGAAATTTATAATCTAACATTGCATTCTGGCTCTCTTTTATGCATCATCTTTGGGATTTAATTTACTTATCAGATGGTACCAAATCAGAGTTCGAACAATATTATTCCAGAAGGAGTGATTTATATTATGCAGCTATAATTCTGACAGTAGAGAAAGAATTATATCTAAATAATTAATGGCATTTTCCCCCTTTCTTTCTTTATCTGAAAGATCGCTCAAGTCATGTTCCCTGAAGATTTCACTGTTCCATGGAGACAAAGTTGACAGGTGATGGCTGGATATTTTTAATTAGGAGAAACCCCAAAGTAAAGAGCTTTCCAGAAAGAGTAGCAGCTAGCCCCAGTAAACAACATTTGACACCTGCTTTGTTAAATTACAATGAACACCTGCCATTTGCCACTCAAAATGCTTACTGCTCACTACTTTCAAGTAAAAACTAAAAAGTTAGAGACTTTAAATTGGTTGAAGGTTTAAAGTTAAGTAAACTACAGTCTTAACTTTTATTTGTCTTAATTAAATTTTATTCCACAAGTAGCATATGAATCTATTCTCTTACCAAAAAATTAAAATTTTACATTAAGACTAAGATCCCATTTGACCACCAACTTTGATCTTATTTTGAATATTAACTTAAAAGGTTAGAGGCCTAAAACTTGCCATTTGGCTAAAATGATGTTTCCTATAGGGAAAATCATGAATAATTTACCCTGTAACTCCCTAGACTTTGTTTCTAGATGGTAATTCATCCCTTCTCTCAATAAATATTTATGGGGTAGACAGACAATAAGCTAATTAAGAAAAATACATAATAAGTTAGAATATAAGTACCATAAATTTCTAAGTAAAACTGAGAGTTCCTTTGTTGAGAGAGATTACACTTTAAACAGAGTGGACAGTGCTGGTTTTATAGGAAAGTTTTATTAGAAGAAACAATGAGACCAAAGTGAAGAAGCCTGCCATGGACATTTAGAAAGGAAGCATGCCAGGTAGAGGCAAGAGTAAATATAAAGGCCTTATGATAGAAATCCTCCCATGTTTGAGGAAAAGCAAGATAGCAAGTGTGGCTACATAAGGATGAGGTAGTTGGAAAGGAATTGGTAGGCCTGGACACAAAATCTGCATGGCCCAATGCAAAATGAAAAATATCAGGTTCCTTGTTTAAAAGCTTGAAAAGGGGCACCTGGGTGGCTCAGTTGGTTAAGCATCTGCCTTCAACTCAGGGCATGATCCCAGGATCCTGGGATTGAGCCAGCATTGGGCTCCCTGCTCAGTGGGGAGCCTGCTTCTCCCTCCCCTCCCCACTTGTGCTCTCTCTTGTTATTTCTCTCGCTATCTCTCTCTCTCAAATAAATAAATAAAATATTTTTAAAAATAAAACAAAATAAATAAAAGCCTGAAAAAAAGTACTGATAAGGATACTGCAATTTAAATCTTTTTCCTTTCTTCCCATGGTCTCTCTTGATTTGTCATGGTATTTCTTATTTACTTTTTAATATTGACCTAGATAAAGAAAAATTTCTAAATTATTAGCATTAATTGTACAGATTATATTGTACAACAGCAGTTTTAAATGCAAATATAAGAACACTGAACTCATATGTGGAATCACTGAAGTTACACAATATACATTTTATATCTCATCATGCACATATACATATATATTTTAATGTATATTTTGATGGAGAGACATCAGAACAGTGAAAACAGTGTAACAAACTCAACTGTTCTTATTTCACTTCCTGATATAAAAAAGTTCTCCCAACCCTCTCTGCCTTCAGCTTAATGACAAGATGGACTGAAAAGGAAAGAAACTATGGGTTGACCTATCTAACCCATTCCTTCTCCCATCATTTTTAGTATGAGGTTAGTTAATACAGGACTGTTTTATTTGAAAATGAACATGAGGACAAAGGAATGATAGGGTTGCTTAATCATGTGTGTTTCTTAAACATAACATCATTGCCTTTTTTACCCTTTCAAAGTAAGTTCTTGTTCAAAGAGAAGAGCGGCCTCTTAGGGCTGTCAGCACAATACTGCTTGCTCAGTCACAGACATAACACACTTATCTTATTCTCACTTTGGATCTTGTGAAGATCCATGCACTATGCAACCACTGGAATTCTGTGTTCATGGACCACTGCAAAGGCTACATGAGAATACCAAGGGGGGAGGGGTGCTGCAAGGAACAGAGTACATACTGTGCAAATCTCCTCACTTGCTTCCTAATCCATTGGACTTCACTTACAAATCACATGTTCAAGGACAAAATTATTAAGAATTTTAAGATGGCAGCACATCTGACATAGATCAGATGCCCATGAAGCTGCCCTGGCAGAAGTAGTAAAAACAGAAAGATAATGAAGGGGGCAGTTGAGTTGGGCCTTGTAAGCCATTATAAGATTTTGGATTTACCCAAAATGAGACTGAAATCCACTCTAGAGTCTAATGGGCAGAGTGGTCATACTGACATATTACATCAACATTTACTGACAATTCTCTCCATTTGCTGAAACTTTAGCAATTTAGCCCTCTGCAAAATACCCCAATTATTCTGGGGGTCAACAGGGTATACTTCCCATATTTTGTGCTTATAGAAATTTCTGGTGTTCCATGAGGTGATTCATAAATACCATTTCAGGAATCTCAAGCTATATAGTAATCTATAAGTGAGGGTTCCCAATAAAATACTGACTATTGTATTTCAGAGTTTAATAAAACCACTCTTGCATTTTTTTAAAAATGTGTGTTCTATCTCTCCACGGGACTAAAATCCACCTCTAGCAAGTAAAAGAAGAGTTAGAGTTGAAAAGTTAGTATTGTATTCTACTCATAATCCTATTCCTTTATTAAGATCATCCTACATGATATATTCCCTGTAAGGAGGCTCTTGAAGCAAACTTAGACATAATTTTTTGTTGTTGTTATTTTCTGAAGGGATGATCATTTCTAACATTAGCTCAATTAATTCCTTTTCTTTCTCAGTCAGGCTTTAGCAAAGAGAAGTTGCCCAGTTGGTCTTTAATTCTAGGTTTCTGATGCTTTTATAAAAATATTACTGATCTTAGACTTAAAGTCATTGGATTTGATTGAATTTCAAAAGTTTGCTTCTCTCCATTCTTGCAAATAGCTTTCAGAGCAGAATGTCCTTAAATTAGATCCTTGTAGATCCAATCAAGAAGACTTCTAGAGGGGCGCCTGGGTGGCTCAGTATTAAGCGTCTGCCTTCAGCTCAGGTCATGATCCCAGGGTCCTGGGATCGAGCCCCGCATCAGGCTCCCTGCTCTGCGGGAAGCCTGCTTCTCCCTCTCCCACTCCCTCTGTTTGTGTTCTCTCTCTCTGTCAAATAAATAAATAAAATCTTTAAAAAAAAAAGAAGACTTCTCGAAACTACCTAAAGTGGTAGGTTTGGGGCAATTTAATCTCTAAAACTGTTGTTTCTTCAAGTTTCATATATTAATGCTTTGCAGCCATCACATCACAGTACCAATGAGTTCTCCACATAGCCAACACTTAAGAGGTATCCACTGGTCATGACCACGGCCTGAGTGTCAGACCAAAAAAAAAGAAAAGGCAAATGGATTTAAATTTTGGATTCTAGGAACTAGCTTGTTTATATGTCATCTCAGTAATAATTACTAAGGAGCCTTAGATTTTTGACAGACCAGGAACTATTATAATTGTTGGGCTAGTTCTCTAACCCTCTTTCTGTTAACACCTTCTTTTCCTAAATTTCCCACATGTCCTTCATTTCTGTTTCCCTTGAAAACAAGAAGTATTTTATTCTAGAACCTTCAATGGCTGTTATCACCTATGGATTATAAAGTATAAATCATCCTTCTCATTATGGTTTTCAAGGACTCCATGGGTAGACCCACATTCTGCCTTCCAGATTTATCTCCCATATGGTTTATCACAAATACACAGATGGTCAGCCATTTCCAAGTCTTCTACTTATGTTCACACTGTTTCCCATTGATTCTATTGATTGAAAGTATAATTTCCCAAAGGCCCATCCCAAATTAAAATTGTTGATAAAGCCTTTCTCAAATTCCCCATTTTTCAATTATGTAATGAACACCTTTAGAACATTTACTATGTGCTACTCACTTTTCCAAATACTTAATCCTCCTGCTAATAAATCACAGATACTGTCACCTCCCCATTTTATAAAGAGACTCAGGCACAAAAAGGTTAAGTTACTTGCTTAGAGGTAATACAACTTTTCTGCTTCAATTCCAAGTTCTTAATAAATGTCCTGTTATTCCTCAAAATAAAACTTTCCTAACTTGTACTTCTTTATTACTTTACTCCTTCAGAGTACTCACTTAATTTTCCTTGAATTATAGGAAATAATAAAACTCCTACCCCAATGGTATTTTAAGCACATGAAACCAGAAACTGTATCTTATACTTAGTAGTATTTCCCACAGCATTTAATTCTGTTTTACTCAATCAAAATGAATAAGCAAATCAAAAGTAACTTTCAAGTTTTATACATTCATTATTTTCTCTAATTTCATAGTAGAAATTTTTGCAATATAATGGTGTTTGGGGTTTGTTTAGTTTTATGTTGTTTATTTTGCTTGTTGATTTGTTTAAGAAAGTGTTATTGTACAATATTAGACATTGTGCTAAGGTGTTTTTTATTTATTATATAATACTATTATTATTGTTTATGTACAGAAAGACATGTTAGAGAAGTTAAGTAATTTGCCTATTGTATATGCAGATATGTATATATTTTATATGTAACTGCATAATATTAATATCAATAATAGATAAAAACATTTTTAAAAAAGACATTAATGTAATATTACATACACTATAAACAGAGAGGTAGAAATATCAATAAAAACTATACTATGCCCTTCTATAAGAAAATGTACCACAGGAGATAGAGATTATCTTTTTAACAAATAGTCAACGAAAATTTAAAATAAAAAATATACTATTATTAATGGACAATTAACATACCACTTCACATTTGTACAGGTTTTCATACTCTAGAAAACACCTTTTAGTGATAGTAAGCTCACGTTTGAGACCTCTATTCTGAAAGCCAGAAAAGGATTTTGAGTTACTAACAATGCCAACTCTATGAAAAAAATGAGGAATCTTGACTGCCAGTCCCAAGATCTTTCCAAGTAACTCTCCATCCACAAAAATAATTTACACAAATTTCTAGGGAAATAATTCATTTCCCTTTTATTCTGAAGAAAGCAACATTCCTGCTGGGTGGCTGACAGCAGGTGTTAATTCTGCAAGTACTAATTTAACATAGCAGGTGTCAAATACACTGAGTATTAACTGCATGGTTGCTATAAAGTGATGACAATCACTAAATGAGCTTCGATTAGGTGGCCACTGGCACTTGCAGGCCTTCTGCTCAATTTTATTACTCACCTGAGCTTCATCCATCAGGGTAACATCCCATGGACGCCTGTCACTCAGAAGTTTATAAAGTAATGAACATCTACTTCAGTGATATGGACATTTTCTCCATCTCCATCATTTCCTCTTTTCAGTCACATATGATGTGACATATCAGGGTAATTATAATCATTTTAATTTTTTAAAATGATGAATAATACTGTAGGAAAATTGCCAGCAGCTGCTTCAAAATTAACTTCTTTCCCAAAATATTGCCAACCACCTGCTTCCATCCCATTCCTCTCCCCACTACTTATAAGTAATCTGGAAAAATATGCACACACACACACATACACACACTTAAAACTTGCCATAATTTATGAGAAATATAATTTCATCGAAGAACAATTTAAATTTATGCCTTGTCTTTTAATCTATATTTTTGGTGTTGGTGAAATTTTCTTCTTACCTAATTTGGTTTTTAATATATAACTTATAGATGTTTTCCACAATTGATGACATTTTTATACAATGGTCATGCTAATAATACCTCACAACATTTTGTTTAATTACCTGGCTGTGTTTTCATGAGTAGTTAACTTTTATGCTTCCATGTTCAAGCTTTGGTTATTCTTTTCTAATAATATATTTGTTGTTAAAAAGTCCACTCTCCATATTCTTTCTTAAACCCCTCTCAGAAGTCTCTCATTTCTGTACTCCATCCTCACCCAGCAACTTATGTTCACTTTGTTTTGTCCTTTTCTTTAAGAATGCTTAGAACCAGAGGAGACAGAGAGCACTGCTGTTGGTAGATGGGATAGGCATGTTGAGATGTTACTGAGTTCTGGAGGAAGTCAACAAATGACTGAGATATGATATTTTCAAATTACTTTCTTTTAATACAAAGAAATTTTATTGTTCAGGTTCATTTGACCTAGCCCTAAATCTCCCCAACCTTTGAGTATTAAGCTCCAGCTGATATAACAATATATGGTATAAATTAATTGAGTTTTCATCTAAATCATCAGGCTCAGATTCTCTGAAACATCTACTTGCAGATAAAATCTATGCAAAGCCTGTCAGCTGTCAGCTTTTTACTATTCTTGTATAGTTGGTTAACAACCATGTTCAGAGGCTGAGAGAAAGCTGAATTTGTCAGGCTTTTGTGAAACAAAGAACTCAAATTCACAAGCCTTACCATGAGAATAAAGCCACCTACAGGGATGTTTTATAGCAGTTTGATCTCAAAAAAATGAGATGGGGTGCTGAGAGAGGTGCCAAAGACAGGTAAGGGCAAAAGTCAGTGGTAAGAATACCAACGTCCAGGGGAGCAACTCCCAATGTTACCTTTTATTTTTCTCTAATCAACCAATATGCAGTTTATGACCCAGTGCATGACAGCCCATTTGTGATGCTCTTTAGAGAGGTCTTACTTCATAAGAGGAAAGTAAGCCTGATGTCTCTGAAATGGAGATCTAAAAATGTAATGAGAATGTACTCTTCAGATTATAAATGTATTTTATGTAAGATCCTCTTTCATCACAGAGAGCTTATTGTGTAGACAAAAAAGAGTGCTATGGAACCCTTATTTTAAAGGACTTCTAAACATAGCTACCCTGCCCCCTCCCCAAATTGTGAAATGAGATGAATTAGCTAGCCAAGGCTTCTTTAGCAGTGGTTATCACATTTATGGAATCATGCCATTATAAGAGGCTTTCTAAATCATAACGGGAAGCTGAGCCTTGACTGCAGTGTTGGCAAATGGCAAATGTGAGCCAAGAAAAGTCTCTAGATAAACTGACTGACTTAGAAATTGTTAGCAACTATGCTTTTATATAATATATATTAAATATTTAATGTATATAGATATATAGTTTATTTAATATAAATACATACATAAATAAAATCATAAAAACTGTTTAGTCCATGAGGTTTGGATTCATTTATCGTGGAACTGGGATGATGCCATAGTGCTGAAGGTCAACTAAGTCAGGCTTTGATCAGTAATTATGATTTCATCAACAACATCTAGCTGTTATCTATGATAGGAAGTAAGAGAATATACCTCCATAGGGGTTTCATGTAAATACTGTGGTGCCCAGTAAACTATACTTTCTGGTATTAAATGAGATATCGAACAAATAATACTCTTGTGAAAAATACACACTTCCTCTTAATGTAAAAACTGAATCTTAAATGCAGAAATCACCAAAATTTCATCTTCTGCATACAAGATCTGAAGATAACTACTTCATGAGAAACCACATAATTACTTCTACCTCCTTTAAAACATTTATCTTATTTTCTCTTATTTCCCAAGGCATGCTTTTATTATTTTTATCTTGTTGCTGATTTTACTTATTTCACACTAAGTCAAATATTACTCAAATGCCAACCAAATCTTAGATAAAACTCCAGATTACAGTCAAGGCAAATATTCCTATATAGACATAGAAGTCAGACTCATAGAAAGACACAAGGAAACACACTACAGCACACACTTCCTTTGTCAATGTGCATATAGATTTAGGCATAGACAATGACTTCTCTTACTATAATATGGAAAATCAATAGCATAACAAAGAGACCTTTGAAAACAACTGACCCCATAATTTACCTGGTTCATTTCTTCAATTTCAGAGAAGTAATTATACAATCCAAGATAGCTGGCTACTTTGTCTTTCCAGAATATCTTCACAAGATTCTTAAATCTTTTTTTTTCTTATTTCATCATTCATAAATAGTAAAATTTGTCTTTGTTTGCATCCAATTTAGAACAAATTCCAAAATTACATAGACGATTATCGGGATGTGTGATGTCCTGATATGAACATCATGATATGGGTTTGCAAGTAGGATAGGAGTTTGCAATTTTTATAAGCAGTGATATATCCCTTGCCTATCTGTGGAAAGGATATAAGTTAGCTTTGGCATACAGAATAAAATGACTAAAAGGAAAAACATTTTTAAAAGATGATACTTATTTTTAAGAGTTAATTGCTAAAGTTCTCCACTACTGAAAGTAATCACTTTCCTTAACCTCCCTAAAGTCACTATCACTTTATTCCTATGCCACTAGCATTTATACGTTAACACTCCCCTGCAAGCTTTGTGAAAACAGGATTCATTGTCTAATCAATCTCTGTATCCTTCACAATCTCTGTACCCAATCTCTAGCCTCTATATTACAGGCTTTCCACAAATATTCAATATAGTTTAAGCTCTACAGAAGACAGGCAGGTAAGAAAAGAAAAGCTGTACAGAAGACAAGCAGGCAGGTAAGAAAAAGAAAAGATGGGCTTAGGTTGTTCTCATTAAAAACAACAACAACAATAGCATGAAAGTTAATGTGTAAAACAAATATTTTCCTCACACTGAGTTCTAGAAGAACTATGTCAAATGGGTACTCATGTAAGGGGGAACAGAACTTAATGAACAATATATTTAATTATAATTTCTCAAGACAAAAATATTTCAGGTAGATGCTTTTCACAAACATTTCATTATAAAAGTCAAGGACAACTAAAAAAACTCAGGGATACCATTTTGGTGAGTTAACTCTTGACAAGGTCAGAACTTTGAGAATATAGAAAGCCTGCCTCTCTTAAATGTCAGTCTCAGAAAACTTGTGACAAGTGTTCAATGTATGGATCAATTCTTTGCTGGGTTCATTTAACACAATATTCTATTTTGTTGCTGTATACACAGGTTCCTGATATTTGATTCATTCATTTTTATTGCATTTAGATTTTCAATGAACATTTGCCAATCACTTAAGCTGAGAAATATGAGCATATGATAGAAATACATTGCAAATTCCAAGAGCTATGAGGAGATCCAGGAGCACGTACTCTTAGACATAAGAGTAAAGAATTTCAAGGAGTAAATAATCACAAATTTAGCAGCTAATGTTCATAAGATAAGTACCCCAACCATCTACCAACACTCTTCCTTAAGGCAGTAAAATTTAGTTCTTTGGACTCAAAGACTCTTTGGAGGACTTAATAATGTACAATTAACTTAGGAAAATACACAAACACACAAAATATTTCATACACTTTGATACCTTATGCTTTTCTTGGCTTACTCCACTCCAGCCATGGTAGCCTCTTTGCTGTTTTCTGAACAACCAGAACCACTTAGTGACTTTGCAATGACAATTCCACTGCCAATAATGATCCTCCTGGAGTTATCTTTCTGGCTTGCTCTCTCACTTCCTTCAAGTCCCTGCTCAAATGCCCCCTTCTCATATGGATGACCTCAAAAGATCTATTTAAAACTTTATTCTTTTCACCACCCCCCACTCTTCAGACATGCCCTTATTTTGTTCTATATTTTGCAGCACCGGGTAAATGTCATACATTCTAATTGTTACTTTTACTCTTTATTTTGTATTCCCTAATTGAAAATCAGATCCACAAGGTCAGGAATTTTTATACAGTTTTCTGTTAATTCCTGTATCCTTGGTACATAGTAGATAACCCTAAATATCTATTGAATGAATGAATACTATTTCAAGCGGGCAGTAAAGTATGATGCTAAAGATCATTTTTTTAATCAAATGGATATGGATGAGTCTTGGTGTAGCCCTTTAGTGAGTCTATGGACAAGCAGCTCTGTGTCTTTTAGCTTTTGTTTGTGCTAAGTTACTGAAGGATATTAAGAAACCTTACATTTATTTAGGGTTCAGAAACAGAATGCTGTCTCTTTCCACATACCCCCTCCTCTCTCTTCCAACTTGTGTAGAAAACTGATCTTCCTCAGACAAACCATGAATTTTTGGGCAGTATAATATGATAAGCACAAAAAGGCAGAGTCATTAACACTTGAAGAGAAAGAAAATTACCTAGATAAAGAGATTAAGCCAATCTAAATTACTAAATTCTGAGGACAAAAAAAGATGAAAGTATACAGAATAAGTAGAGGGCAGTTCTGGGGGAGAGAAATTAAGATGTTATCAGTGAATAAAAAGTTTCAGAGAAGTTCAAATTGTGAAAATTAAGGTACTGAGAAATGTTGCTGGAGGTTATGAATTGCACTGTTTTTTAATGTGTTCTGAGTAAGGCCTGGAATGATTGTCTTTTTCCCTGTAGCTGTTTGAACTGAATGGTTTGAATATTGTCCAGGTAATAATGGACAGATACTGACTCCAGAATGCATGTGAGTTACATACAAAACCTATATAAAAAGCCTAGTACATTGCATGGTGTACTATTACTATTCAATAAATTCTGGTTATTAATAGGGTAAAAAATACTCATCATATTCCATGGCAATGAGGGCACTGATTTATTCATTTAACACTTATTAAATGCCTATTAGCTTCTGGAAACTATGCTTGTTGTTAAGGATACACTACAGAAAAAGACAGTTGTGGCTCCTGAATTTATAGATTTTACTTCTGATGTATTTAATTGAGGATTAATTAATGTCAGGGCAGACACACAGATAGGCCTCTGCCAAATTTTATTTATGAGTAGACTGTGGCTATATACATTTTTCCCCTGGGAGTTAGACCCTAAATCTTTAAACAGATCCCCAGAGCAATGTGTTACCTTATTACCTAAAAAATCCCCTGCCTCGGTGAGAGAAGTTGGTGTCAAAAACAAATTAGTTAACTGAGGAGTGAAATGAATGGCAGATAAGAAAATAAGGACCCCAAGAAGCAAGAGAGAGTAAAGAATAGCTAAGGAACATTTCCTTTGTTATATAGGCCATTAGTTTTATATGAGAGAGAGAGAGACTGAACATGTTTAGAAGTTGAGGGACAAGACTCACTGTAGAGAGATAAGAGAGAGAAGTACAGAGAAATAAAAAAAAACATTCAATGAAGAAAAGCCCCAGAGAGCGTAAGAGAAGGAACAATCATAAATCTAAGTGATTTAAGTGGTTTCATCTAAAGGAAGAGACTCATTTGACATTTTGTAATGAAGTTTTTGAATCTTTATGTGAGTTTTTGCTTAGGGCTCTGAAGAAGAATTCAACTCTTTATTTTCAGATACTTTCATCACTAAGTATGAAATACTCACTTCAGGTTACTAAAAGAGCAAAACCAACCAAACAAACAAAAACAAACCATTAAATTTTCATCAAATAGGAGCTGATCTTTAAATTCGTCTCATATTCAGCAGGGATCTTGCCCCTATAGACTATGACTGGGGAGAGGGGAGATCCAGAACCAGAAGGGAAAATTCAATGGGGACTTAACAAGAAGTGTTACTTTGGGTGCCTGGGTGGCTCAGTTGGTTAAGCGACTGCCTTCGGCTCAGGTCATGATCCTGGAGTCCCTGGATCGAGTCCCGCATCGGGCTCCCTGCTCGGCAGGGAGTCTGCTTCTCCCTCTCCCACTCCCCGTTTGTGTTCCCTCTCTCGCTGTGTCTTTCTCTGTCAAATAAATAAATAAAATCTTTAAAAAAAAAAAAAAAGTGTTACTTTGATGTATTACCAAGAGCTTTGGAGTTCCTGATTCAAAATTCCTGATTCAAAAGTCTCCTGTGGAAACTAAGGAGAAACTTGTTCAAGACTGAGCTTGCCTGAGTAAATGTAGTGTTTATTCAGGCCATTGACATTTGTAGTCCTCGAGCAAGGGATTCCCTGGTTAGACAAGAAATTTTTTACCCCCATTTTACTCCAGCAGACACCTGAAAGTGAAATCCATCTCTGCACAATGCCCAACAGAGGGAGCATTTGAATGAAGCAGCCCTCCTGTAACATTGGTCCCTGAAGTTGATACGGCAACTTACGCTTCCTAAGAGAAGTTTATGGAAAAAAGAGATATATTGAGCAAGAAGGCCCACTTGTTTGTGTACGGCTTTAGAAGATAATCTGTAATTATATAATAATAAGTAAAATTTTTTTTAAAAAGTCTCCTGAACATCCGTGGCCCCTTCATATGGCCACTTATAATTCCCTCTTAAATTCTCATGGGCTCAGCAAGATAGGTAGAAAAGTTATTTGATTTATACAAGAGATACTTAAATAAATTTCTATAAAAAAAAAATCATTAGATAAAAGTTCTTTTGATCAGCATCCCCAGTCTGATTCCCTTCCTTACTCCTCAGAGGAAAGTATTTTTCTGAACTTGCTCTGTCATTTTTTCTGTCCTTTCTGTTATATGCATTTGGTTCATTTAGTACCCAAATCATAAATATTGTATTTTATGGGAGAATTTCATTATTATTGTTAATGTAAAAATACTACTCTGAGACCATCTATTTATTTAATGTCTTGGGGATTTTTCCACAGACCCACTTCCTTATCTGAGTAGCTTTGCCTTGGTATACAAATACATCATACCATGGTTTTTTTAGTCATCTCCTTTGATGGATTTGTAGATTGGTTTGGTTTCTATTTATTTGTTTAGGAGCTGAAATAAACATTATTAGATATGGTTCTTGTGGCATGTTGGAGGTCATTCTCTTAGCCTTTTCAGAAAACAGAAATGATTTTGTACCCTTATGATTGGAGTATTTGGACTAACTGAAACTGCCAGTGGCTTTTTTCTGTAGATCAAATCCTCAGCAAAGCCAAGAATGAGGATTCACAAGATCAGATATTAAAAAGAAAATGTCAAAGTAGTAGAGAAAAAGAGGGCACATGCCACACAGTAACTTCAACTGAGAGACTAATTTGTGTGTGTGAGTTGGGGACCTTTCTTGAAACTCCGAGTAACTGAGAATGTGTTAACAGAAGTTAATTTGTGTCAGTAAAGCTGATGGGGGCTTGTTTCACTACAGAATTAGTATAAAAAGAAAGTACAAAAATTTGAAGGAAAAAGGTAACCTATGGCTGGCAAAGCCTAAGACATGTGCAACTACTTTATTTTAGGAAAATTGATAGATATTGAGAAGATGGTTTTGGACTAAAAGCACAAACCAAGAAAGGTTAAAATTCCCAACAACTACTTAAGCCTTAAACTCTCTTTTTTTCACATGCAAAATGAAGGGTTTGATGAAAATTATAGTATCCTCCTTAATTCTATGCTTTCTAAATAAATTTCATCGAATTCATATTTTCTTTAAAATAGCAATAATAAAACCTCTGATTTAAATTTGATATTCAATAATTTTATAACCCTTTACGAAAACAAGCAGTTAGGAAAATCAGATGAGAATAGCAGAGATTCATTACAGGTTATCTGGCAATGACCTAACTGGGACTGGGAACTTGTCATCCCCCTTTGAGGGGAAGGGATTTGCCCACATTCAGTCTGTCCACAGGAGCTAAAGACCCCTAATGTCTGCAAGTATCAGGCAGACAGCATTCTCTTGCAGTCTCCTCAAAACTGGTAACTAGGCTAAACCTGATTAAAGCCCAAAATATTTATTCTCTGAAAACAAACCTGATTTTACTCTTGCCCCCATAATAAAGGAGGGGGCATAGCTAGGATACAGTCCCAAATAAATTATGCTTATCTCTGCAATCAACAATGAATGCCCCTCCACAATCTTCCACCAGTTGATCCTTCTGTCTGGCACCTCAACCAAATAACCTGTACTATTATTCACAGCAATATATTGAAGTTGCTCTCAGAAATTATTACTGAAACTAGCCTCCTGATTACTTTCTACTCTTACACAATATTAATCACTTTTTACTATCTTACAAATTCTAAATTCTAACTTACATAGGAATATCAAAATATCTGTATAATGCTTTTTTATAATTAGTTTTTCATTCATATTCAATATTCATCAGGCCATCTATAATTTAACTCAGTAAGCCACCAAAAGAAACTTGGGACTTGCTCTTAGGGGAATATATTTTATATACTGATTTAATTTATTTATCAAATAAGCCAAGAAAGTAAGGAAACTGCCACATACTTTAGGTACGTGTGTGTACGTAAGGGGTGAATGATGTAGTGGTCTATTTGGAAAGGGGAGAGCTGTGGTATGAATGAAAAGCCATAAGGAAAAGTTTAAATTAGTCATACAGTTAAAACTTTACCATATCTTCCAGCTCTTTGATGGCTGTTACATTATGTGAAAGCGTTGTTTTCTTGAAAATGAACAGTCTTTGAGCCAGTTTATAAATTGCATACACTGAAGCCAAAACACCAATACAAAGAGAACAGACGACCCTGTCTTTCTCCCCTGTCCTGCTTTTACTTAAATAGTCCTGCAGGTGGACAAATGCCAGCCTTCATGCCCTGGGGCTTGTTGAGTTCACTCACAGATGTCTGGCTCAGATTACAAGTACATACAATGGCACTGATGCCAGCTTAGCCTGGGAATTTCCTTGACCTCATAGTGAAATATAAAAGTTGGAATGATCACACGGAACAGGTCTAGGATGGCTTTTGCTAATCTTAAGGTAGAGCTTAACTTTCCTAAAAGGAATCTTCTTTAAAAAAAACCTATTCATCACTGTAGCATATTTTGGTAGGGGAAAAAATACTAAAGGGTGGTGGAAGAATGACTTGTGATGGCAACAGGCAGAACACTCTATTAATCTGACATTGCTGGGGAATGATCTGTACACATATGTTAATTTTACAGATAATTGAAGCTTAACTTTTCAAGCACTGAAAGTAACCATCTTAATAGAAATATTTCTAAAACATATTACACACATTTATGCTTTCTAAAGCAGAATGAATTTAATATAATTTTACCCTTCCATTACAGCTCAAAGTGTCTACTTACATGAATGCCAATCTGTTCTGTAATATGATACTGGATGGAATCAGTATGTCTTGGAGAGCTACAGAACAGGTCGCACTCAAGTGTTTTTCAGTTTTTCTGTATCCTCAACCTGTCAGCTGTAACTTTTACTATTGCCTCTGTGCCTAACTAGCAAACTGCAAGCTTGAGTCTAATTTACTTTTTCCATTTTTGCTGAATCTTGGGAAATTAGATAACTAGCCTTATTAGAAAAGATTAGGAGTTATGAAGGTATCTTAACAAAAGTACATTACTTTAAAGGAATATCATGGGTTACGTATTCATTCATAGATTCACACAACACATATTTATTGGATTCTTCCCCCTTCCAGATGTGAAAGATAAAAAGAGGAAAATGACATATATCCTCAAGAAAGGGGAACCTGTACTAATAAAATTAAAGGAAATATAAAATTTCAATACTGAGGTTATATTTACGGGTCAAGAAATCAGATGAAATCATAAAAACCTTTAAATAAACATAAAGCAAGTAATATTTTTCTATTTAACAGATGAAGGGAATAAAACTTGAGTTTCGGGGCACCTGGGTGGCTCAGTCGTTAAGCGTCTGCCTTCAGCTCAGGTCATGATCCCGGGGTCCTGGTTCGAGCCCCACATCAGGCTCCCCACTCCATGGGAAGCCTGCTTCTCCCTCTCCCACGCCCCCTGCTTGTGTTCCCTCTCTCGGCTGTGTCTCTTATCAAATAAATAAAATCTTAAAAAAAAAAACGAGTTTAAATAACTTGCCAGTGTCATATAAGTGGCAGAGCCAAGATGTGAAACTTTGTGTCTCTGAACTTAAAACCTATGAACTTTCCCTTATACTATGCCCTCTCCCTAAGTACCATTTCTCTTCCTTTTTCTCCTCACTTCCCTTCCAATAACACACAAAAGAATATGAAAAGTGGTGCCAAAGTGATAATTTGCTCAAAGCAGCAATGCTTCTGACAGTTTATCTTTACTTCTTTCCTTTATAGCACTATACTGACTTGCCCTCACTTATAAATCTAAACTTATCCAATGACCTTTTCTTCCACATCTGGGGTTGTTCATAGCCAAATCATACAGAATTAAGACAGAAAGAAAACTGAAATCTGGGTAAGTGAGATGGCATTGACTTCTGTGAGGCAATCTTCTGCCCAATTGGTTGATTATTTATTAACTTTAGGAAGGCAGAAAAAGAACAAGGATACAATGACAATGACGTAAACAGAAGAAAAGCAGCAGGGTCAATAAATTCCAGGTACAATGTGCATGCAATCAAGTTTGTAAATGACCTGGATCGAGCCATATGGATGTTGAGGAGTTAGCTCTAAGCAGCATGTTCTGTGGAGCTTCCTGTGGTGATCTACTCAGCCCAGGAAATAAAAGGCAAGGCAGTTTAGAAAAAGCAGAACCCTAATGCCTGGGGCAACTACTTATATTTAAAAAATAGATGCTGAATCTAGGGACTACAGAAAAAAATCAGCACCTGAGAATAGGTATTTTTGGCTATGAAACACACTTTGTGTGCACTGTTTCCATTATTCTCCAGGCTTGGTTTGCTTACCTTTTTTATAGTAAATGTTGTTTTTCTTATTAAAACATTAATAATATTCAAAACCCTGATTTTATAACATTTGTATATGAAACACATCCAAATCTGGGTTTTTATTAAACCAATTCAAAACATGCTCTAGAATAATTTATGCTTCAAAAAGCAAAGCAAATTACCTAGCATATAAATCATTAAGATTTACATAATGGTTTTGATTTCAATATTACAGCAAGGAATATATGCAATTCTGAGCTCAACATTTGGAGAATCAAGAGTCTTCTAAAATTTCCCTCACCTCTCTTTATGTTTAGTAGAATGGATGAAAGAAAGTTTCTCTTGATCTGACATTCAGACTAAATGGATATGATCCCAGTATAAAAGCCAACAAGTGAGAGAACAATGAGACAGTGAGGGAACACTAAGAGGTTGCTAAGATTTGCCTTAAGTCAACTGATCTTCAGGGACTCTTCATTTCTGGTCAGGTTAAGATGAGACACCATATATCACCATCATCCAACCTAAACACAGGCTGTGACAGCCATGTTTGTTAGGAGACACTGTGCAATCATAGAAAACAACCAAGATTTGATAATTACCTATTGTTCTGTTCACATTTACTTGAAACAAAGTTTAGAGCAGAGCCAATGAACATTGCTCGCAAAAACAATAGAAATGAGATATTAATCAAACATATTCTAATGCCTCTAGTGAAAGAATGATATGAATAATAAAGTGATTAATAGTAGACAACAAACCTTTCAGTCCCTGTCAGCATCTGTATGCAGCATGCTTGAATAATTTAATGAATTAATATATCCTCCATGAAAGCCTGGAAGCCAGAATTATCTTCAGCAGGGTCACACCTTATTTTCAAGAGTTTCCAAGCTCTGTGTTAATTCCCTGAATTGGTACGTGAACCAGAATTGTTGATTTAATATTCATTGCAGAACTGAAGTCTAAACATTAAAACATATCACAACCTAGTAGACTTTTGGTGAAGCACTACACAGACAATGTCAGTTCTGATTGAGTTCTTCTTCTATCAGAGGCAATTTAGCACATGCGACCTCACTTCAACAACAACAACAAAATCCTTGTCACCCTGACTATAATGAAATCTTGGAAGAAAAGCTGTACAAAGAAAACAGAAGATAATACAAAACAAGTTTATCAGAGAAACGTCAAGGAGGCAACCATGATTGTGAAAGGACATTCTTCTTCTACATAATCTTTGAGCCACGCAGAACTTACTGCCAAAAAAGATAACTTAATAATAATGAATCAGGTTGCTTCCTTGCAAGAGATATGCTGGTATTAAAATAGTGTCTGGCAGCCAAGTAGCGAAAACATGGCAGCACATTAAAACTGGCCATAAAAACAGTAAATGGTCTTAGAGAGACATTTAAGGAGACAAGCAACAGCATCTAAATTGCCATATGTTAAAACAAATATTGAGTGGGCAAGGCAAGGGAGTCTGTCTCCTGAGAAGGCAACCAGCTCTGAATGGGACCTATGGGAAGGAATTAGATAGAAAGGAAGGCAGGGAATTCAAAATCCAGGTTCCCTGTGCCTCTTCAGCAGTTTCTATTTTAAAACTTTTCATTACTACCTTCTACTTCCTGTTAGTTTCTGTAACTCTGGTTAAGAAAAGTACAGAAGAGTAGGTCTGAGTTGTGGTCTAATCCTTTTGTACTATGCCCTGATCCTTCATAAAAATAAATTTTCTCTCCATTCACACAATTTACAGGCCAAGACTATACAGTGATATAGAAGGATGTCCTCTGTTGTTGAATGCTAGGAAAGGAAAGAGAAAAAAACAAAGAGAAAAACTTTCCCCCACAGATTCCCATGCTGACTCTTTCTGAGACGTTTGATAGCTACCAACTGCTTTGGAAGTTGAAGACAAGTCTTGGCCAGCTCATGAGAATCTCTGCCAATTCTGCAGAGACATCTTTTGGTGGGAAATATTAGGAACTCAGAGGTTACCGCTGTTCCTCATGCCCTCTTTGCACTAACAGAAAGCTCTACATGCCCCCTTTCTGCCAAAACACTATTTCTTAAAGCTCTCTGAAAAACAGTTCATTGCTTCCCTCATGCAACCCCATCAGTCAGGCTGCAGGTCCATATCCCTGTTGACAATCCACCATCTCCCACTAAACAAACAAATCTTCCCCTATTGAATCTCATATGATTTGATAGCACTATCCAAACCCCTACTTGTGACTATAACCTTTAGAAGATGAACTCATATTTACTAACATCTGGTTTATAATTTTCCTTCCTTCTAAATTCAACTTTTGGCACCATCTGAAATAATGTCTCCACTGTTGTGGCAGCCTGATTTCATAGTAATGGTCCACCCTTCAGTCTACTCCAGCCATCTTCTTTTGTGATTTCAACCTGGACCTTTCCTAGTCCAAGAGACGTAAAAGTTATAGTTTTCTAGTTCAGGAATAGAGAAGTCAACATGTAGAAGAGAGGACAAAAGAAAGGATTTGTATGTTAAGATTGATGGTATAGTATGGAATTTGAAAGAAGAAGTAACAGTGACTGATCAGGTACTTGCTAAAGTGGAAGAGTCAGTCAGATTAGAATAGGTTGTAAAAAAGTGAGGCGTCAGGGACTGGAGGTACTAAAGAAATGGAGAACAGAGGTAGAAAAAATAACTGTGTGGGAGTAATAGCAAGAAAGGTAATTGTGGTCAAGGATTCATAGATAAAGGCAAAATTAAGAATACTAGGAAATAATTTTTAATTCAAGTCTCTTCAATTTAATTGCATCTATTTGTCACTGTATTTGTAATGCTGAGAAGAGATGTTCTTTTTATTATATTGATCCTACTCTACAACCTTTCCAGAAATATTAGAGTCCAAGTATTCAAGCTTTATCTTTTTTTAATTAATTTATTCTTTTCGGGGGGATCTCTACCCTCAAGCCACCAACTAGTTCAAGTTTTCTTATCATAATTATCAAATTTAAAAATACAGTTTCTTTCTTCTTCTATCCAAACTCAACAGAAGAGTATGCTTCATCTTCACCTAATATTTCCTTTTCCCCAACAGCCACTAAAAATTTTCTTTCTCAAAGTACCCAATGACCTCTTATGTTATTTTAATTCATCAGTTTCACTTGTGAGTCTCATCCCCAAGGTCACTTCTTCAACTTTTCTGAGCATTTCTTGTCAGCATCCATTGCTGGTTGACATCACAACTTGAGTAATACCCTCATATGAAGTAGAATTTACCATGAAGAGTTGTAGGAAATTTTTTCTCTTTCCTGTCTCTCCCACTAAACTGTGTATACTTTGAAGTAATGTCATATTTATTATTATATCCCTTTGTAAAACGCCCCAGTTACCTTAAAGCTTAGCAAAAAGTTGCCTGATGAATATTTCATTAATTTCCACTTAATTGTAACCCTATTACTTACATATACTTCCAGACATTTTACTCAAATACTAATGAAATTGTATGACCCTATTTATGCAACAGAAATCAGCCATGTACATTGTAGAGGAAAGTTTTTTCTTTTTCCAGAGCTCATATCAATAACCTGTTTGAACAATTTCTTGCTATTTTTAAGTTTTAGAAATTGTAGAAAATGCACAAGTCATAAGTGCAAAAACTGGTAAATTATCGGGGCGCCTGGGTGGCTCAGTCGTTAAGCGTCTGCCTTTGGCTCAGGTCATGATCCCAGGGTCCTGGGCTCGAGCCCCACGTCGGGTTCCCTGCTCCGCGGGGAGCCTGCTTCTCCCTCTCCCACTCCCCCTGCTTGTGTTCCCTCTCTCGCTGTGTCTCTCTCTGTCAAATAAATAAATAAAATCTTAAAAAAAAAAAAAACTGGTAAATTATCTTGTTCAAAGGTAACCACTAAACTGACTTTAAACACAATACATTAGTTTGGGTTGTGCAAAAAATTAGGTAGATCATATGGATACATATTAAACTTCATATCCTCATAACAGAAAATAAATCCTCTTTCTCAATACACCAAAACATTCATAATTTAAAACATTAAAAATTGATTCTTCATTAACTGACAGAAAAATAAATTCTATAAAGAAATTTCACAAAAAATATCAAATCAATGTGCAATAAAAATAGAAATTATTTAACACAAAAAAAATTTTTAAAGGTCTATCAACTTGGAACTTTATAAATATGCATTTAATATTTAAATGTATAAATTTTTATATAAGTGTATATATACATACATGTTCTATAATGATAGGAACAATTTCTTTCTGATGTAAATAAATAAAAGAAAATTTCTTCAAAAGATGACATTAAACTATCATCAATGGAGAGTATGTGGGGTGAAAAGTTGATAAAGAATAAGATATATATATTGTCTAAAGGTACCTTTCCACAAATCACTTACCATTTATAAGAGAATGTATTACAACTATATGTGGAGAATCTAATGAATATTTAACAAAGTGATCAAAGACAACATTATCAATGTTGCATCAAACCTCCTGAATGTAAGACACTGAAAAGGCAAATCATGACTGATATTCTTGCAAAAATTGCATAATCTGGATCAGATCACGGATCAGAGGAGACATGAAAAAACAAATTAGGATATTCTACAAAATAATTGCTCTATATTTTTCAAAAATGTAATTGCCAAAAAGTAAAAAAAAAACAAAAACAAAAAAACCCAATTTCTGGAAAACCTAAAAAGTGACTAAAAGCAGATATTTTATATTTTCCCCTTATAGATCATAAGCTAATTTTTATACCTCTAGATATTAGAGATCTTAAGTTGCATATACTTTTCACTTAAATCCATTATGCGCAAGAGCAAGTACAAAGAAAAGCACTAACTGGACTAAAGACATAACGATTGGAACGCCTCAGGGAATAACTTGATTTACAGCTGAAGAACATGCAGTTTAACAAGTAATATTTTGATGGGGGCACCTGGGTGGCTCAGTTAGTTGAGCATCCAACTCTTAATTCAGCTCAGGTCGAGATCTCAGGGTTGTGAGATCACGCCCCACATCAGATTCTGCACTCAGCTTGGAGTAAGCTTGAGATAATCTCTCCCTCCCTCTTCCCCTGCCCCTCCCCCCACTCATGTGTGTGCACTCTCTCTCCCTCTCTAAAATATATATTTAAAAAAATATATTTTGAACTGTACAGTAAATATAGTGAAACATTTG
>NC_138375.1:66007886-66070887 GCF_054177405.1 Leptonychotes weddellii | reverse complement strand
CCCCTTTTTTTTTTTTTTTTTTTTAGAGAGGCTTTAGAGAGGTGGGGGAGGAGCAGAAGGAGAGAGAGAATCTTAAACATGCTGCACTCCCAGCACAGAGCCCAATGCACGGGGCTCGATCTCACAACCCTGAGATCATGACCTGAGCCGAAATCAAGAGTTGGACACTTAACCAACTGAGCCACCCAGGCTCCCAGGATTTCCTTCTTCTTTAAGGCTGAATAATATTCCATTTATGTATATATCACATTTTCTTTATCCATTTATCTGCCAGTGGACACATGGATAGTTTCCATATCTTGGTGACTGTGAATAATGCTGCAATGAAGATACTGTTTAGAGATACTCATTTCAATTCTCTTGGATATATATACCCAGAAGTGGGATTGCTGGATCATATAGTAGTTCTATGTTTTTTAATTTTTAAAAGAATCTCCATATTGTTTTTTTATAGCTGCTACACCACTTTACATTCCCACCAACAATGTTCAAGTGTTCCCCTTTCTCTGCATCCTTGCCAACACTTCTTTTGTTTTGCTAATAGCCATCCTAAACTAATGTGAAGTGGTATCTCATTGCAGTTCTGATTTGCATTTCCTGATAATGAATGGTGTTGAACACCTTGTCCTATACCTATTTGCCATTTTTATGTCCTCTCTGGAGAGATATCTGTTCAAGTCTGCCCATTTTTAATTGGGTTTTTATTTTGTTTTTTGCTTTTTGCCATTAAGTTGCAGGACTTTTACACTGGCCTTTGTAAAGCAAATGTTATTAATTTTAATGAGCTCCAACCTATATGTTTCTTTTTATGGATTGTGTTTTCATACTAAGACTATGAACTCTGACTAGTGATAGGCCCCATGTATGTTCTTTTTTTCCCCTAAAAACTGTATAGCTTTGTTTTACATTTTCATCTGTGATCCATTTTGAGTCAGTTCTTTTATCATGTTTAGGTTGAGGTCCATTTTTTGCTTACAAATAACGAACTTTTCCAGCACCATTTATTGAATAGGCTTCCTTCTATTAAAATGCTTTTACAGGGGCACCTGGGATCAAGCCACGCATCAGGCTCCTTGCTCAGCAGAGAAGCTCCTTGCTTCTCCCTCTCCCTCTACCTGCCTGCAGCTCCCCCTGCTTGTGCTCTCTCTCTCACTATCTCTCTGTGTCAAATAAATAAAAATAAATAAAATCTTAAAAATAAATAAATAAATAAAATAAAATGCTTTTACACCTTGTCAAAAATCAGCTGGGAATATTTGTGTGGTTATACATCAGTTCCATTTATTTACGTGTCTACCACATTACCAATAGCAACTCTCTTGTTTACTGTAACTAAACAACAAAACTTAATATTCAGTAGTGACTGCTCCCACTTCACTTTTAGTCAAGATTGCTCAATCTATTATAGTTTTGTTATTTTTCTATATAAATTTTAAAATAATTTTGTCTGTTTTTACAAAAAACTTTGCAGGAGTTTTTATATTAATTGCATTAAATTCAGAGATGTTTGGGAAAAAATAACATTTGCTATCTTGAGTCTTCCAATCCATGAACATGGTATGTCTATTTATTTAGCTCTTCTCTAATTTTAAGCATATAGTTCCTGTACATAGTTTATTAAGTGTACACTTAAGAATTTCATTTTCTTTGATATAGTTGTAAATGGTTTTGTGGTTTTAATTTTGGTGTTCATTGTTGTTTTCATTGTTAATATATAGAAATGCAATCAATTTTTTAATGTATTGGTCTTTTTTATATTTACCTGCAGAGGCAGATGGACCCTATAAAAAGTATAGCTCAGATGTTGAGACTGATAATACAACACATACACCAGGAAGGTATGAAAGGTTTGTTATATGACTGAAGTCTCTTGAGGGAATAGGGCAGACCTCTCAAGTAGGTTCAAAATGGCTTAAGAGAGCAAGGAAAGAAGACTGGCTTAGTTTTACATCATGGTTAGGAGATGGGGCCAGGATAAGTATTCCGGTACAGTGGAAGGCACTTGCATGTTTGAATTCCCTGCTTACACCAAAGAATGGACTACCTAGGCTTTTTCATCAGCTAGTCCAAATATGGGCCATAAGGGACTAAAGGATGAGTAATACTTAAAAGCTCTCACTGTCAGGGCATCGGTGTGGCTCAGCCAGTTAAGTACCCAACTCTTGATTTCAGCTCAGGCCATGATCTCAGGGTTGTGAGGTGGAGCCCCACCTAGGGTTCTGCGACAGTCCTGGAGCATGCTTAAGATCCTCTCTCCTCCCTTCCTTCTGCCTCTCGCCCCTATTAAAAAAAAAAAAAAAAAGGTCTCACAGGCAACATCAATAATGAAGCCAGACACCTCATTACATTCTTGTATCATGCAACTTTAATATGTTCACTTATTAGTTCTGTAAGTGTTTTAGATCCTTAAGCTATTCTATATTTACCACCATGTCATCTGCAGAGACCAGTTTACTCCTTTCCATTCTATATACCTTTATTTGTCTTGATTTATTGTAGTGGCTAGAACTTCAAGAGCTATACTGAAAAACTCTTTCTCCCAATCCTAGGGGAGCAATATCCACTTTTCATCACTAAATATGTTGTTAGCTAGACATTTTAATGAGTTAGAGTGGATGTTTCATCAAATGCTTTTTCTGTGTCAACTGATATGATCATATGATTTTGCTTCCTTAGTATGCCAATGCTACATGCCATTATAAATGTCAAAAAGCAAATATTTAAGATTTAAATTTATTGAAAATAATTTAATTCCCAATCAACTTGTCTCAAAATCACTTTGATTTCCTATTGCAACTGACAGGGCAAACCAAACATTTATTTTTATCATTTCGTATGCTTTTATTTTTATCTAACAATATTTCTTTTTTACTTGGATATAGCATAGTGCAGTCAAGGACTTTTTGTATTTAGTCTTGTAATAAAATTTGTATTGTTAATAATAATGATGATAGTGATGTTTTGACAAACCTAAAAATGGGCCATGCAAAACTCTTCACAGATTTGTAAGTAAATCTGATGTGCTTTTAGTGATTATCTTTTGTGGTATGTTTGACCCATAAAATATGTTTTATTTTATAGTTAGATATACTAAACTAATTGAAAGTTGAGTAATTGTTTATCTAGCTTTCACTAGTTATCAGTTCTGTTTCTTTTTCACATACAATCACATACAATCACCTCCCTTGGCAACTTCTCTCTGAACCATTTCTCCCAATTAGGTCTAAGTTGTTCAAGGCACTCTGTCTTTACGGTGAGGTCTTTTGTTGATAAAATGAAAGCCTGCATTTACTGCAAGTGTTCTTCTCGGACGAGGGCAGGCCAGAAATCACTGCTAGTTGGAACAAGAATTTCTTGCCTTGGCTCCATTTATGATAAAGACTAAATCTTTGACAAACACTGTGTTGGTGACAGTGCTGGCATTTAGCAGCTGTGGTCTCCTGTGTGGTAGAGAAAGGGAAGAAAAACTTCTTCCACTTTAAGGAAGAAAAGGGAAATTAAAGCATTGTTGTGTGTCTTCACTTACCCTGTTGTTTCATACATATTTGCAGATGGTTAAGTATTATAAATTTCTTCACATAAGTTTCATGTATAATACCATTAGGTGACAAGGAGTCTCCCACATATGAACTAAAATTCCTGGAGCACTTCCATGCTAAACAAAACTTTGTGTCAATGTCAGCTGTTCAAATGTACTTAAATCTTTCCAGAAAGCCGAAAGATGATAATGTGAAATCATGTAAGTGCTTGGGGATCTCCCACAGTCATAAATCATAACTAGAAAACAAAGCAAGACCTGGGCAAAATTACATAATAGAGGAAAGTGCGTCTTTGTTACTCCCCCAACTTTCTCAGTGTGTCTCTTGTCTATTTCTGGGTTTCTGTGTGAAGTCAAATGATATCATTGTTCTTTTTAATAGAACAGGGACCCAACTCTGGCTTCCCATGAGTATAGTGCTACTGACCAACAAGGCCCTGTTCTATAGAACAATGGTAATTTTCCTAACTTTAGTTATAGTTCCTCAGGAAGTATGCAGCTAAAATGAAAACACATACACAATAATCACTAAATTAGTAAGTATTATAAACCTAGCCATAGTGCAGTACATCTAGTAACTGCTGATGGATAACTAACACATATAAAATATAACATGAGCATCTACAAAGAGCAAGTAACTATAAGAGCTATTAACAATTAAATAGATATTGAATCTGTTTTTGAGGAGGTGCTATTAAGATAATAAAACTATGTCTATCTAAAAAGTATTCTCTTTTTTTCTAAAATATGAAGGAATGTTTTCTAAGTTTCAATAGATATGATTTTTTTGATACCCCCATACAATGAAAGCAGAAAAAAACAGGAGTAATGTAAAAACCATTGCTGCTCATGAAAAAATGTTGATTCTGACAAATAGCATGCAGTAGTGATTCTTCTTAAAATGTAATTGTTTCTGCTCTGAGCCTCTACTTCTCTAAAGTTTAAAAGTCTTGTAAAGGATTAAATTAGCTGAACTCTGTGTACAAAGTCTAAGATAATATGGGTAAGTTCTAAGTGTATATTCTAAATGTACATTCACTACTAAGATGTACAGAAATGTAACGTTAATTTCCTATAACAAATTCAACTTAGCTGAGAAGCACCTAATTCTGTTGATATCTAAAAACTCTTAACCTCAGCTCCCCATTCTCTCTATAAGTAAGTTCTAGGAGAGCAGGAACATTGTTTTATTTCTACATATGATAGTACATGCTCAATAAAGACCTGTATAAAAAGAATTAAAATTTGCCATTTTATAACAATCCTTACTAGTAGGTAAGGACTCATTTCTGTTTTAAGTATATATTCATTAAAATGTAAGCTTTAACCTTTGGCTTTCCCATTTTGAAGATGGTCTCCTGCCAGGCCTCTAAAGGCAAGCAGGGAACAAGCATCTGACACTGGCTTTACCCTCAACATATCTAGAATTATATTTTCCACAGTCCTCATGCCCCAGGCTTAACTTGCATTATCCCTAGTCTACAATTAAATCTATCTTCTAGTAATCTAGATTCTAGCATTATAGAGCCTGTCTGAATATTCCAAATTGAGTCTTTGGAAATCCAATACATGTATGTCTATATGCAGTGTTCATCTCAAAAGTGTTTTATCTCAAAGTATCAACTATAAGCTAAAAAATCTCTTCATCACTTTGACTTTTTTACTCTAGGTTCTATCTACTAGCTCCTGAAGGGGAAGGAAATACATTTGTTGAATGGCAAGAAACATTTGGAGAAACAAAAATACCTTGAATAAAAATCTTCAAATATATCCCATGATAAAATGTAACGGAACACTGCAGTAATGATCAAAAAGACTATGAAACATAAATTAAACTTTCTAATGATAAAGAGATACAGAGACTGCTGAAAAGAGAGAAAATGACTGGGAATTTTAGAAAAGTAAAACACTGTGGGCCTCTTCAAATTCAAGTATCTGAGGCAAAGAATCAACAAAGTGAAATATATTTGCAATAATTCAACTTAACAAATACCACAACTACTGGCACTTGGATATTGTTCCTATACTTTCAACTTTCCATTATACCTGAAATATGCCTCTCCCACAAAACAAAAAAAAAACCACACAATTTCTTCTAATATTAGTTTTTCCAATTATCATCTTGAAGCCAATGAAATAGACTTTTGAGAGAATCTGATTTTATCTTCTAAAACACTGCTTCCCTCATGGACAGCTTCAGGTTGCTTTTTCTCCCCCCTTTTAAGAGCAGGACCTATATCTCATTTAATATTATTTTGAAAAAGAAGAAGAGTGTTATTTGTTATTATTTAAAATGTATATATAATGAAATCAAATGTGTTACAATTTTACTTTTTTCAAGATTTATTTATTTATCTGAGAGAAAGAGGGGGAGATAGAGTGTGGGGAGGGGGGTAGAACAGGCTGAGCATGAAGCCAGACGTGAGGCTCGATCCCACAACCCTGAGATCACGATCCGAAGCGAAATCAAGAGTCGGACGCTTAACCAACTGAGCCACCCAGGCGCCCCTTACAATTTTTTTTAAGATTTTATTTATTTTTATTTTATTTTTTTTTATTTTTTTTTTTAAAGATTTTATTTATTTATTTGAGAGAGAGAGAATGAGAGACAGAGAGCACGAGAGGGAAGAGGATCAGAGGGAGAAGCAGACCCCCCGCCAAGCAGGGAGCCCGATGTGGGACTCGATCCCGGGACTCCAGGATCATGACCTGAGCTGAAGGCAGTCGCTTAACCAACTGAGCCACCCAGGCGCCCCAAGATTTTATTTATTTTAAAGAGAGAGTGCAAGTATTGGGGGGGCACACAGAGGGAAGGGAGAGGCAGAGAATCTCAAGCAGATTCCATGCTGAGCACAGAGCCCCCGTGGGGCTGGATCTCGTGAACCTGACATCATGACCTGAGTGAAAACTAAGAGTTGGGCGCTTAACCAACTGAGCACCCAGGTGCCACTACAATTTTAAACTATTAGGAATCTTAAGCATGGTTTGCTCATTGGGTCTGTCTCTACTCATATGTTAACTGAAAGAGTAACTAATATTTCAGACTCCATCACATACAGCTAGAGAAAACGTCCTCGGATGGGAAGGCCTCTTACTGTTCTAAGCCACACTACATTGTTGAATACCTATTGCGCTCTTAAAATAATCTGTAATCACTCTTCTCTTCCTATATCTTCCAGAAAATAAGGTTTATATTGTGATGCTTTCCTGGCTTTTGAAGATGAAATATTTACTAACCCACCCTTAACAAAGACCTATTAACAGAAATAGCTGAATAAAACAAAACATTAACATTTTGTTTCAACTCTTCCCAAGCAATGAGTTCCTTTCTGAAAAGGGAAAGAAATTAAAATTTTCAACAAAAATGCACTTCAACTTGCAAATAACCACTGCATAGTCCATTCCAATGATTAAAGCAAAGTTACATGGAATGGATCAACAGTGGTATAAGAAATTGCCAATTATGAAAAAAGGCAGTTATTTGCTTGATGTCTGAAAAACATTCTGCTGTCAAATATATCCTGGTTGAGAAAATACTACAACCTAAAGTTCTACCATTGACTTAAAAGTATCACACTTTCATTAGGCAAATGATCCATGGAAATATATACCAAATATACCAATTGGCATATCTGCATAATACAAGAATGATTAACTGCTTTGAAATCTATTTCCATAGAAGATTTAAAAAGTCAATTAGCTAAACTCAAATTTCAACCAAACTCTAAATACCCTAATAATATGATAACATAATTAGAAATTTATTTTTATGAGTCAAACTTTTTTTCCATGTCCCAGATGACTAGTATTATCTACTTATCTGGATTCAGTCAATAAACATATTTTATATTTATAAATAATTGTTTACACAAAATGTGTGATATAGCAGTTATCTTAAAACAATTATGAACTAGCAATAGGCAAAAGACATGCCAAATGTGTATCTAGATTGAAGTCCTCTTTTATGAACTTCATAATTTTTTTGATTGCTGTATGTGACCAGAAATTTTGGGAATATTTAGTCACTGAGAATAAGGAAAGAAAACAACCAAATAAATGCAAAGAGAAAACCAATATAATATATGACAATGTGCCACTTTCCTCTATGTGAATAATCCACTAATTATGGAAGTTCCTTAAGATTTTCAGGACCAAAGGAGTCAATTTTCTCATTTTTCAGGACTTATTTAACAACACTGATTTGCTATGTGTTATAGGGTGTACCTCATTATCTTTCAAATTTGCATAATCACAGAATGCTTGATTAAGGAATGGAAGCTTTGAGTGTAATGGAAATGCACGCATGATTAGCTGTAGGAGGGGATCTGTAATTATGTGATGTATAAATATATATCTATATACTTTAAACCTTCATAATAAACACAACAAAGTCTTGACCTTTATTTTAAAATTCTTCTAGTCATAACTTAAAAAAAAAAAATACTATGTTTAAAAGAACCACAAAAGGTCTTGATCACAATTTCCCAGAGGTTAAAAATCACAGTATGATATAAAATTAATATTCACTATCAAACATATTGGTGATTTGGGGAAAAACAGGTAGAGCTTTTGGTTCCCCAGGTAGTTTTGTGCTATGAGACATACATTCCCAATTCATTAGGCATGCAGAGAGAGTACTGGTAGGATGTTTGTCTGAAATCTCCCCACTCCACTCCATTTAACTGAACTGGAAATTGGCACATCCTTTATACACTTCCCTTCTTCCATCACTCCCCACCGTCTTGTACAACTATGCCCATGAACACATACCACACACCATGACTGCTTCCAAATATCAATGTGAACTTCAAACTCACCAATTGGTAATGAATGAATTACCAATTGGCATATTTGCATAAAACAAGAATGATTAACTGCTTTGAAATCTATTTCCATAGAAGACTTAAAAAGTCAATTAGCTAAACTCAAATTTCAACCAAACTCTAAATACCCTAATAATCATATGATAACATAACTAGAAATTTATTTTTATGAGTCAAACTTTTTTTCCATGTCCCAGATGACTAGTATTATCTACTTATCTGGATTCAGTCAATAAACATATTTTATGTTTATAAATAATTGTTTACACAAAATGTGTCATATAGCAGTTATCTTTTTTTCTATTACATATGCTGAGAAAGAAAACTGACAACCCCTGATAATGAAAATCCTTTTTCTCCAAATTATTCTGAAGCATTTCACCTGTGATAGCTTAAAAAATACATTTTAAATAAATTTATTATTTTAGGGCAATGGAAATAATACATATGTAACAAAATTATTTCTTATATTTCTTTAGAGATTTCCTTTTGAAAAAGGAAAATTTACTGTACGTATTTAATTAATTCACGTGCTACCCTGTCTATTATCATGAACCACATACATATTACTTAGTTTTCAGCAGTCCAATATTTTACCGAAGAAAACTTAATAGGAAATCAGCCTTAAATGTCATCTTCATTTCCCACCTCACTAAAGAGCTCTCGTAATTTGCAAAAGTGAGAGTGAATTTCTTGCTAGTTCATTTATGTGATTCTCTGGAGTGAGTTGATGCCTATGATTTATGAAAAGCCTTATGTGAAAGATCTACAACCAAAATGAAGAAAGTAAGAATAAAACATCTCAACTTAGCAAATGCAATGCTAACTAGACCTGTAATCTTACACATTTCTGTTTACTTGAAGGGAAAAAATTTAAAAATAAGCAGTGAATAAACTTAGTTTTATTACATCTGTAGTAATCATATTTTCTAATATTAATATTAATACTGAAAAGTAGGAAGAAGAGGAAGAGGAGGAAAGTAGAAGGAAAAGATGAAGAAGTAAAAGTGTAAGAATTATATGTCACCAATAATGACAAAAAGTACAAAACACAAAAACTTCAGTTTCCTTAGTATATATTTTCTTACTTTTGGGTGATTTTTCTGTCAGGTACTAAGTAAAATCTTTTTCATGCATGCAGTCATTTAATCCCCATGTCATCTACATGTGGAATCACTGTTATTCCTGTACTACAGATAAGAATGCTGTGACTGTGGTAAGAAACCTTACAGCTAACCAGTTCATTTATTGCAGAGTTCGAATTAATACCTGCTTCTGTCAGACTCTAATGTTTGTGCTCTTGAACTCTATTTTTTTGTTGTTCATTCTTGGGTGGTGTTAGTCCACTAAAATTCATTTTAGTAAAATAAAGCATAAATTGTTTATTATGTAAATATTTGTCCATTTTACCTTCAGGTAAAACTTGGGAACTCAGTTGTTCAAATTTCAGCTATTTTTTTCTTCCTCAAATATCAAGCATGTATAAAAATAAAATCAGAAAAGGTAAGAGTGAATTATTTAAATTACAGGGAATTGATTTTACTTCTATAATTAATGCAAATGTTTAACTATTACTTTTGCACAATATTTTAATACATATCAGCATTGCAAAACTGTCTTCTGTCTAAATTAATGGGCTTTTAAAATGTCTTCCAATGTTTTTGCAAATAAACCTAAGACCCCTTAAAAGAACGGTAACTGAAAGAAAAAGCAAAATTATAATTAAGAGCCTCTATTGTTTGGGAGTTAAAATAATTTTTCAAAATAAAAATTGTTACCTATTAAGACCATATGCTGTGTAAAATATTCCTGTTGATGTCAACAGGAGTTTCAATAAGAATGTGGGCAACATATGGACCTGGCATTTTGTTAATTAAAAACAATGTTTTGCTACATTGATGTGTGTTCCAAAGAGGGATTCCTAGAGCATAACACCAAGTTGCTGAGTTCACTGTTTTATCAGTGGTTACACAGTTTAATGTTAGATTTGAAACACAAAGATATAACTTTAATGTTATTCACGTGGTGACATTAGTATACAAACATTCCATTTTTAAGAACAGAAAATTTAGTTGAAATTTCTTATTTAGATAACTGAAATTAATTTCAAGTAATTTCCCAGCCTACTGAAAATTGAATACTAAACTGCAAAGATTATAAATTAAGACTGAACATTTAAAAGAAACATTTTTTTTCATCTTTTAAAGTATATGCAGAATTCCTTGCAGTATATTTATTGAAAAAATAGTCCAATTCTCCATGTCTCTTGCTATCCACAATGAACTGATTCCAGAAGAGGAATCTATTTCTCTACGCAATGACTAAGAGAGAGACTTTTGACTTGCTATGGTTAATAGAGTGGTGAAAGTGATGATGTTCCAGTATCAAAATTAGGTCTAATAACCTTCATTGCTTTCAGTCTTCTTTTTCTTCTTGTGGATTCCTACCTGATCTACACTGCCAGAGGGAACATATGGAGCAGATCCAATCCAATCTAGTTGTCCCAGCTGAAAACCCAGAAACAGGAAAGAGCCTAGCAAATTTCAGCAAAGCTTCACAGCTAACAGGCACATGTGTGGGTGAGAACCAATCAGAAACATGGCCCAGCAAGCTTGTATGCTTTTGTGTAAAATTACAAATGCTTATTGTTAAGCCACTGAATTTTGAGGTGGTATTGTTATACAGCACTATTATGATGATATATTCCTTCAACATTGCTTCCTCTCTCTCACATAAATGATATATCACTTCTTGAATTAGCATCAGTTTTCAAAAACCAGAGAACGGAAATTCACAAAGACCACTAGTCATGCAGAATCCAAAGCAAAAAATATGGCCCAGAGTGCTTCCATGAGCTACCCTGAGGCAACAGAATATAGTTGTTCATAGTATAGATATAGATAGATACGTAGGTTTCCATCTAAACATCAGCATTTACATACTGCCTCTATCAGTGTAGACCAAGTGGCCTTTTTGCTCACTCCTAAGATAGAACCCGATTGCTCTCGTTGCTATTGCTACTCCTGACTAAATAGAAATAGTTCCATGCACCTTTTTCAAAGAGAAGCTGATGTTTAAATGACTCACGTTAGGGTTTAGATTTTACCAATATAGATCATTGATCTTAAAGCCAAAAGACATTTTGTCTACTCTTTGTTAACTTTTGGATACCACTGTAAAGAGAAAGGTATGAGTGAAAGATATGAGGCTTGAGTGCAAAGATATGAGTGAAAGACATAGGCTTGTGTTGCATTTGACAAAAGTGATTGTGAAAATATATGTTTTTTGAAAGGCCTGTACTACGTACAGATGTGGAATGTCATTAAAAGTTAGCCTAACTAGGGCGCCTGGGTGGCTCAGTCGTTACACATCTGCCTTCAGCTCGGGTCATGATCCCAGGGTCCTGGGATCGATCCCTGCATCCGGCTCTCTGCTCCGCGGGAAGCCTGTTTCTCCCTCTCACACACCCCAACTTGTGTTCCCTCTCTCGCTATCTCTCTCTCTCCATCAAAAAATAAATTTAAAAAAATCTTAAAAAAAAAAAAAAGTTAGCCTAACTAGGAAAAAAACATCTGAAAGTCATCCAGAAAACAAACAAACAAAAAGATACAACACATAAAGAGAAATTGCTTTTGCTCTTATAGTAACTCAAAATAATCAATAATACTTTCTATTCTGTGTCAATACATAAGTATCATTCATTTGTAATGAAGCAGCAAGAGATGCCTTAAAAGACTGCATGAGATAAATATACTATATTTTTTTAGATATTATAAATGGAAAATGCATGGGTATCATTCTACTTTCCCCAGAGTATGTTTCAACTGTTCAATGTAATGTGTAGCTTTTACTGAAATTCAGGGACACCTAGATCGGTGATCTGTTTAAGAGTGTGAGCATGGGGAGCCAATTGCCTGACAGTGTATGGAAAAGAAATGCTGCCATTTTTGTCCCTTCAAGCTTCTAGTTGTTCAGTGCAAGACTTTCAGTGCACTGATACTTACCAAGAATAAGAATTTGAAACAAAGTTGTACCAGAATCAGACCTGCCTCCACCATCAGATGAGAGCAAAGACTGAGAATGAAAGAGAAAGGGAACCAAAGATATCACAATAGATGAAAATTATCTGAAAGTTAAGGTACAAAGGATTCGCTGGACTGTTGCTAGTCATCAAAGTTAGCAATATATGTCAAGACACAAAATTTTCTAGTTATTCTGGACTGATCAACTGACCTGTGTATTCTCTCTTTCTATTTTTCCTTTTACCTTTTCTCTTTTTCCTTTCCTCTCCTTTCCTTTGTGTTATCTGGAGTTTAACTAGGAGGGAGCCATTTCCATCCATATTATGTGCTCGTGCTCAGTTCTCCCCCAAAATCATTTAGATCAGAAAGGTCAAAGAATCAAAAAAAAATATTCTTTCAAAACATTTGCCAAAATGTATTAATCTCTCATTGACCCTCAATTTTCAGTGGACTACAGCACCGTCATGGTGTGATGCATTCCTGGACCCCATGCCCTTGTAAGACTTGAGCATACAGGAAGACATTTCCCATACAGCTGGCAAGCCGCCAACACACAAAAAAATAGGTCTTCTGGGACACCCAAATAAAGTCTCAGAAGAGAGCTCTTACTTTGTCTTAGGAAATTCCAAACTAAAAATTGCCTTTTTTGCATATCTTTTTTGTTATGACATTGTTGAGAAACTAGATGTCAGCAAACTCTGGCTATTGTGGTAACCTTGTTCTGAGTAAAAGTGTGTTGATTATTCAATAGTGTAGAATTCATTACTTTCTATTTGTTAATATATAAAACATATATGTAATTCATATATTAGTTCAAATCTAACTAAACTTTAATGATCTCCTTATAATAATTGTGATTATTTTTCTCTCAGATAATCAAATTGAGTGAAATGTGAAACATATAACACCAAAGTCTATCTTTTCTAGATGCAGATTATACATACTGAACACTTCAACTCTCAAGTAGGAGAGTATAATGCCTGTTGAAGGCAAAAGAAATGAGTTAAGGCTAATTTTATGCCCTTGTGTTTGTAAAAGAAAAGTAAATATAGATCCTAAAGCATCTTAAAAAATCTACCAAACCAATTTGCTATGGAATCAAAAGTCCTATTAATTAACTTTCATACAATTAATGAGGCAGAGCCATCTTTTCTGTCACAAATCCCCCTTTGACTTCAACAAATGTACAAACTTTGACTTGGCCAAAATAAAAAGGTTTCAAAATATAAAAGTTGATCCTACACTACCAAAGAAATGTTTGTATCAAACTATTCATTCAGTGATATGAAATTCAGTTCCATGTATTCACACATTATTGTTTACTTGAAACAGGTGACAGATGTATTAGAAAGAGCACAGGTTTGTGATTGAGATTCTGGCTTTAATTCTCAAAGCTCTGAATTCTTCAGCAAGTTTTACAGTTGCTGTGAGTCTCATTTACTTAGAGGAAAATCTCAATCTTAAGAGGTAAACTTATGAGAATGTGTTATGTGGCTAACATAATTGAATAATCCATACAAGTTGACTGGTATTCAATTAGGCATCAATAAATGCTGATTCCCCTCCTTTCCTAATCAGAAATTCCTAAGTAGAAATTATAAGAAGTCTATCTAAAACAATGCCATTATCCAGAAACACATGGAAAATCTAGAAATCCAAGACTAAATATGGTAAAAAAAAAATCAGGGGGGGATGCAGATAAATAACAAGATTTTTTGTGCCTAGTTTAATAAACCAGATGACTGCAATTTGGAGGAAGAACCATAAAGAATGCTACTTGAGAAGCGAAATGTGATCTCAGAGAAGTATCTTGGAACCAGTGCCTAACAAAACTTTTGGTCTTTTTTTTTAATTATAATTTCTTCTGTTACAAATTCACATAATCTCAGATCTACAACTATCTTAAGAACAAAAAATTATATGTGGATTTACTTAATATGTCATCCGCTATCCACAACAATATAGGACTTACAAAGATTTATTTTATTATGGAAATTGCAGCAAAATTCAAAATGTGTCTTTGTCTGTTTTTAATTTTTAACATTATTATTTTTTCAATTTTGAATGTTGAGTTTATGAGTCATTCAGTTTACATTAAAACATGTTTTTTGTTTCTGACTTTAATAGTATTCTTTTTCAGATTATTTTGAACATGTAGAAGTATATTAAGATATGAAGATGCTAACTAACATTATTTATGAAATGAATTAGTTCTCATATAATTGTGGATCAGAATAAAAGTATCTAATAATGTATATACTTATGAGAGGAGGAATATATTATATCATGCATCTCATATATTTATTTACTCTTAGATATATGACAAATATCTAAAAATATAACTTTATAAACCATAAACATGTTTAAAAGGAACATGATTTTAAATTACAACGAACAAGAATACTACACTCATGTAATATTTAATTTTATTAAACATATAAAACAACATATACATATAATTATATTAATAAAGAATATATATAAACTCCTTCAAAAAGAAGGACTGTGGTTTCAAAACTTTAATTTTTGTTAATGTTTTGGAACTCTGAATCACAAAAATGTGAGTCATGTTCTTTAGGTTTCTCACCCTAGTTCATGAAAACCAAATTAGCTGCATTTGCAATAAGAAACTCAAAGACAGCATTATACTGATTCAGGTTTTTTGTTTGAAACAGAATCCTACTGAGTTAGGTTCTCACAAAAAGGAAATTCGTTTAAATGTTACTTCTCAGACCCTCACACAGGGGTAAATCCTAACATCAGGAATAAATCAGAACCAGAACTAAAAGATTCTTTCTCCACATTTCTGTCCCCTGAAACTCTTGGGGTACTTTTTTCACTCTTCTGTCACTTTTTCAAGAACAAAGTTTTATTATTCCCATTCTACACAGCTAGGCACAACTGACCCCAGCTTCCAAGTTTACATCCGTTCCATTCCACAGATACACTAGATTATGATTTGAATATCTTTGTTCTTTAATTTCCAGAACAGAGAACTGTATTGGTCCTGGATGATGGGTCTCTCCTGGCCTAGTCAGTGGTACCCATGAGAGCGGTATCACATTTTATCAATCTGCATTCTCCTATCTTAACTATGTGTTTGGAGATTCCAGAGCTGCTGGTGATGCTTGTGAGAGGGATTAGATCTGTGAAGTTTCCTGAATACCTAGCCAAGCCAACCAGAAAGAGTACAGGTGGATACTGGTGATGAGGAGAAAACCAGGTATTTTGCAGCAGTTGCCCCATCAGAAACAGGAGAATTTAGAAAAATAGAACCAGTGGCATAAGGAAAGAGGAAAGAGGAAAAGGGGAAAGGAAGGGAAGGGAAGGAAAGAAAAAGGGAAAAAGAAAAAGGAAAGGAAGAAGGGTTACAAATGTCCGCCTCTCACTTGCGCATTTCAGACAAAGTTTTCTCAGTGTACTAAATAAAACCAGTGTTAGAAGCACTGCTCTCCGGTATGTGTACCAAAGTGAACACAGGCCTAGAATATGTCATCCTTATTATAAAAAAAATCAAATGATTGTCTTTTATAAATTTTCATAATAGCATAGATGTTTTCTCAGATGGAAGAAAATTAATTTCTCATAGATTACCTCTCCCAAATTGTGAATATAAGAGACTGGATAAAAATTGGCCACATAGAATTTGCTTTATGTTTTAGATGTAGATCTCAAATGGTGTTAGAATAGAATTCTCAGCATACCATTAGCATAACTTTCATTTCCCTGTGGGCTTCCAGCAGAAAATAAACTCCAGTCAGTTTCCTTATCTCTGTTCCCAATAGAAGAGAAAAGATAGCTAATCTTTCAGTACAATTAGGTATAGAGAAAAGATCAAGGCTTGTTCTAAAAGAACCTGATACCTCTTGCCAGAAATTTTATCTTTAAGGGTTATCAGGAGTTCTCTTAAAGTCTATCCTCAAATATAAGAATTAGAGGACTCTCTGGGCTGCCTCTGAGGAGACAATAGGATAAGTTGTGAAAAACAACACTGGTCCTACCACAATTACGCTGAATTAAGGAAAGATAAATACAATGTGTGAACCTGTGTTAAACAGCATGTGCTCCTCTTCCCCACTGAAGATCAGCCAGGTTTAATGTAGGATATATCCTGAGGGATGAGTGAAATTATCCTATAACACTAGTCTTTAGTCCAATTATCCTAGAGCAGTGGCTCCCATAATTTAGCATGCATCCCAATCACTTTGAAGGGTTATAAACACAGAGCCTGCTGGGTGCCACTCCATGTTTTCTGATTCTAACAGGTTCCCAGGTGAAGATGAGGATGCTGGTTCTGGGTCCACACTTTGAGAGTTATACTAAAACCAAGATGCTCTTGAGTGGTTCAAATATAAAAAGATTTGTTTTTCAAGATTCGTAGTGTGTGCTACTTCCCTCATGTGGCAAAGCCAAATAGTAATTTTAAGAACAACAATAATAACAATAATGGAGTGAGGATACTCCTCATGTAGCTAGAGATCAAGATTGAAGTGTGTTGCTTTTGCACTAAGGTTAGTAAAGGACTATTATTTTAATAGGTACACCTTTTTTGAAGAAAAATAAGAGCTCTAAAAGCACAGAAAAATACAAACAATATATAGAATTATTAATTTGCATATTATATTATTCCTTGGAAATTATATTGCAAATCACAATTCAAACTTCAGGTGGGGAACTTGCTAAAAATCAGATTCTCAGCATGTACCCCTAAATGTTAATTATATGAGTCATCTCTGGGCCCCAGAATCTATTTGTTTAATAGGCATCCAAGGGACTCCTGTGTAGGGAGTTAGCAGACCATATTCTGCAATAAATTGTCCCTAGATAACACCGAGAGAAAGAGACTGATTATTCTTCTGTTTTACTAATATGGAAATATGGTCAGAGAAACAATGAATTATTCAATGTCCCAAGGTTGGTAAGTGTTAGTTTGAGAATTCTCAAATCTTTTAACTTTGACTTCCATGCTTCTACTCACCATATCACATTATCTTTTTTTTTTTAATGTATTTTTTTATTTTCACTTTTGGGGGCTTAAACAGGTAGCGTGCAGTCCCCTGAGATTTAGAATTGCAAGGTGCTAAGACATTGCACTATTGTTACTTCATTTTCAAAAGTCTTGTTTTAATGTTATTTTACCCAATTTAAGTTCCAATCTATTCAGAAATCCATGTCTCCTACTATTTTTTATATCTTCTTTTCTCATTACTGTATCACATTAACTTAAAAATATGGGTGAAACTAGTATTCATAATGTTCAAGGGTATAAAGAAATCTAACCAATATTGATATAGCATTATTATTTACTTGTTGTTACTTTGTTGATATCATTTACTTGTTGGAATCCCAGACACCAGTGGTCTTCCCAATAGGCTTACAATCAAAAAAAGGAAAGAGCATTTTAAGTTCATATAGAATGTAACTGATTCTGTCTATACACACTGAATAAAACTGCACAGGGAAACACATGGTTAAGCAGTCTTAACACTAAAAGAATTTATTAAAATAGCATAAAATGTGAACTGTTTTCTATCTGCTCAGAAAAAAATTTTAAGTTATATGAAATCTGGTAAAATGCCAGTGGGAAGTACTAAATTTACTTAATAAATACATATCACTTCTATCAAACTATTAAAAAGGGGGGGGCAAGATTTCCAGAGTTTTCATCAGTTCCGTATTTATGATTTGAAATACACTTCATCATATAAAAATGTTTGGAAAATGTAGTCATTTTATTCTAATATGGCATATCAAATTTCACAAGGAATTAATTCCAAAGTTTAGTCCATTTGATCTCTTGACTCTTAGGAAAGAAGTTGATCCACATTTAACCCCATTCAGAAATAAACTTTCTATTTTCTTTTCAGCAGCTCAGAGTTCAATGTTATGCATATTCATTCATACTAGAACTTTTGTTATCAACTGAAACTATGAGTGCAAGAGAAACACTTTCCAGCCCTCACCAAGGATATGGGGTGGATCAAAAAGAGCTGTTAAATGATGATTAAACTCTTATATCCCTGTAAGCTCCCTCTGACTGGCTAATGGAAAAAAGCTGGTGAGAAACATTTTTCTCTGTTGTCAAGCCAGCATTATATATTATGAACACTGTTTCAACTGGACTTCTTAGCAGTTTCATGAAAGAAAGCCATTAGGATTTTTTTTTTCTATATGCCTTAGTTTATGTGCTGCTTAATTGTAATGGAATAGTAAGAGTTTCCTTCTGGCTTGCTCAATGATTTCCCTCTTCTTGAATTTCTATTTTCCATATGTGTTTAATATGTCAAACAATCATAGGTAAGAACCAAAAACTATATTCACCACATGCAAAAAAAAGAAAAAATTATGTGCAGACTCCAGTCGATATCCATGGCTTACACACTATGTGTGGATTTTGTGCTTCCCAACCCTAAGCAGACAAACTGGATATGCTTTAATCAGTTTTGTTTTCATAGACTTTAGATCCCCTTTTTTAATTAGCATAATGAACAAATAACTTCTTCCATCTCATCCTTGTCTCCAAGAAAAGTCATTAAACTGATTGCATTTATCTTGTTAAAGAGGAACTTTCATTCCACCCTAACCCTGATTTAGTTTCATAAAGCTGAGCACTTAAGGAAGTAGAAACACTTAAAAAATGCCCAGTTTTTGAACTTTTCAGTATAAATCCTTTAGTGAGCTAAAAGAATTTTCCTTACTAAGCAATGCAGTGAGTCTACATAAAAACCTCTATGGAATAAAATGTCAATTTATAAATCCTCTGACTTTCTAGTTTATGTGAAGCTCTTAGTCTTTCTGTTTCCACCCAACAGTAAGATTGTTACCTCTTGAGGTAGGCTGAATGGAATAAATTACTAGAAAACATTTCCTAGAATAAAACCATGGTTTTATTGTTGTCATAGTAAGTAATCACAGAGTGATTAAAACTGTCCATCCCTACTCCTTATCACAGTTACTAAAATACTGTCTTGCTTTTAGTGTCAACACTGAACATCTATGATACCTAATAAATGCAAATTCTTATTTACATTATACACTATAGTCATATGATTCCTAGATTCTGGTACTGACCTTACTGTTCACTGATATTTCTTACTTAACACATGGCCTAAAAATCACTCTAATAATAACTCATACTTAAACTTTAATTAGGCAAATTGTTTTTCTATCTACTCTGGTAGTGTGGCCTAATTCAACTTCTTAATTTCATATATTACACAAAGCTATTGTACATAGCAAGAGAATTACCAATATAAACTCTTTCCTTCCTCTAATGGTACGAATAAAGGGTTAACCATTAATCAAATATTTGTAATGAAGAAAATTCAGAATTTTGAAGGGTTATCTCTAATTGCCCTGCTCTAACATTTAATTCATACAAGTTATTTTTTAAGTTCTTTATTTTTGAAAACATGGTAATATATAGTTTATGCACATACAAAGTTGATCAGCTAAGGTGAAGATTAAGAGGTAACTTTAGTAGCTATGTAAATTTGTTTTTCTTGCTAAGAGCTTTTTTTTCTTAGTCATGATAAATTTTTGAAAATAATTTTCAAGCTTCTAGAGTTTCATATGAATTTACTGTTACATGAGAAATAAACTGCCTTTTTAGCTTAACAAATTTTATCTTCTTAGGGCTTGAAAATAAAACCATATCACCCTGGCTAGTAAACCTTCAGCTTATGCAGCCAATTCAATAAACATTTATGTTTAGATCATGATACTTGATGATGTAGGGAATCTCAAGGTGTAAAAGTATGATCCTAATTTCAAGGCGTTTATAATCTTGGAAATAATTAGAAATGTCTCAGTCTAATGATAATGAGCAACAGTTAGAGACTGTTAATTTGAACAACCACAAAATCACCTTACATAATCATCTATGTCATGGCCAAAATTCAGAAAGTTATTCTGAAAAGGGCCTTCATTGAGTTACATATGAATAGTATATAGGCTTACAGATTTTGTTTACTTCATTATAAGAAATGGATAGAGGAAGAATTTTTTTCCCCTATGTTGACAGTGTTGCCATTTATCTTGCTCAATATCCCCATTCAGTGTCCCTTTTCACAAGTCTTTTAAACATGAAGGTCTTTTAAAGAACTGATATATTTCCTTATAGTGAATAGTGACAAAGCCAATATGCTTTGCTTTCTTTTTGGGGACTTGAGGCAGCGAGGGGGGCTAATTATTTAATAATTATTAAAAATATAAATTATTTTTAAATGACTTTTTAATTATTTTAGTCTGAAGCTGTGATTGTTTTTTAAAGAATTTATTTATTTATTTGACAGAGAGAGCGAGCGAGCACAAGCAAGGGGAGTTGCAGGCAGAGGGAGAGGGATTAGCAGGTTCCCCCAGGATCATGAACTGAGCCAAAGGAAGACGCTTAACCAACTGTGATTTTTAAAATGAGACCCACAGATGGCCACTGAGACTCTTTCAGGAGGTCTATAAGGTCAAAATTAAGTTTCTAACACTACTAAGACGTCATGTGCCTTTTCTACTGTGTTAACTTTGCACTGATATTAGCAAAGCAATAGTGATTTAATAGGGTAGAAATCAGGGTGAGGCAAGTGATACACTCGCCCTGGGTGCAAAATTTAAGGGAAAACCAAAAAGCTCAATAATCAAGACAAATAATATTTCAGTGCAATATTTTAAAAAATCAAAATTCATGCAAAAATTGATGATAAAAAAATAAAATTTTAAATAAAGAACAATGCCATGCTGAGCTACATTGTGGCCTGGGTAAAAAGTTTCAATGTTTCAATATTTTTAAACTACATTAAAATTCTGGAAAAAAATCAACAATTAAAAATACACAAAAACATATATAATTATATATACAATTAAAATATATAAAACACACAAAAACACAAACATACTTCATTTTGCATCCAGTTCCAATATAGCATGTCAAGGCACTAGTGATTAAAATTTCTGCGTGTCTTAACATGAATCAAGGCAGTGGCACAAAACTGTATTAGTAGTCATTGCATTCTTCACCATCAGGTACTTGTAGCAAAAGGAAAAACTTTTATTAAAAATTAATATCTTCAATGAGGCAGAGTAAATCTTGGTTCTTGAGTACACATGTTTTTAATATTCTGCATAACAAACTAGAAGTATGCATACCACAGTACCACTGATGTATCCAAGGGGGAAAAAAAGTTTTGTAATTGTTTGAATTGTAAGCTGAACTAGCCACTTTTCTCATTAAATTCTATTTTAACTCAAAAGGGTGGCTAATCAAAAAACTAGAATTATTCAGAAGTGGGTGTTTGGCAGAAAATTTCTTCTCTTTTTTTTTTCTTTTTCTTTCTTTTTTTTTTTTTTTGGCATAAAATTTCTTGAGATAAGTGAAATGAGCCAGTCACATAAAGGAGACAAAAAAATGACGTGATTTTTTTCCCAATGATACAATTTTTTTTTTTAAAGATTTTATTTATTTATTTGAGAGAGAGAATGAGAGACAGAGAGCATGAGAGGGAGGAGGGTCAGAGGGAGAAGCAGACTCCCTGCCGAGCAGGGAGCCCGATGCGCGACTCGATCCCGGGACTCCAGGATCATGACCTGAGCCGAAGGCAGTCGCTTAACCAACTGAGCCACCCAGGAGCCCGATACAATTTGAGCTTCCATACAAATAGCATTTTGGAAAAATTTTAATCTGCCACAATTATGTAATAGATTCCATCAAAAATTGGAAAAGTTGTGTATCAACGAGCCAATATTTTCTGAAAGAGAGATTTAAATATCTGCTCAAAGTGTAAGACAGACCAAGGCAGTATCAGCAAGGAAAGAAAGAAGGATTATATCCAAGGGGTATCTTTGAGATAGTCTTCAGGAATGATTTAACACCAAATTGCGTACAGTTAATGAGGAAGAAAAGGGTTTGGTAAAGAGTTTGATCAACTGTGTAGATGGAGATCATATCATCTCAAATGTAAAATACAAGATGGGGTCACATTTGGGTAACTAAATAAACTTTTGATTATGATGAACTTGAAAAGACTATGAGACAATCATAAAAGTAGAGCAGGCAAATATATATTTATATATGATATCCCAAGGGGAGATCTGGATTTGGAAGCAAGCAATTAGAAGTCATCAGGAAAAAGTAGCAGTCACAGGCATGGAAGTGATTAAGATTACCAAGGGGAAATTTGCAGATTAAGAAAAACACTGAGGTCAAAACTCCACACATTACCAATATATATGCTCTTTAAAAAGAAAAACAGTAATTGTTTTGACTCTAAAATACCAGAACTGATTTTTACATAGCCCAAAGAGCATGTAGTCAAAAAGTCTGCAACATGAGATAAACTTTTACAAATCACTCTAATTTAATTCCTATTCAAGGGGTGAGAAAAGGGCTTTTTTTCTCAAAGTGGGCTAATACAAATTTTGCTATGCAAAATTTTATAATTCTTTTGAAAAAAATTAACAGAGAAATTTTCCTCATTTTGTTCTTGCTTTCTTTTTTGTTTTTTAAGCCCTGTTTCTTTTCTTCTTTTGTTTCAGCACTAGGGACACACAAATGGACTTCAGCTACAGTTGACATGAGCAGCTCCTCTCTGAAGCCTGTTAATGTGTATTTTCTGCCCAGCATCTCGTTGTTGTTAGTTTTCAACATAATGCTCCAGATAGTCACTGTTGTATTTTTACTCACATTCTATTTACATTTTAATACTTTGTGAGTAGGCTTGGTTTAGATTTGAACCACTAGTTTATAAGCTCCTCCTTTGTGACCTCTACCATATTTTTAAACTTATTTCTGTTTATATGTCTTTTGACTGCCTCTATAAGATATGATCCCAGTCTAACATGTTTTATTCATTCTTTTAAGTTGGTTTCCCCTAGAAAATGGAATCTGAGATGTATATATTCATTTATGTGGTTTAATAGAGAATGTTCTCTGTATGGAAAGGAGAAAACAGGTTTGAGTAGAGGGAGAAATTGAAATGTAATAAAATTATAACAAAGACCCTAGCCCATCCCATGAGATACAAAGGAACTAGGAGAGACTTGCAGTTGTTCAAAACTGAAGCAATGGTAGTGGCCATTTGTCCCCCCCTCACCACCCCCCGCCGACATCTCTAGTCAAGATTTGGGAAATTCCCAGGAGAGTATAACTTCAAGTAAGACAGCCATTATCAGCAAAAGCCAATCCCTGGGAAGTGAATATGTTGTGAATTACGCTAAAAATCCCAGCAGTAGCTAAAAATGAGTGCCTTGGTCCTAAAGGCAGAATCTGAACAGATAATTACATAATCTACTACAATATTAACAGCAAAAGTTGATTTGTCAACTGTTCATCTTTGTAGACACACTCATTCATTTATTATGAAAGTATTGCTCAAGAAATGCCTTTCAAAGTTCTGATTAAGACAAGAAAAAAATGTAAAGATGGGAGGAGGGAAGAGTTTTTAGAAAATAAAACAAATTTTAAAGAAAAAGAGTCTAGAAAAGAAAGACTCACAGAAGTTATAAAACTATCTAGTCTCTTCTTTTGCCCATCTTCAAGGCAGTGTATATATTTCTATCAGTTAAAGTGTTTAACATTCTTAAGAGTTTGTAATAATTTTTGACAAAACACTAGAAAATCAAAAGTATTGCAAATAGTAACTTTTCAAGGAAAACAGGTATTTCAAAATCTGATTTTATTCCAAACAAGTATTTTGAAAGTAATGCTTGCAACTGAGAAAGTTGTTGGCTGCTCCAAATATAGAGGATGCTTTTTCATGAGTGTTGTGTTTCACAATATTTATTGCTTTCCAAGATTGCTTCATTTAAGCACTAGTTACCAAATTTAAGTGAGGTTTGAATATATATATATTCATTAGCATTGAAAATAATGTAAAAACTATGAGTAAAGCTCTTCACTGGGTTTGGGTAATGTAACTGTGCAACTGACAGATATAGGCTCCAAAGCCCTGGCCTCAATTGCAGTGATTCTCAAACTATCACTGACTGGTATTTTGTACGATACAGTAAAAATATATTAACAGAGAATTGAAATAGAAATACATGGCCAAATTCTTTATTATTACATCCATCAAATGTAAGATTATTCTGTCATATTGCCAAAGAGTTTCTGAACAGTTAATTTCAATTTCTTCACTTATTTCATCTCAGATTAGCAAGAATTTGTGGACTGGCAACAGGCCATGGATTACAATTAGAGTAAGACTGTTTTATGAAACATCCCATATGTCAGCACAGATGAGGATGCTGACCAATAAACTTCCAATTACAATAGAATGTAATAATAAACACCTAACCCAGACATTTGCAGCCAAGGGAGTCTGCCTGGAGGAAGTGACAGCTAATACAAATGCTAAAGTTTACATGGAATTAGGAAAAAAAGATAAATTGGTAAGTAAAGAAAGGTGCAGTTTTCTGCTTATAGGAAAAAACTTGTGTAGAGATCCAGAAGAGAAGACTGAAGGAATTAGCAAGATCAAATCCGTAAAGGTTCTCACTGGTCCTGTTTTGGAGTTTGGATTTGTCATTAGGTCAAAGGAGAACTTTAAAGATGAGTGACATAATATATGGCTATTCACTGTAGTGAATATGGGGTGGTATGTAGCATTTCTAGGAAAGACCACGTTTCCGTTTTGATCAACAAAATGGATGATAGTTCCAGTGACTTAAAGAGAAAATTCGAAAGCAAACCATTCATAGAAGGAAGACGATGAGTTTAGTTTTAAACAGGCTGAGTTAGAATCACTTCTGGGATATCCAAGTTGAGATGTATAAAATTCAATCTAAAGTATATGACTAAAGCTTAAGGGATGTTTAACCTAGAGTTACAGCTATAAATTTTGTCAATTTAAATGGGCTAAAAAAAATAGAAGACATTACCAAGGGAGAATATATACAGTGAAAAGAGAAAAGAGGTCTGAGAAGACAAAAAGTTGGACAAAGAGCCTTCAAAGTTTTAGTACTTTCTAGCTGAAAGTAACAGTTTCTACACAGATAGTACCTAAGTACAATATTTCCAGGATACAGAAAAGAAACACTTAAAAACTTCACAAAAATGTGTATGACCATCTTAGGAAAGAATCCATACACTGGAGGTGCACTCACTTTCTGGAACAAATAGCAAAATAAAGTATCATTAGCCTTATTAAAGAAAAAGAGTCTAGGATCCACTGCTGTTGCCTCTTCTTGACATGATTCCAAAATAAAGCATCTGTTTCTAAATCAATGATTTTTCAAGGAGAAAAGAAAAGCTTTTTCAATGGGGACACTGAAAAAAATCACTTGGGGACTTGCAAACATACCATGCTCACTGCAACTAATTCCCTAGACCCCGCACACCCGCAAATTATTAAATTCTGACACACTAACTCCAAATGTATGTTGGAGTAATACTGGACTCATAAATAGCAATTTAATTCAGTGTGAAAATCATTCATTCATTCATTCATTCATTTATTATTATTATTTGTGCTCAGCACCAGGGATATGAGAAGAGTAAGAAACATTCCTTGTTAAACTCATAGAACTCAATAGCGGAGGAAAAAAAAAAGAAACAGAGAAAAATAACACACAACAATGTGATTAAAAAATGGGCAAAGAGGGGCTCCTGGATGGCTCAGTAGGTTAAGCATCTGCCTTCAGCTCAGGTCATGATCCTGGGTCCTGGGATGGAGCCTGCTTCTCCCTCTGCCCCTCTTCTCCACTCATTCTCTCTCCCTCTCTCTCTCTCTAATAAATAAACAAAATCTTAAAGATGGGCAAAGAAACTGAATAGACATTTTTTTTTCAATGAAAATACACAAATGGCCAACAGGTACACAAAAAGATGTTCAAAATCAAGGAAATGCAACTCAAAACCACAATGAGATTTCAGTTCACACTTGTTAGAATGGCTATTATCAAAAAGACATGAGATGACAAGTGCTGGTAAGAATATGGAGAAAAAGGAACCTTTGTGCACTATTGATGAGAATGTAAATTGGTACAGCCATTGTGGAAAACAGTGAGGAGGTTCCTCAAAAAATAAAAAAATTAAAAAATAAATGAAAATAGCATATGATAGAAATCCCACTTCTGGTTATATATCAAAAGGAAATAAAATCAGTATCTCAAAGAGATATTCACAATAGTAAACATGGAAATAGCCTAAGTGTCCATGGACAGATGAATAAAGAAAACGTGATATATATGTATATATCAAACCATCAGGTTGTACACCTTACTTAACCTACACAATGTTATATGTCAATCTATTTCAATATGGGGGGGGAGAAACACTGAAGAAGGAACTTTTTTTTTCTTTGCAATGTACTTGTTTTAGAAAGATGCAGGCATTGGAACATAATATAAATATTAACTTTGGGAGAACTATAATGATAATATGTTGTTATTGGAATGGTCAAGTAAGATTGAGAATCAGAAGATCAGTTGATCCCAGTTGTGATTCTGCCCCTCAATAGTTTTGTGATTTTGAACAAGTTTCTTAATGTCTTGGGGTTCCAGGTTTCTTGCATGTTAAAAAAACAAAAAGAGTTGTTGGACTGTTTACAACTTTTTTTTTTTTTTTAGAAGAATCGAGTAAGTGTAAAATATACAGATTTCTAGATTCCACCTTAGAGTTACTAAGTATTCTCCATGATTGAGTCTCCCTAAAAAATTTTGTTAGGTGATATCTGTACAATCAATCCTGTAACAGTCCATTTGACCATCATTTGGGAACATCAGGAGTAAAGGACCACTGATAATATATACCTAAATCACTTCCATTACCCATAAGTTAGGGAACAAATGCAATCTCCTGGAATTTGAAAAAGGTTATGTAATTATGTAAAATTCACCCTCTGTTTTATAATTGTGTTTCTAACTTTCTATATTATTTTCAAAAGATTATGTTATTTTATAGCTAAATTTATCATGAGTAAACCAAATAGCCCATGAAGGTTGGATATAAACAAAACATAACTAAATAAGTTTCCATTCTAATAAACAAAGCAATATTTTGTACAAATAACCTTTAATTATAACTTAGTCCCTATATTAAGTAAATTTATTCATCTCTTTCCAAGGAAAGGTGGCATCTTCTCATGGATAGTCTTATAAATTTATACCTGCTCTTTTAGCCATTCAAATCAATCCATTGATGTATATAAAATCTATTACATATAAATCATTGTGCTAATGGCTTTATCATCACTGATTGTTCTCACCTTTTAAAAAGAAGCATCATGAATACAAAGCTTTACTCAAATTAAATGTTAACCATGAATTTGAAAAAAAAAAAAAAAAAAGCTATTTATGGACCCACAGGGAAAGATGTGCCAATATATTGCCTTGGCAGGGCACTATTCTAAACACAAACTTCTAAGCATTTAACTTATATAGGAAACATCAATTCATTCATTCCACAAGAAATTATCTCATTTGGGAAGAAATTATTATTTTAGGATTAGATTTCTTTCACTTCTTGGACTTGATATAGAATTTTATCAAAAAAACTAAGGACATGTGTATGCGTAATGTACATGTGAGTGAATGAGAAAAAGAAAAAGTGATACTCTGAATTTATATCTGGCTGACATGTGTGTACTCTAAATCTTGTTCATAGACCATGTAAAACCACTAGAAATGCTTTTGGAATATTCAACAATTCTATGAATGATTAGCATCTCTTTCTCAGTGAAGAAACATGATAACATCTCTTTTATGAACTCTTATTCAAAACAAGGGCAGAGTCAAACCAATTTATGAAATATATCAATTCTCTAGTGTGTCATGATGTTTAAACAAAAAGATTTTGGATTCAGCAGGAAGATGAATTCAATATTTTAATGTGGAAACTTTAGACAGTTTTCTATGATTTTTTCATGCAACATGTAGAAAATAATTACAGTGCCATATACAATAATAATAGTGAAAAAATAATTGAGTCTTGTCTGTGCCATATACCACGTAAAACAGTACACATTTGTTATCCCAATTAAACTTCACAGAAATTTTAGAAGATGGATACTACTGCTATTCCCTAACGATGAGAAAATGGAGATTTAGAGAGATAAAGTAACAATTAGTAATCTGAGGAAATTACATTTGAATCTAAGCAATCCAGACCATTTAACCATTATATTAATTAACTTCTACCTAGAGAAATGGACATTTATTAGCAAAAATTCATATGGGATCCTCTAAATGTCTACACTTTACCACTAAAAATTATAAGTCAGTGTCATCTAATAAACACAGGTATCTGTGTAATCACATTTTTCTCTCTAAGAAGAAAAATGTTCAATCAATAACATCAATATATAGAAATTAAAGTGCCAGGATATGCTGACAACAGGACTACTGAAGTATGTTGTTTTGTTTTGTTACTTGGTTTGTTAGTTTTGTCTTTTAATAGTGATTTTTATGGCATAATGCCAGCCTAAACTAACAAATTCTCTTAGTGGGGGTTACAGAGTTAAACATTCAAAACCTGCATTTTTTTGTTTTTTTTTGTAGAAAACATGACAGAAAACTCCCTGTAGTTTTGTTTTTATATACAAACAACCAATACACTATTAAATAAGTGATTAAGATCTACAAAACTTTTAAAAGTATATTATATGAGTGTATTTTTTTATAGTTTACTTTAGATTCCACCCAGAATCTCCTGTGGCTCTTGTATTTCATAAAAATTTTCTCTTGAGTTGGTTATGGTTTTCAATTGCTGCTATTCTTGATTATAATTATAGATTAGTGTTATTTTGCCTTCACAATCAGCACTTTAATTTGTTGTAGGTTTGGTTAATTATAAAGTGATGCATATTTCCATTAACAACCTTTTTAGAAGCATAATTTTTTTTAAACAGGTTTTTAGGAAGTGTATGCATTGTGGTTTAAATATGAATGATTCACACCTCTATTGCTAAAAGAAATGCAATTATAATTTTAAAACAGCACATTTGTACAGTAACATTTCATTGGAAAACAGTAGAGGACATATGGCAGAAGGTCCCCTTAAGAAGGTTTCATTAAAAACTACTTGAGAATAACCTAAAAGCAAAAACTGTTTTGACTACCTAATCGTTCACAAAAAAATCAGAAACAGGATATGTCAAACTTACCCTAATTTAATTCATTTGTTTAAATGTATCATACTTCTTTCCAAAAAAAATAAATAAATAACAGACTATACATACATAATAAAACTGGTGTAACATAATTTCAACGTGAAATTAATATCAAAGAAAATGTTCTGACCATACTTAATACAATTATTATAATTATCAATTAGTCTTGAGAATGCACCTTGATTTTGGAAAGGATATTAAGAACTGTATCTTGTCCAGGAATTGAGATTTTTCAATTAGTTCACTTGTACAGTCTATCAATCTTATAGACAGTAACATTTTAAATAATGATTTATGTGGTATAGCACTAATTAGCATAAAAATTATTCCTCAACAATTAGAAATATGCAAAACCTCTTTAAAAACTATAAATGTTTTTCAGTGTTACTGCCAAGAGGCAGTTGAGTATCTTACAGAATTTGTGAGAAAAATACTTGAAATGTTTCAAATTGAGGATTTTACTACGTAAGAGATCAATTATGATAAATTCTTAGTTGAAAATGATATACTATTGTGGTAATTTTTTTTTTTAAAGATTTTATTTATTTATTTGACAGAGACAGAGATAGCGAGAGCAGGAACACAAGCAGCGGGAGTGGGAGAGGGAGAAGCAGGCCTCCCCTCGAGGAGGGAGCCCGATGTGGGACTCGATCCCAGGACCCCGGGATCATGACCCGAGCCGAAGGCAGACGCTTAACGACTGAGCCACCCAGGCACCCTGTGGTAATTTTTATTTCCTTGATTAACTGCAAAGTTACACTATGAAAAATTACATTTCTTGTTAAATTGGGTTTCTTAGTAAACTGCCATATATTTTTCCCATTTTCTTTTACCTATTTAAGGTTCAATCACTTTTGTATTTAAAACTATGAAATGTGTATATTAATACTTTTTCTGTTATATTTGTTTTTAATATTTTCCAATGTAACATTAATTTTGTATGTAGAACCCGTGTAAAATCTACTGAGCCTTCTCTTTGAAATTTCCTCCATTGCTTTTATGCTCAGATAACCTCCTTTCATAACCACCAGTGTGCCTGGATAGATCAATCAATAAGCATGGGCAACAGTATGAAAAAGGTCCCAGAGAACCCTGCTCCTGCCATATATTCACCAATTCTTCCATTGTTAGTTAGGAAAAGGGCCTCCAGGGCTGGCTGGAGGCAGAATCCCCTCTCACAGGGCTCAAGGAAGAGTCTATAAAACCAGGTGCATAAAAGATTTAGATATTTTAACTGAATGATAGTACTGGTGCTCTTCAGCAAACTACCAACACTGTATGAGAGGTGAAGTTCTAACTGCATTTATACTTTCCATGCAGCAAAAGATTCTTCACATCAAATAATCTGATCAAATAATCCATTTTTCTTTTGGTTTTAATTAGTAAAGTAAAAAACTCAGTTTATCGTATTATTAGTTCCTAAGGATTTTGTTGTTATTGCTATTTTGTGTGTGTGTGTGTGTATTTTCTGTTTTTTTGTTTGTTTTCCCCATGCCCAAGCATATTGGTATATTTTGGGGATATTAACTAACATTACAGGAAAATCCTTCTAGAGCAAGATGACAGACTGTTTTCCTACAACTGTAGGCTCTTTTCATTCCTAAAAAAAAAAAAAAGAAAAATGATAGACAACTCTGAAATCTGTACATTTCCTCTGTCCTAAGGATTAGTCCAATCCTGATTATACCACTGATGGAGGTGGTAGGCAATGAGTCAAGCAGAGTAGAATTTTATTAATCTCTATCTACCACTTAAATGGTACATGGTGTTGAAAAGTTATGTGATGTCATAAGCTTTACTGTTTGCATCTGGAAAGTAAGGATAATAATAGTTTTTAAGTATTGTTATAAATATGTTACTGGGTATTCGGATCTTATCTCAGATGCACCAAAGAACTGGAGACCCAAGAATGGGGAGATAGAGATTACTGAGTACCTAAGTATAGCACCGTCAAGAGTCAAAGTGGGCCATGCCAGAGTAAGAGCGGCGATAGCACAGAGAAGCTCTAGCTGCACCCTTTTAAGCCTGTTTCGTGTACAGACAAGTTTGGCTTTGATTGACATTTTTTATTGGCAGCTGGTGGTTATATACATTTTAGCTTCTGTGTATGCACCTACCCATGAGGTATTCTGTTATAATTGTATTTATTTATGCATTATATATTTATGAGTTTCTAATGAGCTTTTCCTGTGACCTTAAGGGCAAGTTGCCCCTTTTGTGCGCTTGCTTAGCACTTGGAAGACCCCTTGTGGCTTTTGAGGCAGCTCTGTGGCTAGGCCCTTCCTGTTATATCAGCCCTTCGAGGTGGCTCTGAAGGTGTAGCTGTTAACCTGAGCGGTGGCTCCGAGGGTGTGACCAGCACCTGCTTTATCCTCTTCACTCACATCTAACTAACTGCCAACAAATATATGGGTATGGGTGTATGTGTTTCATTTATTTAATGTCAGTTGTGATCTATTCTACCCATAAGTGTAGACACTATATATATATTGTATAATATATGCATGTGTGTGCACACATACCTTGCATTCTATATATATTGTATATATAGTATATATAATGCATGTATACTCTAGATATTTTATAAATAAATATGTATATAAGTAAATACATATATATATATATAAAGAATTTGGGCTTAAATGATAATTATTTTTATTAAAAACCTCATGGGGCACCGGGGTGGCTCAGTCAGTTAAGCGCCCGACTCGATCTTGACTCACATCATGATCTCATAGGCATGAGATCGAGCCCCATGCTGGGCTCTGCTCAGCGAGGAGTCTGCTGGAGTTTCTTTCCCTCTGCCTCTGCCAGCTCATGCATGCTCTCTCTAAAATAAATAAATAAATCTTAAAAAACAAAAACAAACAAAAACCCCTCACCTTCCCTTAATTGGGACTAGAGTTTAGACAAGTCCTTTAAATTTTAGCATGGGCCAAAAGATGGCATGATGAAGGTAGGATCAACTTTTTCATAAGAAGTTTCCTATTGTACCCAGGTGCACCCTAATTTCCACAATGCTCTCCCAGCAATGTCTCAAATAACATGATAGTTGAGGAAAGAAAAAGATGTCACTGTAATGAAAGAGGCCTATCATTAATTCAGCATTTAATTTCCTCCATGGATTTCCCTTACAATCCTCAAAACAAGACTTCATTGGAAGAGATCATAGATTCCCTGAATAAACCTAATTAAAGAGGAGAGGGATGGCTATCATCAGCTTTACAGAAATCAATTAACTTTAGGATACTGGTTGTTGCAAAATTGCAGAGCATTTTCCATAATTCCTTTTGGAAAGAAAGCTTGGTAACAGTGTGATTCACTTTCCTATAAACCAGCATACATGCATGGGTCATTTCATTGAGAATATCTTTTAGACATTTTAAGCACTGGAATCCAGAACACCGGGCATGGTAGTTCATGACACCAGCTATAGCACATACAAATACCTCTCTTTGCAATATCACTGCACTGAAAATCCAGATTTCTATAATTAGGTAATATGCAAGTGTGTGAAACTACTACAATGATTAGATATATTGTTGCCTATGTCCTTACACATTGGACAATTCTCTTGATTAGGTCTTGTTTTTACTTTCTTCAAAATTTGCATTATAACACCACCTTTATACCATGACACTGAGTTTTGAATATCTAACTACATATATCCCCTAAAGGAGATTCCACTATACTGAGCCCAAAATTTATGGACCTAACTCCCCATTATATTTGAGAAATCACTGGGTATAGTGAAAGATACTACAGTTGCCCGGGAAGACCTGTGTCAAAGCAAAAATAAGAGAACAAATGGATACTAGAGTATATGCTCAGAAAAGAGATTGAGAATGATTAGTTTTCAATACTTACCTAGTTTTGAGAATGATTAGTTTTCAACAGCTGTCCAAAATCGCTATTTTTTTTAAATTGTTTTATGTTGGCTCTTAATATTCAAGCTATATATTTTGTAGGTTTAATTTTTTCTAGTTTAACTCGTTGTCTTTGTCTGAAGTAATTATATAAACAAATTATTCTTTTAAATTCTTTGTTTTTCCTCTAGGATAGTTTTTAAGTTGTTTTGCTTTAATTTCCCTATATCATAAAATTTTAATTTTCTTTCTCAATTCCCTGTTGATGAATTACTGAAGATTTCCCCAAATTTATATAAGTGAATACTAGTGCTTATCAAATACCAACTCCTTATTAATTTTTATATAAAAGACATTGATCTGATATGGACCCAATAAATCCCAAAATCAAACCTAACTTGTATTCCTACTTGATAGTAGATACCCTTGGTCCACAAATTCCATCTGTATTTCTAATCTAATTGCACAGTATATGATCTTGACACATCTTTCTCTCAAAATCATCCAGACATCTTCATTTCTATTTCTTCTTTATGATCACATAATCAGTTCCAGGAATAGTATATTTTCTAGATAAAACTGAGTTATTTAGGGTATTTATCAATATAATATAATATAATATGTCATATTATATAATATAATATTGTATAAGGAGAGGAAGTGAGAGAACATAAATATATCTTGATAATTGTTGAGGTTAATGATGGATGATGAGTACATAAGGTCCTTTATACTCTTTTCTCTACTTTTATATGTTTGAATACTGTCATCATTAAAAAAGAACAAAGCAAGTTATCCAAATGAAATGAAATTTATTTAAGAAAAAAAACAGAAAGCGAATAGGAAAAATCTCAAGAGCAATGAAAATATTGGATGTAACTGTAAATATAAACTCTGAATGCACTACAGGATCCTACATACTAAATCTATAGGTTATATTTTAAGTATCTAAAGTATGCCTGTCAAAGATGGTTTCAAACATCATAAAGACTGTTGAAACGAATAATACTGCAAAAATTAACACATTTAAATTATACAATCCATTTATTACATCATTCATTTGGCAAATATGTATGCCATCAAATATTATTACATCTGCACATGTTCTGGGAAAGGGAAGAGATAGAAGGAAGGAGTAGATAATAGAGTTAACCTAAGAATGATAGCGCCACAATTGAGAAAAGAAAAGCAAAATAAGAAATTAAGACTTACTGATTTTGAAGTTAGGAAACACATGACATATTGAGCATGAAGATAATCTTAGCTCAGGGTCTCAGAATAATTCACTATTAATTAGAACTCAGTGTAAATATGAGCTCCTTGAAATGCTCTTTACCAATAAACTTTTATAAAGAGCAATTATATATTATTTGTAATTTCTGGTTTTTTTTTTTTAACATTTTACCTGGTTTGGTTAAGTAATTTTCTTCTCTGACCTACCCCACATGGAAAAGGGCTTTAATGAAGTAAAGAATGGGGGCACCTGGGTGGCTCAGTCGTTAAGCGTCTGCCTTCAGCTCAGGTCATGATCCCAGGATCCTGGGATCGAGCCCTGCATCCGGCTCCCTGCTCAGCGGGAAGCCTGCTTCTCCCTCTCCCACTCCCCCTGCTTGTGTTCCCTCTCTCGCTGTGTCTCTCTCTGTCAAATAAATAAATAAAATCTTTAAAAATAAATAAATAAATAAATAAGAAGTAAAGAATGAGTAGACTTTTCTTTCAAAAACCTCTTCAACCTAAAACACCAACACAGTTATAACCATTACATTTTTTTCTACCAAGCATTAGATGGTGCATCTCTCTTACTAAATGAACAAACCATTTTAGTAGTAACACTATTTGAGCAGTTTTTATTTAAGTATGCTAATGATTTGGTGTTTGGCTTTTTTTTTTTTTAATTGATTTAAATTGTGTGCTTCTCTTCTGGTTAAATACTTTAATCTCTAAACATGTGATCAAAGATCTCCTTAAGGAGGGGGTCTGATTTGTCTCAGAAGCTTATTGTTCATTTCTCTTAAAGGAACCTCAGGGCTTCAGAAAATCACATGGATTTTAAGCAGCCTCAAGAGAAATATTCAAAGGTTATAAAGGTGTCTGGGGATGATCTTCTCCAGGGGGGTCTCAACAAAGAGTATTGATTCTCATGTTTCAGTGATGTACTTCTGCCTCAAGGCAGAGGGCTGAACCACATGACTATACAAGGTTCACCTCGGCCCTATGGTTGTAAAAATACAGAAAAAAGCCTTGATCGAATGGCCTTGATCAAATAATTTTTCTTCCCTCACCCAGTTTCTCTTTCTCTCTCTCTCTCAAAAATACTAAATTTATATTTGATATACAATGTTCTTTGGTTCACACATTTGTACTTTCTATGGTATAACTTAGATTTCAATGATTTTAAAACATAAGGAGCTAAGTGTCTTGACTCAATTACTGAAAGATTTTCTAAATAAAATGCATATATGTGATGTTATAGTTCCAAACTGCATTGTTTTAAAACACATTATTCCAACAGTTTATGAACATAAGAGTAACACCCTTTACGATGCTATTCTTGATTTGAATGGAGAGAAAAATTTGTAATTCTTATGAATTCAGCATTAATCTCAAAGTTCATTCAACCAGTATTTTATTCTTTCAAGCTAGTCAATAACTGTTTTATCTCATTTTCTTTCTTTTTTACTTTTTTGGGGGAAGAAAATTAGTTTACTCATTGAACTATCTTCACAAATAGGCAAAAATAAGGCACCTAATTCTGGATTCACCTTGAGCCTCTCCTTCAATCCATTTAAGCTCTCACCCACAAATTCCTACAAGTCATCTGGTATACATCTTTCATTTTTAATGATAAGAAAAAGTACTTTTTCTTGACATATTTTCGGAAAAGTTAAAATGCAATGCAACTTAAATCTAAAAAGGCAGTAACAATAGGAAGAGTTTCAAGTGTTTTCCACTAAAAGAAATGAAAATGGTGAAGTGAATGGTTGATCTGCTCAACTGGGAAGTAGAAATCAAGACAAAACAGATTTTTACAAAGGATCTTCCTGCTCTTTATCTCATTGCTACTGACACTTGGCTATGTAGGTTATATAAAGTATTTGCCACTTAATGCAGAGGTCTTAACTAATTGTTACCTAATTATTGGGTTAGGCAGCAACATATTTTAGTGAAAAGAGCTCAAAACTTACAGCTGAATGACCAAATTTACATAATACTTCTCCCATTTGCTAGTCAGTACTTTTAACCAACTGTTTATTATATTTAGAACGCATTCAAAAACACATATCATGTATCACATCCTACACTACCCCCAACAAGACCCAGTCAAAGCCCTTAAGGAACTCACAAGATGGGCCAGTTAGCTATACCAACTATCTATATACAGTGTGGTTAAAATAATAACACCCACTGGAATCAAGGGTGGATCAGAGAGCACTTCAATTACACGATGTTCATTTTCTTTCACTGAAAATAGAAATAATCACAGCTGCCTTGGAAAAATTCCCAGAAATATTATGGGAGTAAGAATGAGAATGTAATTGTATGTAAAACTCCACTGTTAACTAAAAAGCACTGCCCATGTACTAGGATATATTAATGACTCTTAAAAGAGCATGGACTATTTAACTTTTAAGATAAAAGGATGAATTTGATTCACCTATCATAAACTTTCACCTCTGTTTCCATATTGTAAAGGCTAAATGGAAGAAGAGGTAAGCTAACAAGTTGTAATGCTTCTGGCCAAAAATTTGGGATTAAGAAGCAAAGAAAGACTTAAAGAAGAACACTGCAAAAAATATACTTCATAAGAGACTAACGTTTCAGGAGGAAGGAATGCATTAAAAATTATAGAAACTCCTGAAGAATTTCTCTTTTCTAGATCTGTCTGTCCTCAAATAAATACAGAAAATGCCACTTCTACTAGCCTTAGGCAAGACCGGTTGAGTTTTCTTAGGTAACAGTACTGAGTTGCTGGAATGAATGTCCCAACTCCAAAATGACCCTTGTTTTGGCTGGCTGGTGAGAACTGCCTCCAGGTAAAGAGAGGAAGCAGAAATCAAATTAGTGTCCCTCATTTTAAGTCTACTGTGGACTCTGGTCAAGCTGTCACAGGAGTTTTAGGGAGCGAGGGCAAGGGGGCAAAAGACATCTAGTGGATGGGCCCATAAATGTTAACCTCTTTCCACTGGCATATAATAGGATGAAACTTTAAAGCACAACAAAATAAAAATAACTTAGGTAGAAAAATAATGTGCACTTTCCAAGGCATTCCATAAGCACTTAAAATGACAAAACACAGCTGAATGTTCACAACGTCCAACTACTTTCGAAGTACAGTTTAATTCACTATAAAGATCTTTTTCAACATACTGTATTATTCAGTTTGTAAATCTCCAGTAAAAATGATCAACACTCAGGTGAGTTCCATGGATGTTGGCAGTAGGATTTTAGCATTCTGTGTTATTTAGGCATTTATATCAGTACATGAACCTTTCAGGTCATCTAGCTGTCATCAGGAATTAATCAAGGGTCAAAAAGAATATGAGTGTTTAAATCCAAAGGCAGAGATAACCTGCTCCTATTAAATCTGGGAAAAAAAGCAATTCTCCAAAATCCAACCGGGCCAGACTGGGATATGGAGAGAGTTATCATATTCACCTGACTGGAAAGAAGGGCAGGAGCCAGCCTAATCTTCTGAACTCTGAGTGACTATATATGGATACAAATTATTCCTCTCCAGTACCAATGAATTTTACATTAACATAGGTGAGACTCTTCCCTCATGTAAAAATTTGGAACTCTGTAGAACATAAAAAAAGAAAAATTGATAAATTGATATAGAATTGCTTGTGACCTTCTCTATGCCCCACCTGAATAATTACACTCTTTTTGGAAAATTAAAATAATAATCAATTCAAAGCATACTCAGACATTTTCAAAATAACTGGACCAGAAAACAGTGTCAAAAATCATTTGTTAGAAGTTAGACAGTGTGCAGGAGTTTCCTGAGCTCAGCATTTGTTTCACAACAATACACATTTCTCAGCGTGAAGAAAAAACAAAAAACAAAAACAAAACAGAAGAAGTCATATAAAACTGATGATCTAATCTAGAAAATGCCTTCAAGTAACATGAAGTCTGACATTCACAATTGGTATTTTTTAATTTACTTTACATGTCCTAGGTGCCATCATTTGTTGAGTTCCAATAAAAAAGTCAACCCTTAACTTCAATATGGGATGGAATCTTATAGATAGGAAGAGGTTTGATTAGGAGTTCTCTTTCTTCAAATTTGAAATTCCATGTCTGGATTGAATTTTTTACATTGTATCATTATAATATCTGGAAGACTTGGGTACAAAGAAATTACAGCTAAATATATGGAGTAAAGAAAAAAAAATAGGAATGAGCAATGAAAAAATTAGATTTTATTCCTTTAGTGGTTTTCACAAGTCTTACACTTTATTGAAACTAGGAATTGATTTAGGGGATACACTTTTAAACTTTTTGTTGAAGTAAAAAATATGTATAATCAAATGCACATATGTACAAATCCTGATGAATCTGTTCACAAATCAAACTTATCAGTTGTAACCAGCACACAGATTAAGAACCCATTTCAGATTCCCTTACCCAACACCCCTAACCAATACCACTAGCCTGATTTCTAATATTATCAATTGGTTTAGCTTACTTCTGTACTTTGTTTCAATGGAACAGTTCTCTTTTGTGTATAACATCTTTTGAGAAATTCATTCATATTGTTATCTGCTGTTTTAGATCATTTATTCTCATTGCTGGGTATTATTCCATTTTACTCCAGATTAATTACTTGGTAGTTTCCAGATTTTTTTTCCTATTGTAATTAATGTTGCTATAAAGATTCTGATCAATGTCTTTTGGCGAATATTTGAGCACACCTACTGTTAGAAATATACCTAGAAGCTGAATAGCTGTGTAACAGGGTAGATGCATGTTTAAATTTATGAGAAACTTCTCAATAGTTCTGAGTGATTTTACCAAGTTGCACTTCCATGGTGTAACCTGTATCATATCCTCACCAATGCCGGATGCTACCTTTTTAAGTTTTTCTCTCCTGCTAAGTGTGCAGTAGTACCACACCGCATTTTTAATGTGCACCTCCAAGATAAATAATGAGGTTTTATATAAATTTACCTTTATATAAATTAATTAGCCATTTTGATTTTTCTTTTGTGAATTGTGTGGTCAAGACTTTTGTCCAGTTTCTATTCAATTGTCTTTTCCTTAATGATTTGTAGGATATCTTTTCATAAACTGAATTTACATTCTTTTTGCCTTTTCATTCCCATGATGGAGTACCTTAAAGAAAAGAAGTTTGTTTTTTTTTAATTATAGTCCAATTTATATACTTTTTCTGACTAGAATTTTGTAACCAATTTAAGAAATAATAGCCTAAAAAAAACATTTGCCTACTCGAAGACTAAGAAGCTGATTTCTTCTAAATGTTTTATTGTTCTAATTTTCATATTTGTATCTGAAATTTCATTGAAATGCTTTTTTAAAAAAAAGAAAATCATTCCCCTTCTATTTAGTGCCTCAAGTTTATACCCCATACACATACACACAACACACACTCATATACTATATGCACACATTCATTCTCTTAACAAAAGCTTTTACAGTGAATCTCCATTTAATTAGTTTTTTAGTAAAACAGACCTCCTTCTTTGCATGGGTGTGCTTTAATAGTTTTTCAATTTGCAAGAGTCCAGCATAAAAAAAATAAGCTTACTCTGCCTCAGGTCTATTTTAGGAAAAACTTAATTAAATAGTCAACTCACTAAGAGTTACCATTAAAATGCACATAACATGAAAAACAAAACATTGCCATAATCTCCTAAAGTTTTCTATTTAATTTAAAATTATTTAAGGCTATTTGCTTCAACTAAATTCACACCCTTTGACATGTAGAAATATTTATAAAATGCTTTAAAAAGGTAACATTTGCAATTCTTTAAATCAGCAGATATTTTTCTATTACAAAGCAAAAGCATGTTGATCCTACTTTCAATAACTTAGTAAATCTTATTAAATCTTAAATAACTCAATATCTACTGTCAATTCAGAGATTAAAAACAAAGAATGAAGCAAATTTTGGTGAATATAACAACTGCTCATTCTATGAGAGAGCTATTTTCCGCATTAATTACATACACACATAAGCATACACAAAACAATTATTTACTGAGAACATTTTTTTTTTTATGTTTTTAAAGTAATCTCTATGCCCAGTGTGGGGCTCAAACTTACAACCCTGAGATCAAGAGTCGCATGCTCTACTGACTGAGCCAGCCAGGTACCCCTATTGTTTTTATTTATGTGTGTATACGTACGACAATAAATATTCTAAAAATTTTTTTAATTCACCAAATCACACTTTTGCTATTACTACCCCTAGGAAGAGAAACATGACATAAAGCAATCATAACAGAACTTATTCAAGCTTGCTTATTAGTGTACTTCTGATAAAAGAGAAATTAAAAACTAACTTGTGAAACATCATTCTCCTTTAGTGTCACTAGCTTTAATTTATTTCCTTTCTTTTTTCATCAAGAAAATGTCAAGTAGTCCTAATTATATGATAAAATAGAAATTCTAAACACTGACCAGTAGAAATTGTGCTATTTCTCTATGCCTAAGGGGTCTTGCTCTTACATTTCCCTGTAGAAAAACAGTGAGAAATACAGACAGGATGAGAACGACAGTGAAAGAGATAGACTATCTCTTTTCAGAAAGATGAGTACACAAATAAGGAATTCTTATTTTGACTAAGAATTAAATGCATAGTTCAAGAGCAAGAAGTAAAGGTATTACTCTCGTCTCAGAATTAAGTACATTTTTCATATCTTCCTCCATCTATAAAATCCTTTTTCAATCTTGAATTCCACATTCCAAAGAATTCAGATTGTTTTACTATATTTTATCTTTTTTTTCTCTGATATCCTATAAGGAATAAAATAATATGTTCTAAAAAACTTCTCTAAACAATTATTAATATTACATTATCTTTTTTACATTCCTATATTTTCAGGAGTCTAAAAATAACAAAGAAATATTTAATGAGATCACAGAAGGCAGAATGGTAATTACTTTTAATCAAATTTCTATATTTTCATGATCAGAATTAATCTTAAAGCTTGCCCAAGGGGCGCCTGGGTGGCTCAGTTGGTTAAGCGACTGCCTTTGGCTCAGGTCATGATCCTGGAGTCCCAGGATCGAGTCCCACGTTGGGCTCCCTGCTCAGCAGGGAGTCTGCCTCTCTCTCTGACCCTCTCCCCTCTCATGCTCTCTATCCCATTCTCTCTCTCAAATAAATAAATAAAATCTTTAAAAAAAAAGCTTGCCCAAGGTAGTATAGGGCCACCTACTGCCAGAATCATCTACTAATCAGATCAGTTTGTGGTCCTAGTATCCTCTGCAGGACTTAACACTAGGCACCAGTCTAAGTTATGGCTTTGTTGCCCCCCATCATTACTAGCACTGTTCCTGACATTAAAAAGATATTGAACATATATTTACATTAATGACTTCATTGGCAACATTAATGAACATGGGTGGATGTTCTCAAAGTACCTGTGCAACTCTACCCAGGACTGGAGCCAGCTTTTGTGAGATCAATTTGTGAAAAAATCTGTGAAGCCAAATGCAACAAATTACCACAAATTTAGTGGCTTAAAACAATACAAATTCTGGGGCGCCTGGGTGGCTCAGTCGTTAAGCGTCTGCCTTCGGCTCAGGTCATGATCCCAGGGTCCTGGGATCAAGCCCCGCATCAGGCTCCCTGCTCCCGCGGGAAGCCTGCTTCTCCCTCTCCCACTCCCGCTGCTTGTGTTCCCTCTCTCGCTGTGTCTCTCTCTGTCAAATAAATAAAATCTTTAAAAAAAAAAAACAATACAAATTCTTATTCTTTTACAGTTCTGGAGACCAGAAGTCCAGAATTAGTTTCACGATAAAGTCAAGAGAGCCATGAACCCTCTAAAGGCTCTAGGGAAAAATCTATTTTCTTTCTTTCTTTCCTTTTCCAGCTTCTTGAACAATGCATCCTTGTATTCCTTCCTTGACTTGTGGCCCTTTCCTTCTTCCTCAAAGTCAATAGCATTGTAACTTATTTGAATGGACACACTGCCTTCTGTTTCAGTGTTATTCTTACTTTGTCTCTCTCTTTGAGGACATTCTTCATGATTTAGGTCCCACCGGATAATCTAGGCTAGCGTCCCTATCTGAAGATCCGTAACTATTTACATCTACAAAGTCTCTTTTGTGATTTAAGGTATATTCACAGGTTCCAGGTATTTGGACCCAGACATCTTTGAGGGCCATTATTATTCAGCAAACCACCATAAATTAAAATCATACAAAATAGTGATAAATACCATAATATATATATGAATCAACTCCCTTTCACACTACTATAATATACTCCTCTGCTTTTTTTTTTTAGCAGCATGCTCTTTGATTCATTCTTCATATGACAACATTTTACAGTATTTTTTTCTATTTAGAGAAGAGAAAGATGACTGGTTCTTTCCTCCAGCACATTAATCAAAACATATATTTTTATTATTCTTACTATCAATAGCTGGAATGCCAAAAACATGTGATACCATACATATCTATACGCATGGTTCCAGATTTTATGAATTTTTGATGTTTTATCAAAAATCATATGGAGCATATACTTATATACCCTGCAAGAAGGAAACTCTCTTTTGACTGGATGTTGACAAATTTGGTGTAAACCAAATTTTATACAATTGATGCTGGGAAGTTTTTTGCACAGACCAGTTTCTGGCTCCATTCAGTTCTCCTCCCACTTTTCCCATGCCAGGTACCACAGGACATATCCATACCACAATACCACCTAGCCCTTTGTGACTTGGTGCAATGCTGTGCAGTCAACACTATAACCTGCAGAAGTATTTCTAGAACCCATCCCTACATTGGGCAGCTAACAATAACTTAGCCATATATAAAAGAAATGTGAACCACATAATTATATCCTTTTAAATTCAAACTGAATATATTCCAAAATTAACTTTCCCTTAGCTGGATCAAAAAAAAAAAAAAAATCTCTTGGTGCCATGAGTGAACCATGACACAAGGGGAAGTAAAAATGAGGGGAAGTCAGAGTGGAAAGAAACAGTGGTTTTAAATAACTACGGTTAAAATATCTTACTTCAACAAAATTTATAAAAACATATGGTCCCGTGAACCCATTCCCAGGGCTCCTCCCAGGGCCTTAGAAGGGGCCATGAAATGAAAAGCAATGAAGCTCAAGCTACTTGGCTTTATAGGAATTCTGCTTCTGTCACCTTGTAAGAACTTCTTTCTGCATACTACTAACATATCAGTTGATAATAAATACAGCTTAAGTGACATACAAAAAATATATATAAATAAAACACTCTTAAATGGTTTGAAGTCCTCATCATTTTCTACCTAACTGTGAATGTCTGTAATATTATTCATCATTAGCACATGTGTGAACTCCACTAATCTTAACTGCTGTCTACCTTTTGATTATTTTATGATCCTTTCAAGTGCTTTTAGCTAGCCTCATTAATTTGAAATAACTGGAAGAAAGTTCTCCTTGAATTAATGCGCTATATGAACTATACAGTCTTTTCTAAAGAAGTATACATTTATTGACTTCCAGTAGCTGCAGTAGCAGAAAACAGCTTAACAAATACTCCTGCATAGAGCTCTTATTTGGGCATATTATAAAACCAAAGAGATGGGGCATATTTTAAAAGAGCATATTCTTGTTCTGTATAAATTTTAGACACCTACAAGTAAATTAAATAACAGATTATCCTTTTTTGTTGTTGTTGATTAGATATTTCCCCTGCAATATTTCATATTACTAATTAGCTTCGACCAATCTGGATGAAAAACCCAGGAACTTGACCAAAATCAAGCTTCTCTCCTTCCCAAAGGCCCCAGATTTTGGCCCACACTTGAGTTAAAGCAAGCACTGGAACACAGAACAACCTCAAGAGACCCTTTAAAGATATGCTGTCCTTAAAGAAAAATAATGCCTGTTTAGTAATTCAGTAACACCACCTGCCTACCCAACTCCAACCATGACCAGTTCTTCCTAGCTTTATTCATCCCTTCAATCTCGTAGTTGGAGAATTCTCCTATTGCAATAGTCTTTTTATATAAAGTCTCTTCTTGCTTGCCTGTATTTGTTTTTTACTTGACAACATGTTAAATTGTCCATTAACTTTTTAAAATCCAAATTATCTTCAGTCCATATGACTGCAAGTTAAATACTGGTCATTTTCAAATTAATAACACTTCCTTTTCTTTAGATCCTGAAACCTGCTTGTTTATTTTATTGAGATACAATCAACATAAAATTCACCAGTTTAACTATTTTTAAATATACATTTAATTGGCTTTTAGGGGCGCCTGGATGGCTCAGTCATTAATCATCTACCTTCAGCTCAGGTCATGATCCCAGGGTCCTGGGATCGAGCCCTGCATCGGGCTCACTGCTCGGCGGGAGGCCTGCTTCTCCCTCTCCCACTCCCCCTGCTTATGTTCCCTCTCGCTGTGTTTCTCTCTGTCAAATAAATAAAATCTTAAAAAAAAAAATTGGCTTTTAGGATATTCACAATATTGTGTAACTGCCAACATTATCTAATTCCAGAATATTTTTGTTATCCCCTAAACAGACTCAATATCCATTAATCAGTCATTCCACATTCCCTTCTCCTTCCAGCCCCTAAAAGCATTCATCTCTTTTCTGTCTATATGTATTTGCCTATTCTGGGCATTCTATATAAATGGAATCATATAATATGTAGCCTTTTGTGTCTGATTTTTTACTTAGCATGTTTTCAAGGTTCATCCATGTTGTGGCATGTATCAGTTATTTCAGTCCTTTCTATGGCAGAATAATATTCCATTTTATGATACTATCTATTGTTTATCTGCTCGTTAGCTGATGGACATTTGGGTTGTTACTATCCTTTAGCTATTGTGAATAGTGTTGATAAGAACATTAGAATACAAGTTTTTGTTTGGACACTCATTTTCGATTCTCCTGGGTTTAAGGATGGGAGAGAAACTGCTGAATCACTTGGTAACTCTATGTTTAACTTTTGAGGAACGTCTAAACTGGTTTCCATAACTGCTGAACCCTACTTTGTTACTACCACTAAACTATGAGAATTCAAATTTCTCCACATCTTTGCCAACACATGTTCTGTTTTGTTTTCTGTTTTTATTTGGCACTTTAAATTATTATAGCCATCCCAGCAGGTGTGAAGTAGAATCTCATTGTTTTTGATTTGCATTTCCTTAATGAATAATGAGGTTGAGCATAACTTTCTTGCACTTATTGGCCAAGAAACATACATCCTCTTTGGAGAAATGTCTATTCTAGTCTTTTGTCCATTTTTAAAATTGGGTTGTCTTTTTATTATGCAGGGAAAAGTATTCTTAATATATTCTGGTTATTAGGGGTGCCTGGGTGGCTCAGTCGTTAAGCGTCTGCCTTTGGCTCAAGTCGTGATCCCAGGGTCCTGGGATCGAGCCCCACGTCGGGCTCCCTGCTCAGCGGGAAGCCTGCTTCTCCCTCTCCTACTCACCCTGCTTGTGTTCCCTCTCTCGCTGTGTCTCTCTCTGTCAAATAAATAAATAAAATCTTTAAAAATATATATATATATATTCTGGTTATTAGACCCTTATCAGATATATGATTTGCAAATATTTTATCCAATTCCATAGGCTGATTTTTCACTTCTTTGACAGCAAACATTGATGTAATTTTTTTTTCACTGAAGTCTAATTTCTCTTTTTTGCTGCTTCTGTTGCTTATATTTTTAGTATCATATCTAAAATCCTACTGCCAAATCCAAGGTCATGAAATTTACCATATACCAACTTCATTCTTTTGTATGGGTAACCACATTCATTTGTAGTTTTCCTATAATCCTATGAATGGTCTTGGCATCTTTGTCAAAAACCAACGTACCAAAGATGACCAGGCTTAGTGCTGGACTTCCAAGTCTATTCTATTATTCTGTATACTATCTTATACCGGTATCACATTACTTTGGATACTGCAGATACATAGTAGTTTTAAAATTGGAAAGTGTTCTCCCTCCAACTTTGTTACTCTTTTTTTTTCAAGACTGTTGTAACTATTCTGGGTCTCTTGCAATGCCATATGAATTTTAGGATCAGTTTATCGTTTTCTTCAAAAAAGGCAGCTAAAATTTTGATAAGGATTGCACTGAACTACACTGGGAAGTACTGTCTTCTTAACAGTATTAAATCTTTTAATACATAAACCTGGTTGGTGTTTCCATATGTTTAGGCCATCTTTAATTTCTGTCAACAATGTTTTGACTTTGGAGTACAAATCTTACACTTTGTTGGTTAAACTTATTACAAATTATTTACTGTTTTTACACTATTGTAAGTTGAATTGTTTTATTAATTTCATTTTCAAATTGTTCTTTGCTAGGGTATTAAAATGCAACTGATTTTTGTATGTTGATCTTATATCTACAACTTAGCTGAGTTTATTTATTGTAACAAGCATATGGATTGGGAAGTAATAAATAAAACTGTCTCTGTTCACAGAAGACATGATTGTCTATGTAGAGTATCTGAGAGAATTGACAAAAAAATTTTTGCCACTATGAAGTGATTATATTAAGGTAGCAGGATACAGGTTAATATACAAAGTTGACTGCTCTCCTATATGCCAGCACTTAGAAAGTGAAATTTAAAATTAAAAACACAATACCACTTACATTAGCACCCACTAAAATGAAGTACTTCAGAATAAATCTCACAAAATATTTGCAAGAGCTATATAAGGAAAAAGAGAAAACTCTATTGAATGAATACATAAAAGAACTAAATAAATGGGAAGATATTCATGTTCATGGATAGGAAGACCCAATACTGTAAAGATGTCAGTTTTTCCCAACTTGATCGATAGATTTAATGCAGTCCCCTAAGTCCCAGGAAGTTATTTTGTAGGTATCGTCAAAGTGATTCTAAAGTTTATATAGAGAAGCAAAAGACCCAGAACAGTCAATACAATATTTAAAGAGAAAAATCATGTTGGAGGACTGACTCTACTCCACTTCAAGACTTATTATAAAGCTTTAACAATCAAGACAGTGTGGTACCGGTGAAAGAAGAGACAAATAATTAGGGCTATAACAATCAAGACAGTGTGGTATTGGTGAAAAAATAAACAAATAATTAGGGAGTCCACAAATAGACCCCCATAAATATAGTGAATTTATTTTTGACAGAGGCATTATTTTCAACAAATGGTGCTGTAACAACTGGACATTTACACACAAAAAAATGAATCTAGACATAGACCTTATATCCTTTGTAAAAATTAACTCAAAATGGACATCAATCCAGCAAAATTATGAAACATCTAGAAGAACACAAAGGAGAAAACTTAGATGACCTTGGGAATGATGATGCCATTTTAGACAGAAAAAAGGCACAATCCATGAAAGAAATAATTGATAATCTGGACTTCATTAAAATTAAAAACTGTGAAAGATAATATCAAGAGAATGAGACAACAAGCCACAGACTGGGAGAAAACGTTTTCAAAAGACCCATCTGATAAAGCACTATTATCCAAAATATACAAAGAACTCTTAAAACTCAACAGTAAGAAAACAAATAACCTGATTTTTAAAAATGGGCCAAAGTCCTTAATAAACACCTCACCAAACATGACATATGTAGGGCAAAAAAGTACATGAAACAACAATGCAAATTAAATTAAGCAATGCAAATTAAAACGAGTCACTACTATTCACTTACTAGAATGGCTAAAATCCATATTAAATGAACCGGAGTGGAAGAGTGGCCCCTTCTCTGAGTCATATTCTCATGAACTCTCTGGAAGTCCTCGATTTTGGCATTTTAATTAGTACTACTTGTAAAACAGGACTAAAGACCCTTCATCCATGGGACAACTGGGACAACTTATTTTTCCAGTCATTTTTGGGATCAGACTGACCACAATGGCTGTCTGACCCACACACATATGAAATCACTGGCACGTCCCTGAGCGAAGGCTGCCCAAGGTTGGAAAGAAGTTCATAATGATTCCATATTTGTATATATTGCAAAATAATCACCACAATATAGGTCCGACCTACGTGACCTGGAAGGAGGACCTGTACTAGAAACCCATCCAGAGAACAACCCTTATGATGGGTTGTAATAGGAGCCCATCAAGGTCATGCCTCGCAGCAACAGCACACAAAGTGGAGCACGGCACAAGGAAGACAAGCACTGCACGCCCTTCCACAAGGAGACACGGCACACAGATGTCATGCTGATCATCATCCCCACGCCCCTGCTCTGCCTCCACACCTGCGTGCTGACAGCCCAACCCAGGTTCATGGAGCCCACCTACCTTATGGAAATCCAGCGTCAGGGTCATGGAGCTAGTGACTGTGTCTTCGAGGAGTCCCCGGTGGCAGGCGCGCCCAGGTTTGCCTTGAAGGCCTACCTTGCCCTTTAAGGAGTGCTTTGGCCTCACCGCTGAACTGATGTCCCACAGGAGCAGTCAAGCTCACCTGGGTACATGTTTGACCACTGCCAAATCCTGCCTGGTGACCCCTCGGACGACGCCAGCCGCCCTGCCAAGGTGGCGGCAGGCCGGCCGAAGCGCACACGCCGAAAGTCCTGAAGGAAGGGAAGCCCGCCCGGCAAACTTCGCGAGCTAATTGTAGACGCCGTCCCAGCAGCCCCCGCGCCCGCGCACCCGAGGATCCGCGCCCCCGAGGATCCGCCCACCCGAGCAACAAGTCCTGGCATTCCCCTCGCAGAAGCCGGGAGACATCCCATCGCAGTCTTGCTCCGCCTTGCGGGTTTCTGAGCCCCACTCCGTTCCATTGCCCAGCATTATCACTTGATGCCATGTCTTTTAAGAAATACATTTCATTGAATGATACTTGTATCCAATATGACAAAAAACGGATACTGATTTCAAGATTTCAGAGACAGTGGAAATGCCCTGCACCTGAGTTTTATTTGGCTGTCGGGGGAGGGAGAGGAGTTGGAACACTTAACACATTTTTTTTTCCCATTTCTTCAGAGGGAAACTCAGTTGTCCCCCCAAATTTTTAAAATAAAAGCATTAAGAGGTTTAAAAAATACTAGGACTATAAATAACTTGTGTAAAGTAAAGGTTGGTTTATCCAGTCTAGATTAAGGATAGCGTTATGATCATTTTGGAGATCGAAATTCAAAAACTGAAATCTTCTAAAATATATTGATGCTTATAAAATGGAGATGTTCACTTTGTGATGAATGTTGACTTCCATCATAAATACTTTAAAAGCAGCATGCTCTGTCTCGTTTTTGTAGAGTTTCTTTTTAAATAATATCATGGCAGTCTGGTGACATACAAAACAAGTAAAATGTCTCTTTGGCAAATTTAATTTAATTATGATGATATGACTGAATTATTTTCTTATTCCAAATTGTATTTAAACATTTGGCTTCATAACCAATGATTATAATCTGTTTTATTTTCAAGAATTCATTTTATCATAAAGGAAAGTAGATTACAGCCCTATACTAAATTGGAAATATTCAGTCCTAGACCCATGTTTTACAAGATAACCTTGGGTAACATGGCCTGTTTTCTGCAAAGAGAAATGTTATGAATCACTAAAAATTTATGAAAAGACCTTGATTATTTTTCATTGTCTTTTCTTTAAGTCACAGCATATTAAATTATCATTGCTTTCTTTAATTTTCAAACATAGGTTAATTTCTATTATTGAATTTTGCATGTACAAAAGCATTAAAACTTCATTTAGGAGCTTAAGAATGGTTACATTAAATATTCCAAACTCATTTGATATAGTTTTCCTATGAAACCATGGCATGCTAGAAAGAATAATTGTAAAGCTACAAATTCGGGGTAATAGCAGAAAGCAACTACATTGAACACAGAAAATGCTCAAAAATAAAAAGAATACTTAAAAATAATTATAATGCCTATATATAATACATATTCACATACCAATTCTACACTTTTCAAATATTTTCAAGTCTAGAAACTCTTCTTTACGGAGTGAGTCAATGTTTAAAGTTTAAAGTAAGAAAGTAATACTCAAGCATAGAAATGACAGAAAACCCAAGAGAAAACTCAACATATGCTCCTGAGAAGTTTCCTTTTTCATTTTGAATATTTCATCTTTTTTGCTGCTCATATGTGTGTTGCCTTTGGTAGACTTAAAGTTCTTACATAATGTAAAAATAATCAAATGTATTTCTAGTATTTTGTTTTTATTACCATTATTTCAAATATTATATTTCTGTATTCTATTTCTAAATTAATTGCATATCCTAAACATTTAATAATAGTTTAAGTCTGAGTCTAGTTCTCATTTTCTTTAAATCACATTTCTGAATCTTATTTTAATTAAGAAATACATTTTATTGAATGATACTTGTATCCAATATGACAATCTACCAAAAAGCATCAAAGCAGTACAAGCATTTTGAATAAATAGAAAGTTATTAATTTAAAAGGCAAAAGAAACACACTAAAAACATGAAGTAAAACAGAAAGGAAAGAAATGTTTTTGACAATCCTTTTTGAGGACCTTCACAGAAGTTGAAAAGTTGAATAAAATAGTATCTTTTGGCTTTCCTTTGTGCAAGCATCCAGACATTCAGGGCAAAAAAGAAACTCAGTATATTTAGAGCCTATTATCTACTAGTAGGAAGTATGTCACTATCAGGAGAAACAATTTATTTCTCACCTTGAGTTCTACAAAGAAACCAGGATACATGCACTCACACACACAAACACAGATATACACACATATAACTACACATACATATGTTAGATACACACAAATAGTAATATTTACTTTAAAATGTAGTCTTGCACAATTATCTGTATCGTTGAATATATAAGGTTTCCATATATATTGCATATATAATAAAGTATAAATTCAACTGATATAGTAAGTAAATGCAGTAATTGCCAGTGTTCAAGTCCCCATTTCTGAGAAAAACTTTAAAAAGCTTTCCCTTCAATTCTGAATTTCAAAAGATCCTCCTGGTATCTTTGTCAGGTCTTTCCTTCAGATGGGAAACAATACTTTTTGACAAGATATATTCATCCATATTTGTTCAAATGTATCTTGTGTGGCTCTTATGTGTAGGTAGTTTGATGAAAGTTTCATGGTGGAACCTTAATTTCCTTAGTTGTGATTCTTGATTTTTCAGTGAAATCGAACTTGATGTTTATCCCCACGAGAGCACAATTATGATTTCTTATTGCTGCAATCAATGCTTCATGTTATTTCACAAAACATCCCTTCCACTTGTCTATAGTGATTTTTAAAAATGGTAGTCAATTGGGCGCCTGGGTGGTTCAGTCGTTTAGTCGTCTGCCTTCAGCTCGGGTCATGGTCTCGGGGTCCTGGGATCAAGTCCCGCATTGGGCTCCCTGCTCAGTGGGGAGTCTGCTTCTCCCCCTCCCTCTGCCCTTAACTCCTGCTGGTGCTCTCTCTCCCTCACACACACTGTCTCTCTCTCTCTCTCTCTCAGATAAATAAAAAATCTTAAAAGAAAAAGGTAGTCAATATAAATTTTGGATGCAATTTGAGAGATGAAATAATTTGCCCCAGACCTAACATTCAACTCTAAGCAACTCAAATATAATCTACCTTTAAATGAAAACATAAATTTAACTACATTTCTCTTTAAGTTCATATCTTAGTACATATTGTATTGACCTTAAGAGCATTCTTAGGAATTGCTTACCTGAGTCACAAGTAAGTTACACACACACACACACACCCTTTTCTTTTGCTATGATACACACATACAGCTTTAAGCAACTGATTTAGTGTATATAAATGTTATTAGTACCACATTATTTTATTAAGATGGTTGAATATTGTTTTACATTTTTGGCAAACCTTTCATTCTTTTGGTTAAGAATTAATCACTTCCTGACATGGGAGATCTGACAGATTATTCCTCAAGCTATATGCACAGGAATGATCTTCAGTATAGATCAAACTATTCTGGGAGAAAGACAACAGTCTGAATGATGACAAAGTATCCACAGATGCTAAGCATATCTCAAGACCTTGAACATGTCTGTTCAAAATATGCCTGATCTAATGAAAGAAGCCCTTTATATATTTTGGAAACCTTAGTCAAAGTAGTTGGGGGTGGGGGGGGTGGAGTGCAGATTAGATAATAATATCAAATTAATTCTGCAAATGTTGATAGAATATTTAGTACATACAATTTACTATGGACTGGCCAAAAGAACACCTATCAAACTGTGATCATTGATAGTATAGTGATTATTTTTCCTTTTCTATATATACAAAAAGTTCCCTTAAAAATGACTGCCACTGGCCATGAATATCAAGCACTCTCTTCTTTCTGTTGCTATTCAAGTTGTTTTTGTGTCAGTTTCCAGAGGCAATTTTTAGTATTAGCGAACTGTTATTTACTTCCAAGAAAAAATTACCTCCAAACAAAAATAATTACTAAGTTTCTCATCTCAAATGAAAACCAAAACTATGTCTCGAATGAAACCAGAACTTTAGAAAAGATTGCAATATTTTGAAATGTTAAATTGAAACACATAATCCCATAGTAATTTAACTGAAAAATATTTTCTTCAAATTTATGTATCACATACTGTTGACAGGGAGTTTTGCTTCAAATAGTTCACCTGATGAGATGGAAAAATTGTAAACTTGATATTTTAAATTTAACAGTGTGTTCTCATATGCATGAAGCTACAGTAAATAAAATAGAGTAACTTATGATATGCATCAATGGTGAGAATTGTAATGATAGTTTTAAATGTCAAATGTAAATTTGAAGTTTGAAAATAAATTTCCTACAGAGAAATTTACTGAGCATTTGTCAACCATTAAAGTGATGTAAAATGTACAAATCTGATAGAAAATAGCAAAAGAGAAGAGTATGTTATTTTGTTGAAGATTTTGATAGGATTATATGATCTTGTTATTAAATGTTCTTTTTCTCTTACCTTTTAATAGTTGTCAGTGTTCCAAAATTTTTAGCAAAGAAATTCTGGGTGTCAAGCTTCAATAGCATGTAATATTCTGGTTGAAATGAATATGGCAATTTTGCTAAACCTTAATAAAAAAGTCTTTTAGAATCCATAAGACATTTAAAGAAGGAAGATCATGACTAGTTACTTCTACTCTGAAAATGGTTTTTATATTTATGGCATACTTGGAAATTTATATTGAGAGAAGCAAGAAAACATGTAACCACATAGCATGTCTTATGAAATATAGGGTATCAGTTCTAGTATATAAAGTCAACTTTTTTTTTTTTTAAGGGGAGAGTGTTTGGTTTTTAAGATGATCAAGGGGAGAGGAAGATAAGCGTTCTGTTCTGTCGCTTCCAAAAAAACCAACTACATTGAATTCAAATAAGTTTCTAATGTAATTCTTTCATTTCACATTTCTGTATCATAGTCTAAAGAAGTAAGATACTACTATGATCTTATTGTTATTAAACACTATTATGTTAACCTCCTGATAACCTATTATTTAATAACACTACTCCCTACACCCTCAACCAAATAAATGAAAAATCACCGTACACAAATTTGTGATGTCCTTCATAATTCACTTTGATTGAAAACCTTTTTCAATATTTATTATTCACATTTGTTAGGGACATAATTATCCTGTGTCAACTGAGAATTTATGATTCATATATAAATTTGTTAAGGAGATTAGCTACGTAGTTATCAGGTGTTAGCTGGGTAACTACATTTTTGGAACTATTCTTACTGGATTGTAGTGTACAAAGATTGTAGTATATTTAAATACTAATTATATGATCTTTGGCAAGTAATTTAACCATTCTTATTGATGAGTTTCCTTATTTATAAAATAGAAATAAACATAGTACCTTCCCATAAAGCCTAAGTAGATGAATATATGTACATCAGTCAGTTCTTTTGTCATTAAACTGGTAAGAAATTCATTTTACAAGCTAATTAATATGAGAAAAATGACACCCAGTAATGTCCTCTAGAAATCTAGAAATTTTCTGGTGATACAATAGAGAGGCATGGTTAAATCTCATTGAAAATTACTGCCTCGTTTTCTTTTGGCACTTATGTTTTAACATAAGATAAACCTGGGAAATCAACATGTTTATGTTCTCTACAAATCTGAAATTTTTCTTAGGAATAATAAAATACAAATTATTTCAAATGTTCTATTATTGGTAAAAAGATCATTTTCCCTTTGTTTTCCATAGATTTAAGGCAAGATTTATCTTCAACCTCTATATGAAATAGAAAAGATATTTAGAACATACAAAATAATGTATAATGATGTCAGATTGATTTTGCTGCTCAGCAACCCTTGCCTGAAATCTTCCTTTGCTGGTTATATATTATTGTTAATTCTGAGGTTTATTTTAGGGTTGTCTTCCTAGGATAAGTGGCTTTTAAAGTTAGTGACAGATTGCTGCAGATGGAGAGGCAAATTATTGCCACACTGTTGTTATCTCTTAATTGACCAGTAATAGGGGCTATATCATCATGTTCCTAGACACACGGCTTCTTCTGTGACCAGAATACAGTTAGCAATTGCAGCACTGCCCTTACATAGAAAATATCCAATTAACTTTTTCCATTCGACATCAGCCATAAATCCTCTCTTGTGTCTGAACACTTTTGTTTCAGTCCTACTTGGCAATATTGCAGGGTGGGAGGTTGGCCAGAAAGGATGACAAAAATCACTGAGAAGCCTACTCTCTTGCTGAGATGGAATGAGGCACTTCCAGGCACCTGGGCTGCATGGTAATCTTTGCCTTCTACCCTGTACAATGGCTCAGTCCTCTTTCTAGATTTACAAAGCAAATAAAATTACTATTGGTTCTCTGATGCAGTTGTGAGGCTAACCTTGCGGAAATGATAATCTCAGTCTTTTCTTCTGCCTTTAGGCAGAGTCTCTTATCAATTTCTGGGACTTTACTCCTCAGGCCCATAAGAAGGAGCATTTTTATTAAATTAGTTAAAAGATACTTCACTGAGAGCTCTAGGAATATGGTTTTAAATTTCACATTCATGAAATTTTAATCTATTTTTCCAAAACAGGACTGCAGTGATGGAATACTCATGCAGAGACTGCCAAGCCTCCACACGGGAGTCTGTGCCTGAACTTGGTTTGTCAAACATTTACTTATAATTAACACAACTAATAATATTTAAATTGACAATTACAAGCTCATAATGATTTTTCTGTATCTATGATGCAATTTTTCCAAGAGGGGCAATGGTTGATCCACACATTGATGAAGCTAAAATCTGGTTCTCCTCTAGAAGATTCAATTAAAAGAACATCCAAAATACACCTAAAAACTGCCCAAAATGTCTGGCATCAATTCATGGGATAATATTAAAGAGTATAAATCAGCTTCATTCGGGAATACAGATAGCTGTTTTCTGTACATTAGCATTTTGTTATTGCTGTTAGAAACAATGACATAATTTTAGTGACATAGAGATCAAAGTTGGTTCATTCTACATAAATGGGGACTAAGCTCCCATGCAAAATAATTATTTATATTTGATTCTTTACTTCTATTGATTCACTAGGTTACTTTGAAAAAAAAAATGATTGGGCGCCTGGGTGGCTCAGTTGGTTAAGCGACTGCCTTCGGCTCAGGTCATGATCCTGGAGTCCCTGGATCAAGTCCCGCATTAGGCTCCCTGCTCGGCAGGAAGTCTGCTTCTCCCTCTGACCCTCTCCCCTCTCATGTGCTCTCTCTCATTCTCTCTCTCTCAAATAAATAAATAAAATCTTTAAAAAATAAATAAAAAATAAAAATAAATTAAAAAATGATTATTATACAAAATTTTGAGGAAAAAACAATTAACAATTACAAAAACTTCTTAAGGCAGTCTCTCCAATGCATATTTTCTAATACAAAGTCCAAATAGGTCTAACGAATGTTTTACTTGCTGGTACATATATTTAAATGATATACTAATAATTGAGAAAGAGAAAAGTGATCTTTGACATCCAGGAGTTCTCCTGGTAATGTCAGCTAGACTTTGGTGTTAACCATGAACCAGCCTGTCACTCAGTTAAATCTGAATGTTCTCCTCTTGAACTTAAAAGAATTTCAAAGAACATCAACATCAGACATGGTTACTCTGACCATGGTGGATCAAAACAAAAACAAGACCACTAAGTAGTCATGTCTGAACACAAACAAAAAGAAACATTTTCCATCACAAAAAAACAAACATCTCCCACTGCTGGTTGTTAATAAATTACATCTTTACCCTCTGTCTAGTCATCCCTCCCAATATTTAAAAATACCCAAGCATAGATTTACCTTAATTCTTGATAGCATACAATCTGTAACAAGTCCCTACCTTCTTAAGCCCTCCCTCAAGTCATCTAACACACTCTTACTGAGACTTCCATGGTTCCCCAAGGAGTGTCTTCTTTGCTGCAACACAAAATAAATTCAACTTGTTAAACTATAGGTGTTTTCAAGCTGGTCTTCGGCTGGAAGTGATTGGCATGTTATTATTTGGAATTTCATCTTTGTAATGGTATGTGCCACTACAACTTTTGTCTCGTCAAATAAACAAACCTATGAATAAATTATGGAAGACTAAAAGCAGCAAGACCTCAGTTTTCCCAGTAAACACTGATCTTAGGCAATAAATGATCAGATCAATTCAAAAGGCTTTTTTGAGTTGTGCTTTAAATTGGTTCTGTATTTCCTGGGTCATATTGGATTATGCTCTAAGTGTCATGGTCTATGTGACTTACATATGACTTTCCCACAGATAACTTACATTCTAGTCAGGAAAACAAATGTGCATAGCACTATGGTTACGGGCTCACTGTGAGCACTATATGAAGAAGGTTTAAAGGAACACAGAGATAGAGTGGAATGATGTGTAAGTCCTTGATTCAAGAGTTGTTACAATATACATTTTGGCAGTCTTCATTGTCCTCATTCTTTTACTCAAATACAAACTACTAAACAGTAAAAAATTGTGGGAAACGATAAAGTTCTAATACAGTTGTTAAAAGATACACAGTATAAGGAGAATATACACAGAACACAAATAAATATATTAAGAATCAATTTCATAAAAGGTTAAAAATCACTGATGTATACCTATTTGGGAAGAAATGTGAAATAAACAAGGGATTAAAAAAATAGCTCTTTTTAGTTGTTTTGCTAACATCACCAATTTCCACTTGTGATCTATTATAAAAACCAAATATGGGAGAATTAATCATTTCTGTGACTTTTTCAAAATTTACAGAACCAAATGCTTTATTTAATGATTAACACTTTTAAAATTTTATCTTCCAAATTGCATTTTTGGCATTTAATTACACATGGAGTACACTAGAAAATGTTTGAACAAGTAGCACTAATCAGTAAGTAATCCAAAGTAGCTATTTTACAAGAGAGTATAAAAATCCTCAATAAGCAAGCAAATTTTAAGGATTTCTTTTTGTCAAATAATACAGAATTTCTTCTAAGGAAAAGTTAACCTGTATATGTGTATATTTTTAAAATCTGTTTTTGTAGTTAGGTTATGTTGCATTTCAATTACAAACAACTGTAATGACTTTACCATAGTAAAACTGAATGGGTGCTTAAGAATAACAATTACTTTGGTCTCTTTAGAAGTGGAGAAAAATAAAATTTTTCTTGTTTTTTCTTATTTTGCATATTCAGTATTATGTTTACAGAAAATGAAAGTAACTCCCCTAATACATGATATTCTGTCTGTCACAAGTGCAACATTCTATATGTACAAGACCTAAAATAGAATAAAATATTCAGAACGACAGCTGATAACATTTAGAGTGTGATTCAGTCATTGCACTTTATTTTTGCTGAAGATTTTTTAAAGCTGACAGTAAAATTTATTGTGTTGCAAGTACTTTGTTACCATTTTTTTCTGCAAATAATACTACCAGCAATTTTCAGTCTGTTCTTAGCAAGACAATCTATTAAAAGCTAGATGTTGTTTCAGAGGAAGCTGTGATTTTGCAACTTTACTCTTATCAATGAGCAGGAGCCACTAAAAGAGAAAGATCTAAAAATGAAATATGAGAAGCTTCAAATAGATCAGCTGAATAAACTGTATTATTGATTTTTTAAGCTTTTTTATTATCATTTTGGTCAGTTTATATGGTATTCTGAAACTTTGTTTTTGCTAATGCTATAAAAATTCACTTCAAGAGCATGATAGAAAGTCAGTAATACTTTAAGACTTTTATCACATTAGTAACTTTCTTATGATATTAGAAATTCAATAAAGGACAGAAAAGTCACTGATCCTATAGCTAAATTGCTAATATAATGCAGCACTTACCACTATGACATGAAATATGCATTTTACTCGGATGCTTTAAAGCTTTCAATTTTTCTCTTCTAGCCCTTTGAGGGACTTTTCTTTTGACATATTTTTTAACAATAAATATACAATACTGTGTAAAAGTTCACAAATAGTAAAACAGCAGGACATTGATTCTTCTAAAGAGAAGAAAAATGTCATCTAAGAACGAATTATGCATCTGGGCTCATATAGCAAGAACTCATGTTGCCCTAGGATACTTAAAAAGACAAAGTGGGGTGCCTCGGTGGCTCAGTCTATTAAGCGACCGACTAGTAATTCTGCTCAGGTCATGATCTCAGGGTTGGGAGATCGAAACCCCTGCTGGGCTCTGCACTGGGCATGAAACCCGCTTAAGATTCTCTCTCTCCCTCTTCCTCTGCCCCTCTCCCCACCCCACACCCTGCTCACGTGCACTCACACACACACTTTCTCAAAAAAAAAAAAAAGAAAGAAAGAAAGAAAGCTACCAAAACGTTAAAAACTAAAGTTGTGTTAAGCGTCTGCCTTTGGCTCAGGTCATGATCCCAGGGACCTGGGATCAAGCCCTGCATCAGGCCACTTGCTCAGCAGGGAGCCTGCTTCTCCCTCTCCCTCTGCTTCTCCCGCTGCTAGTGCGTGCTCTCTCTCTCTCTGTCAAATAAATAAATAAATAAATAATCTTAAACAAACAAACAAACAAAAAACAAAAAAAACCCCACTAAAGTTGTAACAAGATCATAGTTCAAGATTCTGTATTTTACTAAGGGAAATAACTATTTACTAATTGAAACTCAACTGGGGTGTTTGAAAAATAACTTAAAGGATTAGTATCACATAGTTAATACTCTGAACACATAACACAATCTCTGATACTCATGGGCTTTGCTTATTAGAAAAATAGGTGTATATTACAGAAAATTCCATCTGGAGTGACAACTGAAATTCTTTCTACCTCTATTAAATCAACATTTTATTAAGTGCCTAACTTGTACCAAGATGCTTACAACTAATGTGACCTGTGCCAATGCTAATCTTTTGTTACATCTTTTTAGTAACCCAAATCTTAAATATACAAAATGTCATATTCATTTATTCATTCTTTCATTCATCAAACATCTATGGCACACTTACTATGTATCTTCAAACAGTCACTTTTTAAGGAGATTGGCATACACTATTTTTTTAAAGATTTATTTATTTATTTGAGGGAGAAAGAGAGCACGAGCAGGGGGGAGGAGCAGAGGGAGAGGGAGAAGCAGACTTCCCACTGAGCTGGCAGCCCAATGTGGGGCTCGATCCCAGGACCTGGAGATCATGACCTAAGCTGAAGGCAGATGCTTCACCCTACTGAGCCACCCAGGCACCCCTCATGGATCCTTTTTAATATAATGATTAATAATAGAAAAGGCATAAAATTAGTGACTACAACATAAATAAGTGAAGGGAGAATGTCACCATGAAGCAAGCTGATTAATGCAATAAAGCCAGGCACCGCAAATATGTATTGCTGAATTGAAAGCACAGAGTGGGACTGAGGGAAGAAGACAAGTGGTTGAAAGCAATTTTATGAAGCCCTTAGGCCCTCTTGGGTCTCTGTCAGGTAAATTTCCTTACTTTAGTAGAAGGTTAGGAGTTGCTCTCTGGAGAGAATGAACCAAAAACAATATAGCCCTGGTGACACCAATATGGCTGAGGAAGGAGTAATGGGTTGTACGGATAAGAATGGCACCAAAATAAATAAATACACAAGGAAGAGTAAGAAGAAAATGTTACAAAGGAGCAATGCTCTGAAAATACTTGGGAGGGGGGTTATGTTTAGTCAGAGAGATATGTATAGAAAGCTATCCATCAAAAGTAAGAGTAGAATAATACTTTTTTTCAGTTTTTGAATGTTAAAAAAAATTATTCCAATGCACTTTTTCTAAGGACTAAAAAACGTGGGTGCTATGCTCCACAAAATGAGATGTTAGCCAAGTAGCAAACAACCAAACAATAGCAGCAATAAGAGCAACAATATCAAGAACAACAAAATGAAACATGAAATGAAAAATATATGGGAGGAGAAAAAAACTTAACAAAGGAATTGACAAGTGGAGTGATGATTAAGTTATATACTAAGATTTAAGAATGACCAGGCAACATTGGTAGAGAATACCAATTCCCAGTTGCATGTCATCTTATACTCTATTGAAAAGTATAAGATACCTTATTTAAAAAAAAAATTTAAAACTTTAATAAAAAAAAATAAATTCAAAATGTTAGAAAATATGACAAACTTTATTTTTTTTCGTTAAGTATACCAACAAGATTTTTCAAAAAGGCAAAAATGATAAAATTCACATTGTAAGTAGACCATGTAAGAGTAACCCGGGAAAAAGTTTTAAAAGGGTGCTACTGTCAGGACTAGTGATAAAAATATAAAGTTTTCTAGCATGATATATTACATAAATACATGAACAGACAGCAACTCAATGTGAAAGTAAACTCAGAAAAATATCCAAATACATAAAGAAGTTAATACACGATATGATATGATATAAAGAAGTCAATATATGATAAAAATATCAAAGCAGTAGAGAAAAGAATAAGCTGGGAAAAATGAAATAATTGGTCAATCTTCTGGAAAAATATCTCCATCAAAAATTCTGACATCCACATGGATTAAACTAAAAATATTAAACATACACAATTTTAACATGTTAACTAAACAGTGGGAGTCAGAAAACAATTTAATAGTTTCTTAAATGTGTTGAATTCTATAAATAAGTGAAAATAACTTTAGGAAAAAGATTTTAAAAGGATAATTTCAGACAAACAGAAATATGTACTTCCAATAATAGTAGAATAAAAATGAATACTCTGGGCGCCTGGTGGCTCAGTCATTGGGCATCTGCCTTCCGCTCAGGTCACGATCCTGGAGTCCCAGGATGAATCCCGCATCGGGCTCCCTGTTCAGCGGGGAGTCTGCCTCTTCCTCTCCCACTTGCCGTGCTTGTGTTCCCTTGTTCACTGTGTCTCTCTTTGTCAAATAAATAAATAAAATCTTAAAAAATGAATAAATAAAAATAAATAAATAAAGATGAATACTCTTTTGGCTGTAGAAAATTATGAAAAAATGAAGCTCACGGAATAAATACTAATATTTACAAAACTTTAAAAATTATGTATTATGAAATTTATAAATATAAAATAAAGTATACAATAATCTTACAGATAACTCAGGAGTAGGGTGAGTATATAAATATGTATAATGCATTTAAATTTATTTCAGACTTTGGTAAGTCAAGAATTCATGTTTTAAATCTGGACTGTACTAAAGCAAATAAAAGAGGAAATTTATTTTTAAATTACAATTAGTCCAAAAATGTAACAAAAACAATAACAAAATGGGTACAAACAAAGGAAGCAGTAAACATAAATTTAAAATTAAATATATCAGTAATGAGCTCTAATGTAAATAATGTATATGCTTTAATTTAAAGGAAAATATTGTGAGGCTGGAAATAAAAGATACACAATAATATATCTTTTTGAGGGATATAGATAAATACAGAAAGATTAAATGTGAAAGAATGGAAAACAATATGTTGTATGAACAGTAAGCAAAACACAGCTTGGAGGCCACATTCATATTACATAAATAGACTTTAAGGTAAAAAATGCTACCAATGATAGAGACATCAAAATGATAACAACTTGATGGAAAGATAATTCTTTAAGATGATGTCTAACTTATGATATAGTCTGAAAATACATGAAGCAAAATAATTAAAGATTTACTTATTTGTAGAAAAACAAATGCCCCAGAATACCTAAAATCTACAGGATGAGCTTCTCCCTGCTTTGAAAAGAACATGAATTTTAGTAAGCATATAAACGATTTGAAAAAAACACACAATCATATTGATGTATATGAAATAATACACCAAAGGCTGTGGGATACATATTCTTTGCAAATTCAAAGGGAATATTTGCTAAAAAATTTGGCATTATATTGGGCCAAAAAAAAATTCTGTTTTCCATGAACATAAGGAATTAAGTTAAAAATCAAAACCAACATTCCATCCCAAAGCAACGGAATACACATTCTTCTCTAGTCCCCATGGAACATTCTCCAGAATAGATCACATCCTAGGTCATAAATCAGGTCTCAACCAGTACCAAAAGATTGGGATCATTCCCTGCCTATTTTCAGACCAC
>NC_138375.1:65993194-66007386 GCF_054177405.1 Leptonychotes weddellii | reverse complement strand
ACGATGGACTCTGAAAAACAAACTGAGGGTTCTAGAGGGGAGGGGGGTGGGAGGATGGGTTAGCCTGGTGATGGGTATTGAGGAGGGCACGTTCTGCATGGAGCACTGGGTGTTATGCACAAACAATGAATCATGGAACACTACATCTAAAACTAATGATGTAATGTATGGGGATTAACATAAGAATAAAAAAAAAAATCAAAACCAAAATCAATTTAGACAAAACCAGTCTATAATTTCCATTTGGGCCTATAAAGAATTTGGAAGTTGTCAATTCCAATTTCACAACAGGAAAATTGCTGAATAAATGGCCAACAAATCTTTTCAGAACCATGGGAGAAGTCAGGCAATAGGACAGAAATCACTGCTCTGAAATCTGGAGAGACATGTGAATACAGACATTTCAGCTTAACAGGAACAGAGGCTGCTAAAGATAGTAACTGGTAGAAATGTTTAAATAGCAATTGGTGAATTGCTTGAAGTTGAATGTGGGCTAGCGTCCTTTTTTTTTTTTTTTTTTTTTTAATGTGGACTAGCTTCTGAGTTGAAAACCTTGTATCCCAGGCATGAGAGACCCCTGCCTCAACATACATGCACAGTTTTGTTAGTTTTACCTCTAGAAGCTTCACCAGATACTCTCAGTGAAAATCAGAGAAAAATTCCCTACTGCTTCTGGCATGAGAAAGGGAGAAAATAGCCATTCTGAAATATATTCAGAGCATTCTGTTCTTCATAGCAAAGACCACCCCTCAAGAAGGAATATTTAACCAGAGCTTTAACTGACCTGAGAGAAGAGTAATTAGTCAACTCCATCCTGCATTAGCCTTCTTGTCTCACAAAAGAGGAGGGACTAAAACATGTTCCTGAAGGTCACAGCCCAGGTACTCTAGGTCATGAAGTAAATAAATAAGTAAATAAATAAACTGTTAATCGTAAGATTTTATAGATCATTTTATACCCTACAACCACATCAACAGGCCTCCGGTATAATAGTATAAAAATAGTGGATTAAACCTGAGAGAGCTGCAGGACATAGACTCTATTTAAAAAGGAGTTTCTAGGGAAACCTAAAGACAAGCAGGGAGAAAAATAAGGTCATTAGAGGGAAATGAAGCCTGTGACCCCTTAGCTACAGCAAACACTAAACACAGTACAACTCTTTGCCAGAAAACAAAAATCTCACAAAAACCTTCTTATTACTCACTATGTTTCTGACTTCCAACAGAAAATTATAAGACATACTAAAAGGCAAGAAAAACACAGTCTAAAGAGATAAAGCAAAGATTTCGGACTTATTGGGCAAGGAATTTAAAATAATTAATTATGCTAATGGTTCTAATGGAAAAAGTAGACGACATGCAACAACAGATGAATAATCCAAATGGAGAGATGGACACTCTAAGAAAAAGTCAAAAGGAAGTACTAGAAATAAAAAAACACTGTAACAGAAATGAAGAATGTCTTTGATTGGCTAATCAGTAGACTGGACATGGCTGAGGGGAAAAAAATCCGTGAACTTGAAGATAATATGAATAATAACTTCTCACACTGAAATGCAGAAAGAAAACTGAATGAGAACAAAATAGAACAGAGTACTAGAGAACTGTGGGACTAACACATGAAATGAGAATACTAGAAGGAGCACAGAGAAAGGGACTAAAATATTATTTTAAGTTTAATGGCTGATCAATTTTTTTTTTAATTAAAGGCAGACACAAAACCTAGATTCAGGAAGGTCAGAGAACACCGAGCCAGATAAAAATATGTATCTAAAATATATAATAAATAATACAAATTTACATCTACATAGCCATTCTGAAATATATTTTCAGATAATTTATCTGAAATATAATTTAATATAAAATCTACATCTAGGCATACCATATTCAAATTTCAGAAAACCAAAGGAAAAAAAAAAAAAAAACTTGAAAGGGCCAAAGACAAGAGCACCGTACCTACACAGAAACAAAGAATGACATCACACTTCTCAGAAACCACACAAGCAAGACAAAAGTGGAAATATTTAATGTAGAAAGAATAAGCCTGCCAATTCAGATTTCTGTACCTAGTGAAATTATTCTTCAAAAGTGAAAGAAAAATACTTTCCCAGAAAAACAAAAGTGAGAAAACTTATTTCCAGTATACCTACCATTGCAAGAAATGTTAAAGTTCTTCAGAGAAAATGAAATTGATAAAGTCAGAAACTCAGATTTACATAAAAAAGGAAAAGCATTAGAGAAGGAATACTAAAGTCAAATAAAATATTTTGTTTTTTGTATTCTTAACTGAGGTAATAGATAACACTATTTAAAGTAATACCAGCGGGGCGCCTGGGTGGCTCAGTCATTAAGCGTCTGCCTTCAACTCAGGTCATGATCCCAGGGTTCTGGAATCGAGCCCCACATCAGGCTCCCTGCTCAGTGGGAAGCCTGCTTCTCCCTCTTCCACTCCCGCTGCTTGTGTTCCCTCTCTCGCTATGTTTCTCTCTGTCAAATAAATGAATAAAATCTTTAAAAAATAATAATAATAATACCAGCAACAATGTACTGAAAGATTATACGATGTGAATAGGTGAAATGAATAAACAGCAATGTTATGCCAGAAGGGCAGGAGGAATTGGGAATATTCTGTTATAATCTACCTGCACTGTCCTTGAAGTGATACAATGCATTTTGAAAATGTATTTAGATTAGTTGTAAATGTATATTACAAATAAATGTATATTGCAAATGTATATTACAACTCTAGGGCATTTTATTTTTTTTAAAAAATGTAACTGATATACTAAAAGAGGAGAATAAATGGCATCATATAAAATGCTCAATAAACCCAGAGAAGGCAGAAGCAGAAGAGAAAATTAAAAAAAAAGCCAAAAACTAGTGCAACAAATATAAAACAGAAATATGGTAGATATTAATCCAACTATATCAATAATTGATTGAAATGAGAATGGTCTAAATATACCAGTTAGAGAGAGAGACTAAGAGAGTGAGTAATTAAAAAAAAAAAAACTCAACTCTATGCTGTCTATAAGAAATCTGTTTCACATTTACATATAAAGACATAGATTACAATTAAAAGGATAGAGAATGATGTACCATGCTCTCACTAACCCAAAGATAGGTAGAGTAACTGTATTAATTTTAGACAAAAAAGACTTCAGAGCAAGAAAAATTACCAGGGACAAAGAGGGCATTAAATAAGGATAAAGTAGTCATTTCTCCAAGAGAGTATAACAACAGGGCGCCTGGGTGGCTCAGATGGTTAAGCGTCTGCCTTCGGCTCAGGTCATGATCCCAGGGTCCTGGGATCGAGTCCCGCATCGGGCTCCCTGCTAGGTGGGGAGCCTGCTTCTCCCTCTGCCTCTGCCTCTCTGTCTCTCTGACTCTCATGAATAAATAAATAAAACATTTAAAAAAAAAAGAGTATAACAACAATCCTTAATGCATTTGTACCTAACAAAAAAGTGTCAAATATTGGAAGCAATGGGAAATAGAGGAAACCACACAAATATAGACAACTGATCTTTGACAAAGGGACAAAGGAAATGAATGGAGAAAACATAATCTTTTCAAGAAATGGTACTAGAACATGGGCATCTGCACTAAAGAAGCATAAGCAGAAGAAGAAGAATCTGGACATAGACCTTATAACTTCCACAAAGTTAACTCAAAATGGATAATGGTCCTAAATCTAAAACACAAAATTATAAAATTCCTAGAAGGTAACATAAGAGAAAACCTACCTACTCAGAGAAGGTTACATCCTGTATGATTCTAACTATTTGACATTCTCAAAAAGACAAAACTATAGAGAATAGAAACATTAGTGGAGTCTGCAGCTGTGTGGAGGGGAAGAAGGCTAGAGTGATGAAACACTGAGATTTTTAGGATTGAGATACAATTCTGTGTGATAACATAATGATGGATACATGAGGTTATACATTTGTGAAAACCCTTAAAACTGTGGAATGCAAAAAGTGACCCTCATATGAAGTATAGAATTTAGTTAATAAAAATTAATTAAAAACAACAAAATTTTAAAAACTTGTATATTTGAAATTAAGAAAGAAATAACACTCAAATAACCTATGGCCAAAGAAAAAACACATGAAATCTAAAAAAATAATTTTGACTGAAGAATAATAAGAATATTACAAATAAAAACACATGTGAGGAAACTAAAACCATGTTTATGAGGATATTTATTTTGGTACATATTTTATGGTTTACAAATTAGAACAAAATAGCCAATTAAACCTAGAGAATCTTTTTTTTTTTTTAAGATTTTATTTATTTATTTGACAGAGAGAGACACAGAGAGGGAGGGAACACAAGCAGGGGGAGTGGTAGAGGAAGAAGCAGGCTTCCCGCCGAGCAGGGAGACCGATGCAGGACTCCACCCCAGGACCCTGAGATCATGACCTGAGCTGAAGGCAGATGCTTAATGACTAAGCCACCCAGGTGCCCCTAAACCTAGAGAATCTTAAAGAAAAGAAAAAATAAAGAATATAGGAGAAAATAATAAAATGGAAAATGAACATAACACAGAAAGCATCTATAAAGCCCAAAGTTGGTACTTTGAAAAGAAAGAAAATGGGACACCACTTCAGACCCCACACACATTAAAATTAGGTAATAAGGGTGCCTGGGTGGCTCAGTTGGTTAAGCATCTACCTTAGGTTCAGGTCATGATCCCGAAGTCCCAGAATCAAGTCCCACATCAGGTCCCCACTCAGCAGGGAGTCTGTTTCTCCATTTGACCCTCCCCCTCTTGTGCTTTCTCTCTCCCTTTCTCAAATAAATTTAAAAAAAAAAATCTTAAAAAAAATAAAATAATAAAATAAAATTAGGTAATAAGATGATTATTATGATGAAATTTATGACTATACACTTGAATATTTAACTTATATGGACAAATTGCTAAAAGCCCAAGTTAACAAAATTTTTAAACAGATAAATAGAAATTTTGATTGATTTTTATATCTGTTGAATACAACTGATTCAGTACTTCCCAAAGGCAAATGAAAACCCAGATAAATTCACCATGAATTCTCAAAAGGAAGAAATCAGCTGAAGCCTTTTGTACTTCTGGCCTCCTGAACTGTGAGGGAATAAATCTCTGTTGTTTTAAGCCACAAAATTTGTGGTCATTTGTTACTCCAGCCCTAGAAAACAAATATAGAACTCCTGAAATTCTGGCAACATTGTCTGTCTTTATTTAGGTTGCAGTTACTTAAATGTTTCTTTGATTTTTGTTTCCCTCTCTCTCTCTCTCTCTCTCGTTCTCCAAGTCCCTTTCTCTCTCTCCTGCTAAGCATTATATTTCAATGAAAAAGGCGGGCAATTAATAATTTACACTATATATAATTACAATAATTAATAATGGGATATTATTATTATCATAGTCTCAATTTGGGGAAGGCTTTCCTAAGCAAGAAACAAAATTGGAAAAAATGCAATACAAATATTTGATAATTTTGATGATATGATTTGAATTTTAAAATTTGCATTTCTTAAAATACCAAGAAGCCCAAAGTCAAACAATGAAACAGGAAAACATATTTACAACTTGTTTGCAACACTCATGCGCACATGCACACACCTACATAACTATAGACCCTTTAAAAAAATTCAAAGTCTTCATATAAACAAATTGGTAAATATGTGAAAATGGTCAACACACTTATGATTAAGACATGCATATGAAAATCTAGTAATGCTCAGTTGGTTGGGCTACTGCCTTCGGCTCAGGTCATGATCCCAGGGTCCTGAGATCAAGGCCCACGTCGGGGTCCCTGCTCCGTGGGAAGCGTGCTTCTCCCTCTCCCACTCCCCTTGCTTGTGTTCCCTCTCTCGCTGTCTCTCTCTCTCTGTCAATTAAACAAATAAATAAAATCTTAAAAAAAAAAGTCTAGTAAAAATATTTATAACTATCAGATTAATGTCTATGTTAACAAGAGCTGGGGATGTATTATTCTCACCTATTTTGGGTTGGAATGTTAGTTTAAACTTTATGCAGGATAACTTGATAATGTCTTTCAAAATTAAAATAACATACTCTGAGTCAGTGATTCCATTTCTGTGAATTTAGTCTTCATTCACAACTAAGGACTCTGAACTAAACAATATCCTTAAAAACCTTATGGATGTTTGATGTATGCATCCATTATTTTTTAAATTTCTATATATATTTTTAAATGTAAAGTTTAAATACACAAATGAAGGATAAACACTGTACACTTATTAAAATTATCCTAATACTTTTTTTGATAAGGTGATGATTTTAGGGTAGTGTTTCTTGAAGGGATTTACAAAATTACAAAGTACTTGACAATAAAATATATTTCTTCTCAGGCAATATAAGATACACTAAAAAAATTGTAACAGTTAAATATATCTTACAGGTAATTTAAGTTTTTTACAAGCACAAGTGAAATAAAGTCGCATAAGCTACATCATGAACATACCTAGCTATAATTCTCAGAATCATAGACAAATCTGAAAAATAGTTCATATTTTTATCTACAAAAAATAACTACTATCAAGTAGTTTTATAAAAATTTACAAATGTATTCAACTTAACACACCTTATAATTTTTCCAATTGAAGCAATTTATCTAAGGATTTGAAACACACTCTAAGCTATGTAATATATTTAAAATAGTTTCCATTAAGGGAATGTTTCTGTTACATTAAATTAATAATGTACAAGGAGTCCCTTAAGTCACAATAGTTGCATATTTTCTTTCAAAATTCATTAAGAATTCATTCACATTTTTCTTATGTAAATAATACAGATATTGCTTAAGTACCAATACAAAGCATATTTAGCTCAACAGGGAACTATGTATTTTTTTAAAGATTTATTTATTTATTTGAGAGAGAGCATGAGCAGGTAGGGGGAGAGGCAGAGGGAGAGAATCTTAAGCAGACTCCATGTGCTGAGCATGAAGCCCCATGTGGGGCTTGATCTCATGACCCCAAGATCATGACCTAAGCTGAAATCGGGAGTCAGATGCTTAACGGACTGAGCCACCCAGGCACCCCTCAACAGGGAGCTATATTAACCTTAAAAGAATATTCAATCTTTATTCAATCACAAATCTCTAGAACCTAGTATCAGGCAGCTATACTGGAGGCCACTATAGAAATGCCCCATGATGCCTAAAGCCTGCCCCTGACCTGGGATCCCAAAAGAGTAATTTTCAACCTTGCATTCACGTTACACCCATATTTTCTTTTTAAATCCAATAGTCAGACTTAATTCCAGATAAATTAAATCAGAATCTGTGGAGCAAAAATGAGACATCAGCATTAAAAAAAGAGAGAGAGAGAAAGAGAGATGAATCACTAAATTATACTCCCGAAAGCAATATTACACTATATGGTAACTAATTAGAATTTAAATAAAAATTTGAAAAAAACAAAAATTCCCTTTTGATTTCAATATGCAATCAAGTTGGACTCTAAAAGCCATTCCAGGGGTGCATTGGTGGCTCAGTCAGTTAACTGTCTGCCTTCAGCCCAGATCATGATCCCAGGGTCTTGGGATCAAGCCCTGAACCCACATTGGGCTCCCAGCTCATCAGGGAGTCTGCTTCTCCCTCTCCCTCTGCCCCTCCCCCTGCTCATGCTCTCTTTCAAATAAACAGAATCTTAAAAAAAAAAAAAAAAAAAAGCCATTCTTGTTTTACACAAACCCCTCTTTGCTTGCAGAAACTACTGCTTTTCTGAAGATTAGTACCATTTTTTTCAACACATGATTTTCATAGAAACAGAGACACCCTGGTGTGATGATACAGTATATATTTGTAGGCACAGGTCATTGTTTGAGTATTTTAAGTCAATTGTACCTGTAGGTCAATAGCTACGCTCCTTTACCTATCTCGATTGCCCATGTCTGATTCTTCTTTCTTCTCCACAGTTAAAGCCACACTGAACATCATCATATTTTGCTAAAGATCTGATTAAAAAAGTTTTAGGGAAAAAAAGAGTCCTTATTGGCTTTCTCCAACCATAATTTAGAGTGTAAATGAGTTCCTGTTAATTCATTCAGTTTAGGGTAGCTGATACCACTCTGAAGCACAGGACTTTTGCTTTTGCATATGGGCTTAAACAGACACTTTGGATTTAGCCTGTGTGTATAAAAAAAAGGAGTAAAAGAAGGAAGGAAGGGAACAAGGAGTAAAAAGGAAAAAAAAGAGAAAGAAGGTGAAGGAAAATCTTAAGGGCTTTATTGAATGGGAAACTAATAATAAGAGGAAGACCTCCTTAAAAAAATTGTAATTGTGAAAAGACAAGTTGTAGCTGTCAACAGTAAGCATTCTAGAAAAATACTGTTGTGTCTGTAAGCTCTTTCCTATAATTTAGACTTTTCCTCCAATCTAGCCAATACCAATGTAACTATCAAACAAGACTCATGCTTGTTTCCTCCCAGAAATAAAGAGGAATCTGTGGAACACTGTCTCGCAATGGTATCGTTGTGATCATCTTTACAGAATACAAACATAGGCACATGGGGAGGGGAAATCAAACTCCAGGTAATATAGACAGTAAATTAATTTTAATTATTTTTGCTTGCAGATGATAAAGAAACTGAACTCAATTTGCAACATGTCAGGTTATTGGCTCCCATAAACAAGTGTCGAAGATAAACAAAGCCGAACACCAATTAAAGTGGTAAGGACAGATTTTCATCAGTAATGTGTTATCGCAATAGGGAAAAGAGCCTACCATGAACTGAGCTGAGCTTCAGTCTCTATAGGGGTAACTGGGAGCCCTCAAGGGAGAATACAGGAGTGGGGAGGAGGGTGAGCAGGGCAAGGGAAGTCAGGCAAGTGGAAAATTATAAAAAGCAAATGTGGGCTTAATCCATGTGAAACCTATCTGCATTTGCTAATTAGCACTTCTGGAAAGTAGGCTCCTACCCTCTCACAGAGACTGGGAGATGGGGCCCCTATGTTTGGGTGTTGGCTGGAACAAACAGTAAATCTATTTGGCAGCTTTGTGTTTTCTCAGGCAGACATTTTAAGTGATCCTAGGGTCATCTTAGGGATGTAGCCTTGATATATTAGAAACTGTTCAAGTTTGCTCAAGTCTTTATAGACCAAAGTTGAGGCCTAGTCAAGAAAGGGCTCAGAGAAACCTGGCTAGAGTTTGGTCTGAAGAGAATCTTTTCACAAATTAGAGAAAGAAGTATCACATGGCTGAATCCAGCAGCTCAAATGACTTCATCAATATTTATCTTTCCCTGCCTCACAGCTCTATTTCCTTCTGTTTTGGCTTCTCTCCTTAGCAAAATGACTGCTCTTCGTGATTCTCTGAGCTCCAAGCTTTTCTGGTCACGTTGGTAATTCCAGTGCAGAAGAATGTTTGCCTTTTTCCTAATCACTCAAGCAAAAGTTCCAAGAGTTTGACACTCCATGAATCAATGTTACCATCTCTGAGCCAAAATACTCTGAGTGAGGAATGTGATGTCGTTGTTGACTGGATCTGTGTCACATGACTAACCCTGGATTCAGAATTATAATCACTCTACCTAAATTACATCAGTTCGAAGTAGATGGATAGCTGATCACCAAGAAAATATGTTCTGTTTTCAAGTAAAAGGGGAATAGATGCCTGTCAGCTAATGGAAAATAGCCACTAAACTAAAAAAGTACCCCTTATTATTTTTCTTACTCTTACATATACCATTCAATAAACAGATTGTTGTCTGTGAGACTTTATAAGGCACTGGCCAGAGGCAGAGAAAGACATTGCTTCATGTGAGAATGCGCTAATTGTTCCAAGGAATTATAACTAGGCTCTCCATAATTTATAAAAATCATATTTTGTATTTTTTAAAACATGAATATAAAATTTTTTTTTCCTATGTAGTGTTCTATAGTTCCATGATTCATAATGCTTTTCATTCTTAAACTCAGATTTGAATGGGTATTAGTCTGCAATCTTAACTAATTGCTTTTCTATACTTGAAAAGAAATATTTATAAATGACTAGGAAATCAAAATCCACATGACATCTGTTGTTCACAGCCGGAACATTATTCATTCACTTTTATTGTTCAGAATCATTTACATTTGATGTAAGGACAATTAACTACACATATCATGAAAGATAATCACATAATTAAATATTCTTCACAGCACCAGAACACTTTAAAAATATTATTGTAGGAAGTTGGTTCACACTGGGAGGCCAATTTTAACAAAGTAGTAGAAAGAGTGACTAATTTTTTTTTAAATGCCTTTTTTTTTTCCAGGTGTGAAAATAAGCTTCAGGTTAGAAGGAAAATAACAATGTTTCCTTAGCTAGAACACCAGTATTTCTTTTTAAATCTTATCTCCTATTTTTCTTTAAAGAAATGTTTTTTGGTTTGGTATTTTTTTTGTTTTTGTTTTTTTAAGTTTTTTATTTTAATTCCAGTATAGTTAACACATAGTGTGATATTAGTTTCAGTTGTATAATATAGTGATTCAACAATTCTATATATTACTCAGGGCACTTCATGACAAGTATACCCTTAAATCCATCACCTTTTTCACCCATGTCCCTACCATCTCCCCTCTGCTAACCATCAGTTTGTTCTCTATAGTTAAGAGTCTTCCCTGGTTTGCCTCTTTTTTTTTTTCTTTGTTCATTTTTTTTTTGTTTCTTAAATTCTATATATGAGTGAAGTTGTATACTATTTCTTTCTCTGACTTACTTCGCTTAGCATTATATTGTCTAACTCTATCCATGTTCTTACAAATGGCAAGATTTCATTATTTCTTATGGCCGAATATATTCCACTATATATGTCGTACATACAACATCTTCTTTACCCATTCATCTATCAATGGACACTTGGGCTGCTTCCATAATTTGAGTATTATAAATAATGTTGCTATAACATAGCATATATAAATAATGTTGCATATATCCTTTCAATTTAGTATTTTTGTACTCTTTGGGTAAATACCCAGGAGTTGTAATGACAGGATCCTAGGGTAGTTCTATTTTTAACATTTTGAGGAATCTCCATACTGTTTTCCAGAGTGGCTGCACCACTTCGTATTCCCATCAATAGGGAAAGAGGGTTCTCCTTTCTCCACATCCTCACCAACACCTGTTGTTTCTTTTGTTGTTGATTTTAGCCATTCTGACAGGGGTGAGGTGATATCTCATTGTAGTTTTGATTTGCATTTCCCTGATGATGAGTGACATTGTACATTTTTTCATGTGTCTGTTGGCCATCTGATGTCTTCTTTGGAGAAATGTCTATTCATGTCTTCTGCCCATTTTTAATTGGATTATTTTTTTGGGGGGTGTTGAGTTATATCAATTCTTTATAATATTTCAGATACTAACACTTCATCAGATATGTCACTTGCAAATATCTTCTCCGGTTCAGTAGATTGCCTTTTAGTTTTGTTGATTGTTTCTTTTGCTGTGCAGAAGTTTTTTATTTTGATGTAGTCCCAATAGTTTATTTTTGCTTTTATTTCCCTTGCCTCAGGAGACATATCTAGAAAAAAGGTGCTACGATTGATGTCAGAGAGCACTGCCTGTGCTCTCTTCTAGGATTTTTACAGTTTCAGGTCTTGCATTTAGGTCTTTAACCCATTTTGAGTTTATTTTTGTGTATGGTGAAAGAAAGTTGTCCAGTTTCATTCTTATGCATGTAGTTGTCCAGTTTTCCCAAACTCATTTTTGAAAAAAAAAAAACTGTCTTTTTTCCATTGCATATTCTTGCCTCTTTTGTTGAAGATTAATTGACCATATAATCATGGGTTTGTTCCTGGGCTTTCTATCCTGTTCCATTAATCAATATGTCCATTTTTGTGCCAGTACCATACTGTTTTGATTACTACAACTTTGTACTATAATTTGAAATCTGGAATTGTGATACCTCCAGTTTCATTTTCTTTTTCAAGATTATTTTGACTATTTGGGGTCTTTTGTGGTTCCATAGAAATTTTAGGATTGTTTATGCCAGTTCTGTGAAAAATGCCATTGGTATTTTGATAAGGATTGCATTAAATGTGTAGATTGTTTTGGGTAGTATAGACATTTTAACAATACTTGTTCTTCCAATCCATGAGTGTGGAATACTTTTCCATTTGTTTGTGTTGTCTTCCATTTCTTTCATCAGTGTTTTATAGATTTCAGAGTTTGGGTCTTTCAACTCCTTTGTTAAGTTTATTCTCAGGTATTTTATAATTTTTGGTGCAATTATAAATGGGATTGCTTTCTTAATTTATCTTTCTCTTGCTTCATTATTAGTGTATAGGAACGCTATGGATTTTGTACATTGATTTTGTATCCTGCGAGCTTACTAAATGCATTTATCAGTTCTAGTACTTTTGTACGAAGTCTTTAGGGTTTTCTGTATAGAGTAGTATCATGTCATCTGCAAGTAGTGAAAGTTTTATTTCTTCCTTGCCAATTTATATGCCTTTTATTCCTTTTGTTGTCTGATTGCTGTGGCTAGGACTTCCAATACTATGTTGAATAAAAGTGGTGAGAGTGGACATCCTTGTCTTGTTCCTAATCTTAGGGCAAAATCTGTTTTTCAACATTGAATACGATGTTAACTGTGGGTTTTCACAGTCCGTAAGAACAACATGACTCTTAACACCAGCATTACCAAATTTAAACTATATTCCCCATGATCTTCAGAGGCAAAGGGCAAAGGCTCAGTGAGTTTCATTTAAGATCTCTAATGATGTTTGGGAACTACAATTAAGTCATTGCTTCTCTCTTCTCCCATTCCATATTCTTTCCTAATAGTGCTTATGTCCAAGATTTTAATCATATACCATGTTATTTTTCTTTGGGTCTCTCTTAATTTGTAGAGTGTTAAACAAAAGGCCACATCACAATATAAGTCTAAGAAATCTCAAATATAGTTTTCTAAAATTATTAACATCACTAAAAATTTACTTCCTAAGGAAAAATCTTATTTTTAATTTCATCTTTCCAAACATTTTATAAAACAAAACACAACAAAAATGTAAAAAAGAGATGCAAAGATGGAATAACAGAGTATTCGAAATTATTTTATCTATCATTAGTAAAAATATTTATTGGCTCTCCCTCAAAATATTAATAATAATAATAGATTTTTAAATGATAATAGAATAAATAAATCTAGTTATTTAGAATATCCTGATTTTATATTTTTGATACAATATATCATGGCTCTAGTCTTTCTAGTTTTATGTATTAATTGTAATAATGATCATAAATAAAAAATACAATCAACAAATTTATGTAGATAAAAGCAGAGCAAGTTAATCATGGGTTTTGCTCACTAAAAGATTATAGATATTTTCAAATCCACCCACCAAGAATGCATAGAATTATTATTTTTTGTTTTTTGTTTTTATCTTTAATTGCCTAGGAAATTTCTAACTTTCTTGAGAACATTAAATTGCTCCTAAAACTTTAAAAATGGCTGCATAAACAATATTAGTTAAATAGATTCATAACGGTTGAAACTCTTACTTTGGGATATTAAAGAGCTTATATATGAATTTTGAATTTTTGAAATCCTACAGACAATGGAATTTTTACATTTGAAACAAATTATTTATGAAGTTTTGGAGCAACAGAACTCTCATTTATGTTGGTGGGACAGCAAAATAGTACATCCACTTTGACAGTCAGTTTGGCAGTTTCTTACAAAACTAACACACTCTTATGATATTATCCACCAGTGGCACTACTTGGTGTTTGCCCAAAGCAAATGAAACTATGTCCACACAAAAACTGCACAGGAGTGCTTATAGTTGCCTTTTCATAATTGTTAAAATTTGGAAGCTACCAAGATGTACATCAATAGGTAAATGGATAAACTAGAATATTATTATAATGATAAAAATAAAGGAGTTATCAAAAGATGACAAGATATCAAGGAACTTTAAGTGCTTGCTGCTAAGTGAAAGAAACCAATCTCTAAAGGCTGTGCACTGCATGATTCCAACTATAAGATATTCTTGAAAAGGCAGAACTATAAAGATGGTAAAAAGATTAGTGGTTTCCTGAGGTTTGGGTGTGGTAGATAGGAATGAATAAGTGGACCACAGGGGATAGTTTTTAAAGATTTATTTTTTTTTTTAGAGCAGTTTTGGGTTTACAACAAAATTGAGAGTAAGGTACAGAGATTTCTTATATACCACCTGCCTCACACATATATTTCCTCTT
>NC_138375.1:65986329-65993094 GCF_054177405.1 Leptonychotes weddellii | reverse complement strand
GTACCTCTGAAACAAATAATACAATATATGTTAAGAAAAAAAAAAAGAAGATAGCAGGAGGGGAAGAATGAAGGGGGGGAAATCAGAGGGGGAGATGAACCATGAGAGACGATGGACTCTGAAAAACAAACTGAGGGTTCTAGAGGGGAGGGGGGTGGGAGGATGGGTTAGCCTGGTGATGGGTATTGAGGAGGGCACATTCTGCATGGAGCACTGGGTGTTATGCACAAACAATAAATCATGGAACACTACATCTAAAACTAATGATGATTAGTATGGTGATTAACATAACAATAAAAAATTTAAAAAAAAATCCTCTGTGCTCTACCTGGGCCTGTTGCTTTCTGTTTTGAAAGTTTATTAATTATCAACTCAATTTCTTTAGAAGACATAGATCTATTCAGATCTTCTATTTCTTCTTGTGTGAGTCTGACAGATTGCGTCTTTTAAGGTTATCAAATTTGTGGGTATAGAGTTGTTCATAACATTTTTTTTCTTATTCTTTTAAATTCCATGAAGTCTGTAGTGATGTCCCCTCTTTCATTTCTTTTTTTTTTTTTAAAGATTTTATTCATTTATTTGAGAGAGAGAGAATGAGAGAGAGCACATGAGAGGGGGGAGGGCCAGAGGGAGAAGCAGACTCCCCGCCGAGCAGGGACCCCGATGCGGGACTCGATCCAGGGACTCCAGGATCATGACCTGAGCCGAAGGCAGTCACTTAACCAACTGAGCCACCCAGGCGCCCCCCTCTTTCATTTCTGATATTAGTAATTTGTATTCTTTCTTTTTTTACTTAGTGTGGCTAGAGGCTTATTGATTTTATTAATCTTTTCAAAGAACCAGCTTCTGTTGATTTTCTTTATTGACTTCCTATTTTTAATTTCATCCATTTCTGCTCTAACTGTTATTATTTCTCTTCTTCTATTACTTTGGATTTAATTTGTTCTTCTTTTTGGAGTTTCAGGTGATTGATTTTAGATCTTTCTCCTTTTCTAATATATACATTTGAAGCTATACATTTCTCTTTATGTATTGTTTTCATTTTGGTAGATTGTGTTTTCATTTTCATTTAGTTCAAACTATTGTTAAATTTCTCTTGAGATTTCTTCTTTAATTCAGGTATTATTTAGAAGTGTGTTTTTTAATCTCCATGTATTATGGAATTTTCCAGTTATCTTTCTATTATTGATTTCTAGTTCAATTCTATCATAATCCAAGAGTAGACATTTCATGATTTCTATTCTTTTAAATACATTAAAATGTGTTTCATACCCCAGAATGTGGTTTATCTTAATGAATGTTTCATGTGACTTGTGAAAATGTGAATTTTGCTATTATTGAATGAAGTAGTCTATATATGCCAATTACATCATGGTGTTGTTCAGTTCAACTTTGTCCTAACTGATTTTCCACAGATTTTTGGGGGCAGTCAAACTATGCATTACAGTACTGTAATGATGAATACATGTTTTACGTTTATCAAAAATTATGGAATATACAACATGAAGAGTAAACCCTAATGTAAATTATGGGCTTTAGTTAATAATATGTCAATTCTTGGTCACCAAATGTAATTAATGTACCACACTAGTGTGAAATATTAATAGGGAGGGGTTTGTGTGAAGGTATATATGGGAACTCTCTGTAATTTTCTTTGAATTTGTCTGTAACCCTACAACAGCACCAAAAAAAACTATTAATTTTTAAAAGTAAAATTAAGAAATATATAAAAAAGAAAAAAGTACATAGTGGATTCATATCACATTATGGGTTCATATCCCATTAAACCTTTTCCTTTTGGAAATTATTAAAGAGTCTAGATGTGGATTTCTAATTTGTAGAAGTATGCAGTTATGGAATTTTTATACGTGAAATATGTGTTAGATGTATTTCCAAGGATCTGGTTTTAAATTCTTTTGCTTTAGCACCAGTTTCTTTTCAAAATGATTGCTTTCTTATTATTTTTAAAACTGACCTTAAAATGGTTAAAATTATTTATTTTTAAAATATTTCATAGTTATCCATTAACTAGCATATACATTCTACTATAGAAAACATTGGTAATTTTGGAACACTTCTCTTTTGGTGGAAGGAAAATAAGTCACCTAACCATAAGGCTGAAATTTATTATACTTTACCAAATATATCTTTGTTTTCCTGAGATAGTCTCAATTTAAGCCTGTTGTCTCAATATCCTGTCCAGTAAGTGCCATTTTTCATTTTCAAATGTGTTTCATTTGACAATATATTATATGGTCACCATCAATACGAAGTAATAAGAGTGACACATGTGAGATAATATCATCCTTAGTTATCATTAAGAAAAGTGTTGTCAATGGATCTAGCTTGTGCTTCACTCATGGTACCATGGTAGGATTTTTGTCATAAATAAGTTTTACCAGATCTTATTAGAAACCCTGAGAGGAAGTTTGATTTTAACAAAGAGTATCCTTAATTCACACGTTGTTTACCAACAATCCTTATACCTCTTTCCAGCTAATATATGGTTTCTCATCTAGTTTTTTATTTTCTTGAAAAGGGTTTTAGTGGGTTCAACCTTGAGACTCGTAAATCTTACAAATAATAATTTGTTATGTTGTGAAATCACTGAGTTCTGGATATTTACATGTATATATGTAATAATAGTAGGAATAATTTTATGTATTTTCTTAGACTTATTTCCCACTATAATCTGAGGAACTGTTGAGCATTGACCACTAATCTAATTCTCTGTAATAATGCTGTAGCCCCAGATTTCTGGGTCACTATGTGAACCACAGTTTTGCTAAGATAATGGAACTTCTGTTTTTAGATGAGTTTTAGATAAGGATCAATAAGCATGTAGGCAATTTAATGCAACCATTTGGCTATAAACTGCCTCAGTAGACATATGTTTCTTTAATGCATTCACTTTAATGTGGTAAAAGTAATTCTATTTACATTCATATGTATTAGTTGCTGTTTTTATTTAGCAACAAATTTTAAGGATTGGGAATGCTTTTATTTTGCCCTGGCTTTCTTCCATTCCCTGAACTTGTATCTACTTATTCATAAACACACAGGGAAGACAGCAGGCAAACAATGATCCATCCTCAATTAAACATTATACTTTTACATCAAGGATAAAGAGGGTCCAGGGAAATTAATCCTTTGCCCTAGGAAGTTTATTAAAAATGCTAAATCAGTAATTGATGGCAGCTTAAATAGCTTGAAGTAATTCTCTAGGGGAAATCTTTTAAAATCCTATCTGTTAAGGTAGATTTGGTTCAAGAAGAGGCAAAGACCAAATTTTAAAATTGTTGTCAAACAATGCTGATCTTAAATATCAAAGTTAAGAAACTACAAAAAATTTTTACATAAGACACATTATATGTCAATAAGAATATATTCAGTACTGAGCTTGAATCATTTTTTTAACTTAAGAAGAATTTAAATATCTGAAACCCTACTTCTGAAAATAAAAAAAAATAAGTATCAAGATTGAAAAACTGGTGCTTAGTTAAATATTTATATTCATGCATGATTGGAACATGCCTCCCACAAATATCTACTGCAAAAATGACACAGATTGAAATGTTTCTGCACATAAGAAATCGTCTTAGCTTTAGGATTTATTTATTAAAGAGTAAGGAGATAGAAAAACTATCCCTATATGTTGTAATTAATTGAGGTATGTGGCGAATGTCACAAAGTGTGATATGTACAAAATATATTTTACTCTGCAATGTAGGATAATCATTCCAAGACTAGTAGTATAAATAGCAGGTTTTAAAAACTCAAGGGACAATTCCAGTTTCTGTTCTGATATGTAAAGATCTTGGAAACGATCACTCCTATATTCACAACAAGAAAAAAACTAAACGCATTCATAATCAATAGCTCTTGTTACATCCAGCAAAGCATTGATGTCACATAGGAAACCACTGCCTTGAAACATGGAGACACAGACATATATAGACCTATTACTTGCTCACAGGGAGAGTTGAGAGTTAAACACTCCCAAGGATCCAGTCTTAAGAAGGACCCCTGTACTTTCATGAGCTCCTTCAGGAAACGAGGCTCTTGCTGAAGGTCCAAGAAAAATTACCTCCTACTTCCAGTCATGGAGAATTAGAGGGAGAATAACAATTTTGAAATAGGCCCAGACCATTTTTTTCCCCATAACAAATTATCCTCAAAGGAAAATAATGTACCAGAGCCTTATCCAACTGAGGGGAAAAGGAAATAGACAACTCCAGCACCTAGTAGCCTTCAGGTCTCACAGGGGGAAGATAAAAAAAAAAAGGCTAAGAAATGCTTCTAAAGGTCACAACCCAGAGACAGTACCATACCCCAAAATGGGCAATTAATTATAAAATTATAGAATGTTTTTCCTCCCCAATACCTTATAACCAATTCAACAGGGATCCAGTATAGTAATAGTGGATTATTACTGAGAGAGCTTCAAGAGAGACTATTTAAGGAGTTTCTAGGAAAACCCAGAGAAACTGGAGACAAAAATAAGGGCACAGAGGAAGTTGAAGCCTCTCACCCTCTGAGTTACAGCAAACATTAAATGCAGCATAAACTCTAGCCAGATAAACATACCACTTCTCACAAAGCAGCCTATTTACCTCGGTTCTTATTGCCTGATACACCATGTTCAGCTCTCAACAAAAAAATCACAAGACATGGAACAAGAGCAAGAAAAAGCACAGTCTGAAGAGACAAAAGTGTCCAAAATGAGGTAAGGGAGATATTTCAGAATTATCAGACAGGAAATTTAAAATGACTACTTTTTAAAATGTTATTATGTTAAACACCATACATTACATCATTAGTTTTTGATGTAGTGTTCCATGATTCATTGTTTGTGTATAACACCCAGTGCTCCATTCAATACGTACCCTCTTTAATACCCATCACCAAGCTAACCCATCCCCCCACCCCCTCCCCTCTAGAACCCTCAGTTTGTTTCTCAGAGTCCATAGTCTCTCATGGCTCGTCTCCCCCTCCGATTACCCCCCTTCATTTTTCCCTTCCTACTATCTTCTTTTTTTTTTAACATATAATGTATTATTTGTTTCAGAGGTACAGGTCTGTGATTCAACAGTCTTATACAATTTGCAGCACTCACCATAGTACATACCCTCCCCAATGACTATCACCCAGCCACCCCATCCCTCCCACCTCCCACCACTCCAGCAACCCTCAGTTTGTTTCCTGAGATTAAGAATTCCTCATATCAGTGAGATCATACGATACATGTCTTTCTCCGATTGATTTATTTCGCTTAGCATAATACCCTCTAGTTCCATCCACATCGTTGCAAATGGCATGATTTTGCTTTTTTTTTGGATGGCTACATAATATTCCATCATATATATATATGCCACATCTTCTTTATCCATTCATCTGTTGATGGACATCTTGACTCTTTCCATAGTTTGGCTATTGTGGACATTGCTGCTATAAACACTGGGGTGCACATACTCCTTCGGATCCCTACATCTGTATCTTTGGGGTAAATACCCAGTAGTGTGATTGCTGGGTCCTATGATAGCTCTACTTTCAACTTTTTGAGGAACCTCCATACTGTTTTCCAGAGTGGCTGCACCAGCTTGCATTCCCACCAACAGTGTAGGAGGGTTCCCCTTTCTCCACATCCTCGCCAACATCTGTGGTTTCCTGACTTGTTAATTTTAGCCATTCTGACCCGTGTGAGGTGACATCTCATTGAGGTTTTGATTTGGATTTCCCTGATGCCAAGCGATGTTGAGCACTTTTTCATGTGTCTGTTGGCCATTTGGATGTCTTCTTTGGAGAAATGTCTGTTCATGTCTTCTGCCCATTTCTTGATGGATTATTTGTTCTTTGGGTGTTGAGTTTGATAAGTTCTTTATAGATTTTGGATAGTAGCCCTTTATCTGATAGGTCATTTGCAAATATCTTCTCCCATTCTGTCTGTTATCTTTTGGTTTTGTTGACTGTTTCCTCTGCTGTGCAAAAGGTTTTTATCTTGAAGAAGTCACAATAGTTCATTTTTGCCCTTCCTTCCCTTGTCTGTGGAGATGTTTCTAGGAAGACGTTGCTGCGGCTGAGGTCAAAGAGGTTGCTGCCTGTGTTCTCTAGGATTTTGATGGACTCCTGTCTCACATTGAGGTCTTTCAACCATTTGGAGTCTATTTTTGTGTGTGGTGTAAGGAAATGGTCCAGTTTCATTCTTCTGCGTGTGGCTGTCCAATTTTCCAATACCATTTGTTGAAGAGACTTTTTTCCACTGGACAGTCTTTCCTGCTTTGTTGAAGATTAGTTGACCATAGAGTTGAGGGTTCATTTCTGGGCTCTCTGTTCTGTTCCATTGATCTATGTGTCTGTTTTTGTGCCAATACCATACTGTCTTGATGATTACAGCTTTGTAATACAGCTTGAAGTCTGGAATTGTGATGCCGCCAGCTTTGCTTTTCTTTTTCAACATTCCTCTGCTATTCGGGGTCTTTTCTGGTTCCATACAAATTTTAGGATTATTCGCTCCATTTCTTTGAAAAAAGTGGATAGTATTTTGATGGGGATTGCATTAAATGTGTAGATTGCTCTAGGTAGCATTGACATCTTCACAATATTTGTTCTTCCAATCCATGAGCATGGAACGTCTTTCCATTTCTTTGTGTCTTCCTCAATTTCTTTCATGAGTATTTTATAGTTTTCTGAGTACAGATTCTTTGCCTCTTTGGATAGATTTATTCCTAGATATCTTATGGTTTTGGGTGCAATTGTAAATGGGAT
>NC_138375.1:65903442-65985829 GCF_054177405.1 Leptonychotes weddellii | reverse complement strand
GAGAACAGATGAATGAGAGAACAAAATGCTAACAGGGTAACAATAACCCCAGAAGAAAATACATTAAACAAATCAGAAGAGACCTGAAACCAGGTGAAAAAAAAGGGAAAGAAAGAAAAAAGAAAAAAAAATATGATCAAACATGATCCAGCTGGTGAATAGATCAGTGCCACATGCTAGATTTTGGGCATACTTTGGTCTGTTAGAAGAAAGTGCCTCCCAAAATTTTAAAGAAAGAAAAACTTATATATGTACAAAAATAAGGGTAAATACGATGAAGGGATAGAGTATGACTGTAAAGATGAAAATTATAAAAGATTTTATAAAAGGAATTAATAAGATAAGAAGTTGGTTGAAAAAAGAAAGAAGAGAAATTAAAAAACAAGGGGGGAGAATGTTTTCAGGCAAGAGACTAGAACAAAGCCAACACTAGTGATGTAGGGTATATTTTGGTCTGTTAGAAGAAACTGTATCCCAAAACTTTAAAGAGAGAACAACTTATATATATACCGAAAATAAGGTTAACTATAATGAAGGGATAGAATATGTCTCTAAAAATGAAAAATAAAAAAGATTTTTAAAAATGGATTGATAAGATGTTGGTTGAAAAAGGGAAAAAGAAAAAATTCAAAAAAAATAGAAAAAGAAAAAAAGAAAATTAAAAAAATTAACTTTGAAAGACTAAAGAATCAGAGGGAAAAAAGCCATGAATTCTATGTGCTGTATTCCCCTAGTGCTGGAGTTCTGCCATTCTCATCGATCAGTAAACTTGGTCTTGGCTGGCTGTTCTTGCTGATCTTCTGGGGGAGGGGCCTGTTGCCATGGTTTCCAAATGTCTTTGCCGGAGGCAGAATTGCCCTGCCCTTGCCTGGTCCGGGCTAAGTAATCTGCTCAGGTTTGCTCTTGGGAGCTTTTGTTCCCTACAAGCTTTCCGTACAGCTTTGGAGGCCAAGAGTGAAAATGGCGGCCTCCCAATCTCCGCCCCAGAGGAGCCGAGAACTTGGGGCCCCGCTCCTCAGTGCAGCCCCAGAGAAAAGCAGTCAATCACTCCCATCTCTCCGGTCTCCAGCCGCACTCCGTGCTTACCTGACCTGTGACTGAGTGTTTCTGTCTCTGGCACACGACCCCATGTGGAGTCTCCAAACCCAGCAGATCCCTGCGGTGCACTCCCGAGCGGCTCCTCTCAGGGGAGGAAGGGGAGTCTCCCCGAATCTGCTACTTGTTGGGTCCCTGCACAAAGAGCAGTGACCCGAGTGTGCCGCAGATCACAGTTTATGGCAACCCCGAGCTGAGAGCCCGCTCCTCGGCTCCGTCTCTGCAGCCAGCTTCCCCGCTCTGATACCTGGGAGCTCTGCCTCACTCAGGCACCCCCAGTCTTTCTGTGACCCCGAGGGTCCTGAGACCACACTGCCCCAGGGAGAGTTCCACCCCCTGCTTAGCTACTGGAGCGACGTCCCTCATGGAGCTGACTTCTAAAATTTCCAATTTTGTGCTCTGCTGCTCTACCACTTGCCAGTAGCGGCTGATGGAGGCGCCCTCCCCCACCATCTATCTTCCCGAATATCGCTTCGGATTCACTTCTCTGCACGTCCTACCTTTCAGAAAGTGGTCGCTTTTCTGTTCAGAGAGTTGTTGCTATTCTTTTCTTTGATCTCCTGTTGAGTTTGTCGGTGTTCAGAATGGTTTGATCCCTATCTAGCTGAATTCCTGGGACCAGATGAAATTTAGGTCTCCTACTCCTCCGCCATCTTGCTCCTCTGCCTAAAATGACTATGTTTAACATGCTAAGGGCTCCAAAGAAAAGAACCGGCAATGTGTAAGAACAGATATGTAGCAAAGAGATGGAAATCCTAAGAAACAATTAAAAGAAAATCCAAAAAATCAAAGACTCATTGAAAGAATCAAAGAATGCCTTTAATAGATTCATCATTAGATTAACACAAATGAGGAAAAAAATCAGTGATTTTGAAGATATATGAATCTAAACTGAAAAACAAAGAGAGAAATGGATTAAAAAAACCACAAGAAACAGAATATGGAAGAACCATAGGACTATTATAAAAGGTGTAGCATAAACATAATGGGGAATGCCAGAAGGAGATGAAAGACTGAGAAAAGGGCAAGATAATTATTTGAACTAATAATGGCTTATAATTTTCCAAAATTAATAACTAATAGCAAGAAGCCTGGAGAACAGTAAGTAGGGTAAATACTAAAAAATCTATACCTAAGCATATTATAGTCAAACTGCAGAAAATCAAAGACAAAATCTTGAAAAAAGTCAAAGGAAAAAAATTCTCTACTTATAGAAGAGCAAAGATAAAAATTACATCAGACATTTTTTCAAAAACTATACAAGCAAGAAGAGAGTTGAATAAAATTTTTAATGTTAAAACCACAATGATCAAGAATTTTGTATCCACTCAAATTATTCTCAAAAGTCAATAATAAACAAAAACTTTTTTTTTCAAACAGAAAACTGAGGGAATTTGTCACCAGTAGATCTGCCTTACAAGAAATGGTAAAATAAAATATTTTATTTGTCTTACTCTTAATTGATTTAACAGAGTTATTTGTTCAAAATAATAGCAACACTATATTGGGCAAATATATTTTATAAATAAAATGAATGAGAGCAATGTACAAGGATAGAAAGAGGAATTGTGAGTACCTAGTTGTAAGGAGAAAGATCACCAAAAATAAGAATGCTAATTTGTTAAATGTGGGAATTTGACAAAGGTAGTAGTTTGGTTTTGGAAAAAAGAATCTCCTTTTGAAGCAGGAGGAAAAAAAGCAATGATGTGAGTGGTGAAATTGAGGAAGCTTATGGAAATACCCTACATCCTCAATAAATTAAGTAGGATGCCTCTCTGTGGAAAGAAAAGAATGATATTGAAAATGACATTAAAATAAAGATCTGAAAAAGAATAGAAAATGTAAAAATACCTCTGGGTGAAGAATCCATATGAGGTAAATAAACAGATTTCTGGGTAGAGATTAAGAACTAAGATAAATTAAACAAATTACTGTGCTGGATGCTTGTCATGTTTCTGTGAATATTTCCAGCTAAAATATTAGCCTAAAAGGAAGCAAGAAATGAAGTAAAGACACAGGCAGAGTATTGTCTTAGGGAGCCCTGTTTTTTATTTGTTCATTTATTTAAATGTTAATTATCTAAATTTCTGTTCTCTTTATTGACACTTCCTCCTACCTATTTGATTTCAGTGGTTAAGATATAAGGGAAGGGAAGGAAAAATAAAATAGGATAAAAATAGAGAGGGAGACAAATCATAATAAATAAACACTCCCATCTCTAGTCTTTTTGGATTGTGGATAGAAAACAAAAGAAAAAAAAGTAGTGTGATAAAGTGTCTAAATTTTGTTTAAGCTCTTAACGGTCTCTTTCCACTGAGCCATAGGAGCTGCAAGAGAATATTGTTTTCACCCTAAGAATAAAAAAAAAATCCAAGTAATCTGCAAAATCATAATTTTTATGAATCTATCAGACATAGGATGCCACTAGGTAACAAATTACCTGAACTCCAAAGTGTGACAAGTCACTATTGGAAGAGGTCAGGCACAGGAAGTCTTTTACCTTCAGAAGACCATGGGAAAGAGGGTGTTTACCAAAAGGTAAGAAGAAATTGACTAAAATGTTAACCAGTTTTTAAAGGCCAAATATGGGGCAGGATGACAGTTTGGAAAAGCTAGGACCCCGAACCCAACGCAAATTTATAGCCCTCCAAAGGGTGCTTATAAGAAGGTGTGGGGACCAAAAAACATCAAACAAAAAAAGAAGGTGTGGGGGCAAGGCAGAAAATCAAAGAGAGCCTTTCTCCCTGGTACAGGATGCAGGAGGTGATTAGGTGCTACTGGAGAAAGACACAAAACCATGCCCATTTCCTTCAGAACATTTATTGGAGCAAAAATCTTATGCTACTGGTGAAGGACAGCACACTCTCTAGCTCTCAAAAACCAGGCAAAATACGTGCTTCTGGAGGGTCATGGTTTGCAGGAGGAAAACATATCTGCATCTGGGGAAATAAAAGAACACTCTCACCAATGGGATGCAAATAAAAATCCACTGTGGCTGGGGAAATGATAGGAGTAGGGTTGCTGGATTCAGCAAATAAAATTGTAAGACTTCCAATTAAATTTAAATTTCAAATACAAAACAAATATTTTTAAACATGTTCATTGCATGGGACATGCTTGCATAAACAGCATATTCTATAGGACATATTTATACTAAAAATAATTTATTATTTGCATGAAATTCGAATTTAAGGTAGAACCAAAGACTTCTGCCCATGGGGAAGGAGCAGAAATCCTCTTGTGCCTTGATTCTGTTTGCTCTACAGTCAAAATTGATGTAGTATCTGACCAGTTTTCAGCAGCTGATCTGCTACTGTCATTTCTCACCTGAATTATTGGGAAGGTCCTTTCACTTTATAACTGTTTTGTAACTGGTATAACTGCTTTCTTCCTTGTCTGCATATAGTCATTTCTCAAGACAGCAGTCAGAATGTTACTATTAAGACCTAAGTCTTAATATCTTAGCTCAAGTCCTCCAACAGCTTCTAAGAAGAAGAAAGGCTCAGTGGAGGGGTGCCTGGGTGGCTCAGTCGATAAGCGTCTGCCTTCGGCTCAGGTCATGATCTCAGGGTCCTGGAATCGAGCCCCGCCTCGGGCTCCCTGCTCAGCAGGGAGCCTGTTTCTCCCTCTCCCACTCCCCCTGCTTGTGTTCCCTCTCTCATGTGTCTCTCTCTGTCAAATAAATAAATAAAATCTTAAAAAAAAAAAAAAGGCTCAGAAGAAAAGCCAAAGTTCTTGAGGCCTAAAAACTCCCGGAAGTCTAGCCCTTTCTCTGAATTCATTTCTTCAATCATATTCCCATTTTAGGGCCTTTGGGCTTGCTTTTCTTTCTTTTCTTTCTTTCCTTCTTTCTTCTTTCTTTCTTTCTTTCTTTTTTAAAGATTATTGGGGGGGAGAGGCAGAGGGAGAGAGAAAATCCTGAAGTAGAATCCCCGCTGAGCGTGGAGCCTGACTCGGGGCTTGATCCCAGGATCTTGAAATCATGAACTAGATCAGCTGCTTAACCCACTGAGCTATCCAAGCGTCCCTGTTTTGCCTTTCTGCCTGAAAGGTTTTCTCCCAGTTATCAACACGTGGCTCTCCTCTCATCCTTTGGATCTTTTCTCAAATGGCAGCTGTTAACTGAGGCCTTCTGTTATTGTTTACTAAATTTCCATATCACCATTCCCACTCGTCGCTCCCTAGTCCCATCATGCTTTATTTTTAATCACCAAAGACACCATATATTTTATTTATTTATTTTGCCATTTTCTATTTCCCCTCACTTTCCAGGGGTTAGAGATTCTTTTTGTTTTATTCATGGCTCTGTTCCAAGGCTTAGAAGAGCTCCTGAAAATAGAATTATTCGATAAATACGTGTTGAATAAATGAAGAAATACATAAATGAATGAGTGAATTAAGGCATAAAATTGAGCAAATGTTGCTATCAAAATGACAACTACTCTTTTAGAACATATAATAGTGTTTTAGAGATGTTGATCAAACATGGTATTTGTATATGTTGTTCCTTCTGAATATTCATTACATTAGAGTATGACTTTTCTTGATTCCTTAGGATGCTGCAGTAACCCTCAATCTCACGCTAAGTTTCTATATTGATATAAAGTGCTGCCTCATATGGGACATACTGTAGCCTTTTAATACCAACATTCATCATACTAAAATATATGCATGGCCTATAACTTCCGTGGAATAGCCTACAATGTGGAATAGGAGTGACCCGAGGCAAAACTTAAAATAAGCAAATAGGTCAAATGTTCAACTTACCTGCAATATTTTTAATTACTTGGCATATCTTTTTAAATGAATGTTCAGGCCCTATCAAAGCATCATGACACCAAACTTAAATGAGAGGAATACCAGAAGCCCCATGTGTTTCATCTTTTTTAATGCTCCAAGTAAAATGAATCTTTTGATTTTTTTTCATCCTGAAAACGTCTCTGAAGAGCCAATGGTTTAAATGCAAAGTTCTTCCCTTAAGGAAAAGGTTCGAAGTTTCATTTTCCAAGAGTAAAATATTACTTTCTCACATGAAAGTTTTGTCTATTTTATTGCTAGAGTTGAAAAAAGAAAAAGTCTCAGAACTTCTTTAATATAGCCCAATTCATCAAACTGATTTTTTTCTTGCTCTAGGTTATTTCTCATTGATATTCCCTTTGGTTGCTAGAAATTTCTAAATTAGTGTTTCATGCATCTATGTGGCACATACTATTTAGCTAACTATCACCTTTCATTTGTATTCATTATGTGTGTATGTGACTTTATCATTGCTCAGCATTATAATAACCATAAAGGAGTGATTTATATTGCCATAGATACAGAGATAAAAGTATTTCATTTAAAAATCAGCGTCTTTTCTTATTATAATCTGTTAAATAAAGGAACTTCATTAAACATAAAATGTCACTATGAACGTGTTTGTGTTTATTATAATATCAGTGAACAAAAGCTTTTAGTATCTTGTGTGGTTGTTCAGATTTTGAAAATCTGTGTGTCTTTTAAACCTTAAAATACTACCTTTTATTGTTGAAAAAGCAGTGATGTAATGATGAGGGTAACAGTTGCATATTCTAGGTAAAAAAAGTGTATATACTGTATCAATTAAGTATGCTGCCAAATTCAAGTGGGAATTTAGACTCTAGGATGAGAATTTTTTCTTTTTCTTTCTTTTTTTTTTTTAAATTTTATTTTATTTATTTGACAGAGAGATAGAGAGCACAAGTAGGCAGAGAGGCAGACAGAGGGAGAGGGAGAAGCAGGCTCTCCGCTGAGCAAGGAGCCCGATGTGGGACTCGATCCAAGGACCCTGGGATCATGACCTGAGCCGAAGGCAGACACTTAACGACTGAGCCACCCAGGCCCCCCAGGAAGTATTTTCAATTTGGATTAATTTTTATGTGAATATATATTCCATACATATGTTTTGAAGAAAAATGGACATACACAATCATTGAAATACAAATAACATAATTCATTTATTATTAAAATAACTACTTTAATTATTATTAAAAATAGTTCTAAATTTCAAAAAGATAATTGGTTTATCTTCTGTCCCTACTTTTTTACTTTGTAAAATTTAACTATATGAATGCTCCTACGCAATGACACTATTGCTTACATTTAAATGGGAGTAATTATATTTACGTTTAAATATATTTAAACACAAAACATCATTTTTATAGTTCTGGAAGTCAGTCTGTGATGATTATGTTTAAGTGTGAGCTTGGCTAGGCCAAGGTACCCACATATTTGGTCAAGCACCAGTATAGGTACTGCAGTAGAATTTTTTTGGATGAGATTAACATTTAAATCAGTAAATTTTGAGTGAAGTAGATTAACCTCCATAACCATCAGCCTCATTCAACAGTTGAAGGCCCTAAGAGGAAGAGGCTGAAGTTTCTCAAAGAAGAAGGAATTCTGTCTACAGAATGCTTTCAGACTCTAGCTACAACACCAATTTTTCTTGGATTCTCCAGTCTGCCCTCCTGCCTTGCAGATTTTAGACTTGGGAGCCCCCATAATAGCATAAGTCAATTCCTTAAAGTCTCTCTCTCACACTCTCTCTCTCTCTCTCTCACACACACACACACACACACACACACACACACTACTTGCTCTCTTTATCTGGAGAACCATGACTAATACACTTTCAACTATCTCTATTGCAAATGTCTTTCATTTTTTGACTGATGCCACCTCTCCTGTGGCCTTTTCTGGCCCTTTTTCCCTATGACTCTCTCCAAGCCACCAGAGCTCACCACTTTGGCCACATGAGCTTTTGTGACAGAGAAAGAAGGCTTGGAATTTTGGGTGGTCTTATAAATTCATGGGTGGAATAATGAAAGAAACTGGAATGATAATAAAACAAATAATGTTATTCAAACCACCCCAGAAAATAATCAGCCTTGATGGAGGTAAATTCAGAAGTCAATTTCAAAAAATGGATTATTTTTAGATATAATCACTGTATGTTAAAAACCTTTTATAATCCTTAAGTCTTTCAAGGGGGCAGTAATCTTATATTATATAAGTGTAAAATTATATTAGTGTAAAATAGTTAAATCATATTACATTCATACATTACAATACAGCTAAATTGGTAGTCTTTAATAAACAGGACTTCTGATCATGTAGAAGGGCAATGACTTTGAACTATGAAACACTTTAGAGCAGGTCGGTGGAATGGGTTTACTGGAGGATACACGGTGGGTGCCTTAGGGAAGGGTAAAACCCAGAATATCCTAGATAAAAGAAACTGGGTAAAAAAAAAGGGGGGGTACTGAAATGGAGAACAGCAGATACCAACAATAATAGTAACCATGATAATGAATAACAACAAACTTTAATCTATAAAGAATTTATCAAACTCAACAGTGAAAAAGCAAATATAATCCAGTTTAGAAATGGGCAGAAGACATGAACATTTTTCCAAAGAACACATACAGAAGGCTAACAAACACATGAAAAGATACTCAACATCACTCATCATCAGCGAAATACAAATCAAAATCACAATGAGGGTGCCTGGATGGCTCAGTCAGGTAAGCAACTGCCTTCAGCTCAGGTTATGATCCCAGAGTCCTGGGATGGAGCCCCCGAGTTGGGTTCCCTGCTCAGTGGGGAGTCTGTTTCTCCCTCCCCTCTTCCTCTCCTTGCTCGTGCTCTCTCTTTCTCTCTCTCAAATAAATTAAAAAAAACACACACACACAATGAGACATCACCTCATACCTGTCAGAATGGCTAAAATTAACAACACAGGAAACAATGGATGTTGGCAAGGAAGCAGGAAAGGGGAATCCTCTTACAATGTTGGTGGGAATGCAAACTGGTGCAGCCACTCTGGAAAACAGTATGGATGCTCCTCAAAAAGTTAAAAATAGAACTACCCTATGACCCAGAAACTGTACTACTAGGTATCTATCCAAAGAATACAAATATAGTGATCCAAAGGGGCATATGCACCCCAATGTTTATAGCAGCAATGTCCACAACAGCCAAAATATGGAAAGAGCCCCAATGTCCATTGACAGGTGAATGGATAAAGAAGATATGGTATATATATACACAATGGAATGTTACTCAGCCATCAAAAAGAATGAAATCTTACAATTTGCAAGGACATGGATGGAGCTGGAGAGTATTATGCTAAGTGAAACAAGTCAGTCGGAGAAAGATGAATACCATGTGATTTCACTCATATGTGGAATTTAAGAAACAAAACAGATGGACATAGGGGAAGGGGGAAAAAAGAGAGGGAGGCAAACCATAAGAGACTCTTAATTATAGAGAATAAACTGAGGGTTGATGGAGGGAGGTGGGTGGGGGATGGGCTAAATGGGTGACGGGTATTAAGGAGGGTGCTTGTGGTGAGTACTGGGTGTTGTATGTAAGTGATGAATCACTAAATTCTACTCCTGAACCCAATATTACACTGTATGTTAACTAACTAGAATTTAGATAAAAATTTGAAACAACAAAATAAATAAAAAGAAACTTCTACAACTCAAGAAAAAAAATAATCTATCCTCAGAAAAATAAGGAATCTCTGCTTCTTCCTTTTGATATTTTATTATCTTCTAAATGTAGGATTCTGAATTCAGGCCAGCAATATTAGCATTTCATTTTTGCTACATTAGAGTTTATATGCATTTAAGGACCAAACTGAGAACTAAACAAGTTTAAATAATATTATTCCCATTGAAATATATGTTCTAAGTTATAAATAGTCAACTTAAAATCAACTCTAGGAACACAATACATTTGTAATTTTGAGGCCTGCCAATATTATTAAATGTGTCATCAGTCATATTGAAGGCAATGCAAAGTTTAAATATTTGCCAACATTTTTGTTGATCTCTTATGGATCTGGATTCATAAAGTTCCAAAATGATTTAATTATTTCAAACCATAAAAAGTTCTGCCAATATTTACCAAGGGGTTTTAAAACTGAGCAGTATTGTTTCTGCTTTGTGATTTTGAAAGATTGATTGCTATGGGGACACATTTTCAGTTATTTGATTGATATGAGAACTTTTTGAAATATGATAACATTCCATTTAGACCATGAATTATATCAAATTGCCCCTTGGTAAAGCCAATAAAATTATTTTTTTCAAAACACAAAAACATCTGGAAAAAGTTAAAATTTTTGAACACACAATCAAATAAAATAAATTACTATTTACTGAATATCTATTCAGGGGGAGGGAGCAAACACTAATTAAGCAAAATATGAGAAGAGTAAAATAGAGGACCTTTATTTAAAAGCTAAGACATTATAAAATAAGAAAACTTTAGCAAGTCCTCAAGAAATTTTAGAATTTAGCATGTTCTCCAAATGTCCTCTTATTATCACTTTCTCACTTTTATATTACCTAATAATTTCACTATTGTTAAATTAATATTTCCATTTAAAGCTAATAAGGCATGTAATCACTACCTATTTTAGCCTCATCCTAGAAAATATCATTCTTAAAATCAGATTCAATGTGTTACTTGTATTTTTTAGTTACTTTATTTTTTAGTAATTTGCCTGATTGTTTTTTATGTACCACTTAAAATCATCTTGTTTATCTAGTGTTGTATACTTGCCATACATTGTGAGAAACTGTTTGAGAGGAATCTTGTCTGAAAAAATTCAAGGAGATAGAATCAAGCCTCCAGAATGTAGTATTATATTGCTTAGCACAGAAATTTATTCCATTGGATTGGCCTAGTTTTTTAAAAACTCTTCCTTAAAGTGAACTAAAATCTGTCTCCTAATGGTGCTACATGGAAACTATAGACAGATACAAAGGGAGTTGTGTCTACCTTATTTGAAAATTATGCTAGAAGTAAAGTGACCAGGAATTCCTAAGGATTAAAGTGATTTCTACCTTAGAAAAATGTTATTATTAATTACTATGTGGATGTTAATTTTTAATAAGTTCATATTTATTTATAGTGATCATAGATTATTTTTTGGGTTTTGTTTTTTGGGTTTTTTGGTTTGGTTTGGTTTGGTTTTCTCAGCTCATATGCTTCATCAGGCTAGTGTAGAATTTTTTTCAGCACATGTTGTCAAGCTTCCTAATTCTCCTTCTCTTTCTTAAAATGGAAATCCTAAAAAAACTTGCCCACCTGCAGTTGGATTGTTTATAATTCTCTGTAATTTCACAAAATTCTCTAGTTTTATCTTCTATTTCTACTGATTCTACAGTTTTATGTTATATACTCTTGGTATTTTCAGCTATAATGTAATTTCATTTATAGGTGCACTCCTGCCCAACCTTAATCTAACATTGAGGTTTGAGTTTAGGTTGTCAGGAAAATTATTGTAAGGAATAAAAATAAAAATCATCTAGAGACAAGTAAAATGGAATTAATAATATCAAAAGATTATATTTGTTTAAATTGTCCTGTCTGAGAACATTGATAGGTCTTAGTAAATATTATAAAATTGTACTGATAACCAAGACTTTTAAACATATCTCAGGTTGCTAGAATTCTGTATAGGCTTTAACACATAATTAACTTCAATGCATCAATATGTGTATGTGAACAGTGTATATACTTTTCCATGGCTAGAAAAAATATGTGCATGTATTTCTTTCCATCCATGCAAAATGATAACTTTTTCCAGTTAAAATTTCCTAGGTCAATCAATATCCATTCAACCAATTAGCAGACATGGAAACTTAATTTAGTAAGATGACAGATGTTAAGGATAATGTTTTGAATAAATCTCCTGGTTCTAACATTGTTGAGTAAGTCAGAACTACACTCAAAATTACTTTTATTAAAAAATTACATTAATTCCCCTTAGAAAATTTCTGATTTTATATTTATGAAGTTAATATTTTCATTGACTTTAATAGTTAAGAAGACTTTCAGGAAAATAAGGATTCACAAATCTCAGATAAGTTATTTAACAGTTTCTACCCTAATATTATATTATTATAATTTCCTGGCCAAATAAACATAGGAGAAGTATTACTCTTGCTCAGTTAATAGGCTATTAAACAGCAAAAGCTTTCTACCACTGTTTCCTTTAGGAAGCCCCAATGTGTGAATTGACAGTGTATATAGCGGGAAAAAAAGTAAGACGTGTTCTCATTATAGAGTTTCACCTCTACTAGGTGATTTTACTTCCCTTACTTTCCAGTGAAAAAAGAAGCTTTTAGGTGTACATTTTTTGAGGGACTCATATTACTAGTATACAGTATGCTCACATTCTTAATTCTTGGCTTCTGATTTATTTTTTCCAAGCCTCCTCTCTGTGTTCTTTGAATTCCATTTCCTTTTCCTGCATCTAGAATTTAATCATTCTCATCTTTCCTTAGTTTTACTCACATAATTAAAAACACAAACAAAAAGAAAAATAAAGGAAAGCTAACATTAAAAACACTTTATCTCTTATTTTTTATTTCCTTTCTTCCATGCTGTCATGATATGAGTTTCCCAAAGGCTTAAGAGTGTACATGTGATTGATAGTTGTGTGTTTAATGAGCAAATAAGTGCTTTCCCTTAAGGTATCTTTTATCTTAGTAATTTCCTACATATGAGTTTAGAATAAGTTAAGCATACTTATATGGCTAAACGTCATATACAGAATAACGTCTATAAAATTTATTATTAAAAATAGTAAAACAAATTTAATCAAATGGGAACAAAAGTTGCTTAAATCTGAAGAAAACATTTTACTATTTTACCCTACACTATTTTCTTTTAGGAGTGATAGGAATTTATCAGTATTCAGTTACTCATGTCTCCCTTGTTTCCTGCAACAATTAAAAGTAGAAAAGAATAAGTTAAATTTAAATTTAAAATATTAGAAAATCCATGAAACTTAGAGAAAAATCTCCTGTTGAAATATTGTTTATGTAAGAAAGAAATCACAAAATTGCAGATATTATATGAATTATATTTAAAACATTATACACTTGAGCATGGTATGATATTTCCAAATGCAATCTACATATTTTTTACTAATATATCATTACTATAAAATAAAGTAACACACAAATAAGAAGTCCAGTTTGAGGAGTTTTGCCAGCTTTACATATCTATCTAACCACCACCCAAACTAAGATACAAAAATTTCCATCACCCTAGAGAGTTTCCTCATGTATTTTTCCAATAAATTCCCTCTCCCTACCTCCAAATCGAATACTTCTATTTCTAATGCTATAAATAGATTTTGGCTGTTCTTAAACTCTGTAAGTAAAATTACATAATATGTATTTTCTTGTAAGTCTGGTTACTTTCACTCAACATAAAGTGTTTGAGATTCAATCATGTTGCTATTGCATATACTGGTAGTTTTACTATAGTAAAATAGTTTCACTATTATTTTGTTATTGCTGAGTACTATTCCATTGTGTAACATGTCACAATATTTTTATCTTTTCCCTTTTAGAGATTTATTTATTCTTTTATTTTTTTTAAGATTTTTATTTATTTGAGAGAGTGAGAGAGAGAGAACAGAAGCAGGGGGGACAGGCAGAGGGAGAGCGTGAAGCAGACTCCCCACTGAGTGAGGAGTCTGATACAGGGCTCCATCCCAGAACCCCAGATCGTGACCTGCAGGGCAGATGCTTAACCAAATGAGCCATCCAGGCTCCCCAGTCTTTCATCTTTTGATAGACATGTCACTGTTTCCAGTTTGGGCTATTATGAATAAGGTTGCTATTAAGATTCTTGTACAGATCTTTTTGTGGACATACATTTATAATGATGGTGGTAGTGATGAATATCTAGTATTATAACTCCTCATTCATAGGGTAGAAGTATGTTTAACTTAATTAGAAGCTGCCAAACACTTCTAAAGAAGTTTTATCAGTTTATGTACCCACCAACACTACATGAGAGCTCCAGTTGCTTCACAGATATACCAATATATATTTAAGGAATTTTAGCCATTCTGCTTGGTAAGGTGGTTTATTTTTAGTATTTTAACTTGGATTTCCCTGAAAAATAATAGTGTTGGTGATTTTCCATTGTGAGTCTTTTTTTTTCATTTTCCTATTTATTTTTTACCATTCTACTTATTGTGAGTTTTTTCCCTATAATTTAATACTGTCATTTATTTATCTTCTTTCTCACTTTATTTCTAATAGAAAGTTAGTAATATTCATGTCTTTGCTTCTCTGGTATGATTTTTTTTTCTTGGCACCGTTTAATATCTGCCTTTCTCGGTAGTTTGCACTGGTGGGAGTATAATAAACCTGGGTGTGTTTTCTCTTTACAACCCTGATTGAAAGTCATTGAATTTATTGGATCTATTTTTATCCTTCATCAAATTGGAAAGTTCTCAGCCATCTTCTTTTCAATAGTTTATTCTTCCCATATTTTTCTTCTCTTCTTCTGGAACTTAAATTATAGAATGTTAAACTGTTTGAAAGTATCCCAAGAATCTCAGACTCTGGTTTGCTCTTATAACTATTTTTCCTGTTTTTCTACTTATATATTTTTTTATTTCTTCTCTTCAAGGTTACTCATCTTTTCTTCAGCTAAGTCTAGTCTGAATTTAAGCCTATCAAATGATTTCTTCCCCCCTGATAGATTTTTCATTTCTTGCATTCCATTCAGTTCATTTTTGTTGTTCACATCTCTGCTGAAAGTTCACATCTCTTAACACATTTTTCCACTTTTTCAAATACATTATTTGATTATTTACACAGAATTATTTGAAAGTCCCTGTCTGATAATTCTAACATTTGGACCATCTCTAAGATTGTTTCTATTTACCATTTCCTTTCTTGAACTTGGGTCATATTTTCTTGTTATGGGGGGATGTATCTTATATTTGATTTTCTATTGGAAGTTTTATATAGAATTATAATGGGGATTTAAGTAAATAATGTTAATATCCAGAAAAGGGCATATCCCTTTCCTGTTATCCCAAAACAGTGAGTCCAAATCAATATAAGCTGTATTTCTTCTGGGTATGAGTTTTGTACAGCCTTAATATGGTTCAGATTACAACTGTTTTCAAACATTTTGAGGATAGAGCCAGGTGTAGACATCTGAACACTGGGAAGATTCCAATGATCTTCCTGTTCCACAGTTAAACTTCTAGTTTTTAAATATGTGGAAAATCTCATCCTTCTTTATGGCTTCACTGCCAGATTTTTTGTTTTCAGAGGAAGTCTTTGATCTCTAGTTCTGCCCTGTGTTTTCTGAGCCTGAGTAAATCTCTTCCAGTTCTTTTGCCCCTTTCCTAGCTTCTGTATGACTAGAGTTATGCATTTGTGGAGCTCTTCTCCCCAGTTATTTTATTGACATACAATTGACATATAGTATTGTATGAGTTTCAGGTATACAGCATTCTTTAGAAGCATGTGTCTCCATTTTCTTGCCATCCCCTCAGTATTTTGTAGGTGAAAACCCAGAGCACCCAAAGCGTTTCTCATGCTCTCTTACCCTGACTGACCTTTTTATAGCTGAAGACCTAGGGAGCTCTCAATGAATTTCTCTCAGTACTCCTGCCTCCTTCACCACCACCACATAAATGAAGAATAACAAGTTAGGAGTGCATGTAGATGCAACTTCCTCTACTGTAGAATGCTCTGGATTCTATTCTGCCACACCAGCCCACACAGCACTATTAAATGTTTATTAAAATCTGACTAATGTCTCTTCATCCACTTCTCTTGTGGATTGCTCTTCCTTAATAGTTCTACCAGGGATGGGAATAGTGAGTTTCTTCTCTCCCAAGTAGAACCCCAGGCTTTCTGGAATATATTTGTTTTCACTTGCGTGTGTGTGTGTGTGTGTGTGTGTGTGTGTGTGAGAGAGAGAGAGAGAGACAGAGAGAGACAGAGAGACAGAGAGAGAGAGAAACAGAGAGAGATAGAGAGAAGTCAATTTTATAAGGAGTTTTGCAAAACCATGATTTTTTAAAGCAATATATTCAGGTTATTCTGGGGTTTTAGTGAGGGAATAACCATCTCACCTGACTTCCTTATATTTCTCAAAGCTTATTGATGAAAAATATTTTATCCAAAAGATATCCATTACTATTAACCAAATAAATAGAATGGGAAAAATATATACAGAAATTATATGTGGCTTTGTTTTTATTTAGGTGGATACATACACAAAGAGAGATATGTAGAAAGAATTGGAAGATGTTGAATGAGAGAACTTTATCTTTGACATTTATTCTACTTATCCTCTTGCAGATATTCATACTTTTATCAACACATCTATAAAAATATTGATCTATACATAATTAAAAATGGTATGCTAAGAGTATTAAGATGATAATGGCTAAACATAGAATATCCACAAATGCCCCCTGCATAGTTATATGCTATTTGCATTTATTATTATATTAAAATCTTACAAAATTATATGAGATATGTATAATTGTCATTTTGATTTTACAACTGTGAAAACTGAGGCAGTTGGAAAGGCAAGATTTAAACACATCTGATTTTATTACTGAGCTTTCCCTTAAATTGAATGTGGCACTGCCTTCAACTCTAAAAAATAATTTTTTAAGGCATGATAAAGATAATTTAAAATAGATATACTTTAGGGACGCCTGGGTGGCTCAGCAGGTTATGCGGCTGCCTTTGGCTCAGGTGATGATCCCAGGATCCTGGGGTTGAGCCCCACGTCAGACTCCTTGCTCAGCAGGGAGCTGCCTATGCTGCTCCCCCTGTTTGTGCCCCCCTCTCTGAAAAATAAATAAATAAAATCTTTTAAAAAATAAATATACATTATAGAATAATAACAAATTAACTTGTCTAAATCTAATACAGGCATGAACAAAATTGCTCTCAGTAATTTTTTTTGGAAAATTGTTTATTAGATTAAGTTAATTAAGCATGGTCATTGTCATACAACATAATTTTTAGTAAACCTATTATATTAAGTGATAATACATGTATGTCTACTCTGTCCCACTTTCCCGAAGGTTTATTTTCCACATCAAAGAATTATATTGGGCCACTAAAGTGTATTTCTCTTACCAGAACACTGACCTCATTGTCAATTAATAAGATCAGTTAAAATCTTTTTATACTTTAAACAAGATTGTATTTTCTTAAAGATACACGCAAAGAATAGAACTTCTGGTAAACTCTTTTAGTCATTATGTGAATTAAACTTCAGCTAGGAAAGTCAATTGCCTTTAATAATGTTTTATTATATGTATGTAGGCATATTATACACAAAGTAACAGCTAGATTTGAAGCAAAATAGCAACCTTAATGATAAAGCCTAATGAGATGGCCATGGGGAGAAAAATATATTAATCAGAAATATTTCATTTTTAATAATATACTATTCTATAGTCCAAATTTATATTTTCTCTTTTTCACCAGTTCACTTAGATCAATATTTCTCAAACTTTTACAATTGAGGTCAACACTAAGTTCTTCTACATGGAATTGGAGCTCAACCCCATTGCAGGTAAATTTTGGTGACAGAATATTTCCAAACTAACAGGGATAAAAGACATTCTGTTAATATGATAATATTAATGAAACTAATAATTTCATATGTTTAAGAGGGATTATATGGTTTACCCAGTGGACTCTAAAGGATCTTTTTGAGACTTGGTAAGTGACACAGTGAACTTTAGTTCAGATTCTTTATCCAGTTTCTTTTCAATATAATTATTTCTCTATAATTATTTAAAGTTCAAAACTCAGAGCTACAGCAAGTGCTTGGTGTCTTCACCATATGAATCTGAATATTTGGCATGGACTCAGAAAATAAGGAAATATTTATCCCTGAAAATGTTTAATAATCTTAGGTAATATACTAACATGATGTATGTATCATATTTAAAGTTTTTAATGTTGAGTATTTCAATTTGCAAGCCAGAGCCTAATAAGGCTTTAATCAGTCTTTATTGTGAAAAGAGTGTCTTAATTCTTGTGGCATATTTAGATCTTTAAAAAAAAAAATACACCCAACAATGTGTCACCAATGTATAGTCTAAGAAAGGAGTAATGAATCAAGCTTTTAGTTTTCCAATTATTCATATCAGAGATTGTGCTTTAAATAACTGAGTTTTTATCCTTAACGTTAAAAGGAATGATTTTTATCTGGGAAATTATCTGGTTCTCACTACACAAGATATTAAATATATTCCTGATCAGGCAATGTAGCAGATCACATGAAATAACTGATACTGATTTTTTGTGTGTATTATCAATGCCATCAATAAATATTTTGTGTCTTCTCTTAGTACCAAAATGCATGGGAGCATTTTTCTCTTGGCAGTCAGGGTACTGACTTGGTACTTTGGATATAACTCTACTATTAAATAAATAATATTTGTGTAAACTCATTTTTTTGGTCTTCTACAAAACTGAGCCATATTAGTAGGTTTAATGATGCTTCTTTAGTTTTGGGCTCTTGCCTGCCATTAGTGACAAAAATTTACCAGTTTGTACTGGAAAACATTTCATGATTATTCAATAAACATGCACAAAAAACAATAATTTTAACAACAATCTCTATACTTTGTTCTAAACTAGTATGAAATCTTAATGAGTATTGACAACATTGTATAACATACAGATAAACAGGAAAGAAACTGTGAACACATAGCTGGTCTAATGCATATAATTTTAAAGATATACATTATTTGTTCTTTTTATAATATTTGAGTTACTTATGAAGAAATATTTTTTCACATATTTCCTTTTCTTAGAACATGCAAATTTACATTCTGTATTTCTTGAGTTCAGTTTACTATTTACCCCCATATTTGTCCATGTAACATTTTGAAAATATGACTTTTAATATTATCATTTCATTGTATTTTATGTTTTAATGAATAATTTTAAAGTGATCTATTTATTTAGTGGATTGGAACTATAACACAATATTTTTAAAAGGTCACAAATTTAAGAAATGTAAATAATGATAATGATAAATAACATCAAATTAAAGAGTCTTTCAATTGAAATGCTAACCAGGACAAAATGACTGCTATATAATTTATATTGGCTGATAAAACTTCTAAAAATGAATACTAAGCATGTTGTAGAATTTCTATGAAAATCATTTATTAGTGTTTCAAATTTGTGCAACAAATACAAAAAGGTAGTATCTTTTTTCCTAACTGATATATATGTAAATCAAGTGTCCATTAGTAAACTAGGATAACACATGCTTATTCTTGTTATCTTAACAGCAAATTATTACTAAGAATTACCTACACATTTAATACTTTCTTCAAGTCTCTAAATTCTCTCTACAACTTAATAAAATCTACCATAAACTAATTCATTGTGATTTAGTTCTAATTTCTATTGTAATTATTATAAGCAATTTTGTTTAATATTTTCAAAATTGCCCTGCTCGTTTATACCATATTACTTTCCTTCATGGTTTAGTTGTATTAAATCCAAGAGTCCATCAGGGAATCTATTCACCCATACTGCCAGAAGTAAACTGACAATACACACAAGGTTTTGTCACCAGGTTAAAATGTGTATCTTACTACACTAAAATATTTCAGATATATAGAATACAAAATTTTAATATAGTTCATATTTTAGAAAATTGTATATGATATGGAATGATCTAGATACACTGGAAAAGTGTAATGCTAAAATACATAAATAGGCTTCAATGAAAGCTCTCTCGTGTACATTTTACACAAAGTTTACACTTTGGTTTTAAAAATAAATTTAGAATTCTCTTGTAAAGTTAATAAAGTAAATATATGCCTGGAGACACAAAAGAAACCCAGAATCCTATTATTTTCTATAATTCAATAGTCACATGCACTAGAAAACAGAGACGTGGCTGTAAATTTCATGTTATCATTATTTTGAATTAGCAAGCTAGTTTATAGTTTGTATGTTTAACAATAGATCGCAGAAACATCATTTATTTCTTGACTCTAAGCATCACAGAAAAGCAAATATTCTTATCCCCATTCTAGAAATATGTAAAATAAAGTGTGACTTGTTGGCTTAGCTCCCTGTACATAATAAATCAGTTAAATACCAAAAAATAAGTTGTGGTTAATGATACTTGAGATATACTTATGGAAGCAATTGAGTTAAAATGTAACTGACATTTTTTCAGTGTGTTTGGTTGAAGATCATGGACTACATCTAATAATTCTGCCCTTTCTTTGATTGTACGGTGAATGTGCAGCAAAGCAAAATCAGAGTTATAATTATTGAAGGGAAAATACCATTAGGTAACTTTGCTCCATCCCATTCCCAACATAAGAGAAACAGAGCAACAATTCTCTTACTTTCTACTTTAGCCAGATTCTCTTTGCATGATTTAGCATTACTAGACACCTGTTTTTAAATTGTAGATCTCCCCATTTGGCCCCATAGTTCAAATACCACTTTGTTCCTATTTTTAATTTAACTCATTATTTTTTTGACATATTTTTTCTGCTCTGTCAGGAGGTTGCCTTCACCCTTTTTTTTTTTTTCTGTTTTGTTCAATTAGCTCAAAGCAGTTGATTTCCCAGTCATTCTTCCTATTCTGTTAAGTGACTCAGTGGATGATACTTGGATTAAGAACATTCATGTCTTTTATAATGGTGATTTCTCCTTCTGTATAGTATCAGTGTAAGTATCTGAGTGTTGTTATCCATTTAAAGCTTATAAAATAGGTCCCTTCGAATGATTTCTTTCTACTGCAATTGATGTTTCTCAGGAAGTATATTGAATGGATCTTTAAGGGAATTAGAACATTGGAAGTAGCAATGGCTTTTCTTGTTGTGAAAGGGGATGATCCAGTATTGCCTATATCAAATGTTCAAGGATTACATTTCTGTACAATTTCTACTATTCATTTTTTATTTTTATACTAAAAGAGAATCTTCTTGTTATTTCTCCAAACAAGGGGAGAAAAATAAAATGATTTGCCAAGTTGACAAAACTATCTCAGTGTTCAGTTTGTGAGTTGGCTCCATTGTCAGAGGATTGCAGCAGGGAAGGCAGACGGGCTGAACTCATAACAGAATTAAAAAAAAAACATGTTGCTTGAAGCACTGGGATGTTAATTTATTACTCAATAAATACAACAAGTTTCCACTGAGGCTTGCAAGCCTAGAGAGAGAAGCTACATGAAGGTACCTATGTGAACAGTTGCTTAGCTAATTATGAACAATGGCTGATTAGAGATGTGCAGGGTGATTCTTCTACCAAAGTTTTATTCCCCACACTTGTACCTCTGAGTCCAAATGTTGTTAGTAGTATAAAAACCCAATGATTTACAAGATAACTTCTGAATGTATAATATCTTCAAAATATGATTAGTGCTTATTAAAATGATAAATATATTACAGTTTGACAGATGGGACTTTAATAAGTTGGGCTCTCATAGGATTTCTGATAGTCTGCTGTTTGTAGCTATGGGTAGCATAAATCTCATGACACACTTCTCTTCTTAAAATTCTCCAGTGGCTTCCTATTGCAATCAGAATAAATATATCAACATGCATTCTGTTCGGCAAGGTACTATATGTTCTGACTGATGCCCAAATCTCTGATCTCTTCTTTCCTCTCTCCCACTCAGTCATTACATTTCATTCCCATTGGCCTTTTTTGGGTCCCTTAAACATGCTCGGGTCTTTTACCCCGTGATTTCTTCTTCATGGCTTGTTCTCTACTAGATTTTCCCAAACTTGGCTGCTTCTTCTTTCGGGTCTCCAGAGAAGCCTTCTCTGACCACCATGCCTAAAGTAACTCCTTCATGTACCTCTTTCCTCAAGTTATTCTTTATTACATTGCCCAACTCTCTTATTTTATAGTGTCTATCAATATCTAAAACTTCATTTGTTAATATTTTTATTTTCTGTATTCTCTTCATTAAAATGCAAAGCTCTAAAACCTAGGGCTCTATCTTGTCATATGATAGGCACACAAAAATATTTGTTAACACTTAATGAAAAATAAAGCTACTCCTAATGTATTCATTTATGAAATTATAAAAAGTCTCATATATACTTATGAAAATGTCCACTATTAAAACTATTATTGGGGTGCGTGGGTGGCTCAGTTGGTTAAGTGTCTGCCTTCAGCTCAGGTCATGATCCCAGGGTCCTGGGATGGAGCCCCGCGTCAGGCTCCCTGCTTAGTGGGAAGCCTGCTTCTCCCTCTCCCTCTGCCATTCCGCCCTTCTTGTGCTTTCTTGCTCTCTCTCTCAAATAAATAAATAAAATCTTTATTTTGCTCAGCATAAAAAAAAAGCTATTATAAAGGTGGAGAGTAGGAGATAGATAAGAATGTCACCATAAATTTCCTGAATGTACTTCTAACCTCTTATTTAATCTACCGCAGATAATATACTTAAAACACTAGTATAATAATTTTAACTCTTAAATGTATTTTTGTGTTTCCTTTTTTAAGTTGTGTTAAAAGTGACAAGATGAAATATGGTTTTGTTTGACAATTTTTGCAAGAGCTAGGCATTTTATCTCTCAAAAAGGAAATGTATATGAATTTGAAATAAGTGCTTTTTATGACATTTAAAAGACAAAAAAAAGACCTAGAATATGGGTACTTAAGGGCAATAATAACAAATAGCAATGCATCTGCTGAGCAATGTCATAGGCACTCACTATTTGACATTCTTTGCAGATATAAATTGAATTAATCATCACAGTAGTTATGAGGTCAGTGTTCTGTTTCCTACCTCACAGTCTGAAAAACTGAGACATGTTAAGTAACATACATTTATAGAGGTAGTAAGTGTTAGAAGTGGAATCAGAAGCTACACAGGCTTGCATCAGAGGGTAAAAACCTGATTTGAGAATAAGAAAAAAAAAAGAGAAAGCATTCCCTATTTCCCTTCAAGGAGTAAAATCCTAAAAACAACAACAATAACAAACAGTTTATAGGCACTTATATCCTAAAATTTCTGCTATCTGTTTTATTCAAAATGCATAATATTTGCAATTAAGTAAAAAACAAAACAGCTTCCTTTTGAAAAGCAGAATTTAAACTTAGTATAACCATACCCACCTCCTCTTCTATTGATGGCATTTTTGGCAAGCAGGTAAGACAGCTTTTCCTTTCCATAAGCCTTTTAAATCTTTTCCACTTGTTGCACTGAGAATTTTATTTGGATAAAACTGCTAAATTGGAATCCTTCATGAACAAATAATAAATGGATATCTATAATTAATAAAGCATTGATGGGTAATGCAGTTTTTGCCACCTCTAATTCTTCACCAGTTTTATAGCAATATTATATATTCAAATGCATATTTCATGGGACTGCAAATTAAGTTTATCAACATAATTTACTTTTCATGTAATCATAAAAGATTTTATTTTACACATGCATTTCTTAATCCATAATTTACCTGGCCACATAACCACATAAAATATGGTGTATGTGTGTGTTTCCTGTTTCCATAGAGCTGTGAAAGCCACAATATATACATTAGTGGATAGGAATGTAACCAAATCACAAACAATTCCTACTCTCCTATAATTCACTAAGCCCTATGTTTACTAAATTTATTTAATAGAAGTGTCTCATTGATCTCTCAAAATAACTCCTTCCATTTTCCCTAACAAGCTGCCTAAAAAGAATAAGACCTACTCCATGTTAATTTCTTTAAATTAAGCCTAAATGCTCATCTGTTAAATGAATAATGATGACACTATTTCTGTTAAAAAAATTAACAGAATGGAAACAAATTACAGAAAAATATATAAATATTTGAACATCAAGAACATCAAGAAAGGAGAATATAAAAGTACATAATTTGGGTAGTAATGGCAATACAGGTAGACTAATCTAAATCAGATACATTTTCTTTTCCTTATTTATTACTCTTTATATTTATATTCCTACATCTCCTGCTAGAGGTATATTTAACATCACGTGTACACAGATGTATTCTATAGATCATATCTCCATTAAGGAAAGCTGATTAAGTTTGAAAATATGAGCTTTGGCTTGTCTTACCTGCAAAATCAGTCAATAGAACTTATTTTTCTGTTCAACCTTAAGTGGGAAGAGAGGGGGACAGGTAGGGAGGCAATAAAGTCCAAGAACAGAGCTTTCTTTTGGCTCAATTGGTAACCACATCTGAACACCAGCTACTACAAAGTCTCTGCACTGATCCCAACAACAGGGGATTTCTACACTGGTCCCAACTTAACAAATCTGACAAATCAAGGTAAAAATACCAACATGGAATGAAGACAATGATTTTTTTAAAAATTGTTTAATTATTTGGAAGAAAAATAATTATCTTAGTCTCCTTTAGGTTTGTTTCTTAGATGTAGAGCTTGAGCCAGGGCTTCTAGGCATGTGATTTATTCAGAGAATGTGCTTCAGGAAAGCCTTAAGAGAATAAGGGGAGCAATAGAGTGAAGGGAAAAGAGCTGAGCAAGACTATGGACCCAGAGAAATCCCATTCTTGTTCTGAGCCAAAGAAGGGGATACTTTTTGAGCAAAAATCACACCCAACAACTGTCGTATGTTTTTACTCTTTGGGCCATCCCACTGTAGGAAAGCGAAGTGACCCAGGCAAGGCAGCTCCCTTAAGCCTAGTATCCCTGACCAGCACCATCAGCATCACAAGGAACTTGTTAGAAATGCAAATTTTCATTACTCACTCCAGATTGGGGAATGGAATGGGATTTAGCAATCAGTGTTTTTGCATCCTTTCCAGAATATTCTGATACCCCCTAAAGGTTGAGAACTTTTGGCCTGAAGCAATTCCTTAGATAATTTTGCAGAGAAAGAAAAGCCATTTTGAACCAGTAGCAGTAAACTCACAGCAGCTATGGGATGGATTTTCTCGTCTTGTGAAAGGGATCTGCATGAGGCACTAAGAGCATCCACTAAACTTTCTTCATACTGTCACCTATTTTTTATTACAGACAAAGAATATTTGGGGAAGTGAGAGTGAAGGCAAGAAAATAGAGCTTTACAGAGGAAGTCCTATAACATAATAAGAATCATATCAATGATATGACATCTATATCAGCCACCATTATTTATTATCTTCTTGTCTTTCTAAAAATATTTAAAACACTTAACTGTTGAATTTGCCATTGGAGGGAATATATAGCATTGCCTCCAATGAAACATTGGAGTTTCGAGTGAAACATTTTGAAATTGAAAGGAATGAATGGGACGCCTGGGTGGCTCAGTTGGTTAAGCGACTGCCTTCGGCTCAGGTCATGATCCTGGAGTCCCGGGATCGAGTCCCGTATCGGGCTCCCTGCTCAGCTGGGGGTCTGCTTCTCCCTCTGACCCTTCCCCCCTCATGCTCTCTCTCTCTCTCATTCTCTCTCTCAAATAAATAAATAAAAATATTTAAAAAAAAGAAAAGGAATAAATAATTAAAAACCAGTGCTCCATGCAGTATTCATGGTGTTATACGAAAACAATGGATTGTGGATCACTACATCAAAAACCAATGATGTATTGTATGGTGACTAACATAACATAATAAAATTTAAAAAAAAAGAAAAAGAAAAAAATTAAAAACCAATTTTAGAGATAGCTAAAGATCAACTGAAAGGCAGTCTCTAGCCAAAACTAAGCTTTATACACACATACTCACACAAAGGCCTCACAAAATTATAACAATTTATGACCTTATATAATGAGCTTGAAGAACATATCTTCAACAGGCTAATATTCTTCTTGAAACCAATACATAATTTGTTTTCTATACTAGCTGAAGGAAGAAAAGAATGAGAGAGAAAAAGAGAAGAGAGAGAGGAAAAATGAGTTTATTTCTCATTAAACTAATTATTTCATCCTCTTCTATGCATATCTTCCACAGGATCAGAGAAACCTCTTATATTTCATCATTAGCTTGTTGTTATGAGCTCAAGGGAAAGGGGAAGAAGGTAGCAGAGACTTTTTACTTGTAGTCCTTAAACAAGATCCTTGCCCAAAATTCAATACATGCCAATATAAACATGCACATACATATATATGGATCTATGTACACAGAGAAGGTGGAATTAGTCATTGTAAACTCCTAGGCAGCATGCGTGACTTCCCTTGATAATCAAAGTAACTGTCTAAATTCTCAAGTAGAAGGTAATGAACAAACATAAACTTTCCCACAAACCCATGGGAATTTTTATCTTTTTTTTTTAAATTCCATGTTGCTTCCTCCCACTCCCATTGGTGATGATAACCAATATACAGGTAAACCAGCACTATTCTACAGCTCAAAGTACAGGCAACAGCTGAAAATCCTACTTGATCTGTGCTTGCTGGTTACTGTGGTAACAATATTATTATATGCTTTAACAACAGGCATTTGGGACTATTTGTCATGACAGTCTGCTAGTTTTACAGAAATTATTACGTCGCCTTAGAAAAATCATCTTGGACTGGGAACTCTAACCAAGCGGAGGAGCTGACTTGTCATCTGACCAGCAGATCCCTAGCCACTCGATCCATTTCTTGGCTTCATTTTGGCACAGACAAGCCAGTTTACCAAAAAGAAGCCCTAGGCAGGAAAAGATAAGACACACTGAGTATCTGCTAGTGCCACCATAGGCTGGGCCCCATCTTTGATAGCAAGTGTATTCTTGATTGAAAAGCATTCTTGGGGCATCTGGGTGGTCGTTAAGCATCTGCCTTCGGCTCAGGTCATGATCCCAGGGTCCTGGGATCGAGCCCCACATCGGGCTCCCTGCTCAGCGGGAAGCCTGCTTGTCCCTCTCCCACTCCCCCTGCCTGTGTTCCCTCTCTCGCTGTGTCTCTCTCTGTCAAATAAATAAAATCTTTTAAAAAAAGGAAAGCATTCTTAAAGCAATCAATGTCCTTCTTTTTAGGTGGCAGTTGTCTGAGATTGTTACTGTTGCATTTTGTCAAACTGTGAGAGGATAGGGAACCTAGCTCGCTGGAGAGAAGAAGCATGTAAAATATTAAGAGCTAGGCCTATTGAGTTAGCAAACAGACTGAATAAGACACCTATTCTAGGATAAAAGAGGTTGCCCATACAAACCATAATAATAAAAATAATGTTTGTCTGCCCTTGACTTCTATATAGATATGTCTCCTCAAGAACATACAGAAGGTACAGACATCTCTTTCCCTAACTCATTATCTATACACTGGTCATTTCATTCTTAATCTTTTAACTTCAGCTATACTACTTAAAATCACCACGAAGAAAAAGAGATGAGAGAGTCAAATGAGCAAATGTAACAAAGTTACTCAGTAATTCTTACCATCTTGATTTTATGGAGATTCCCTTCAGAGACCAAACAAATGATAGATTAGATTTCTCTTCCTACTTTATTACTTTGGAGAAGTATTCATGTCCATGTGCCCCAAGAAATGTCATAGAGGCCTTTAGACTAAGGAATGTAGCTGAGCCTGTATATGCAATAATAACAAAATAATATCAATCTTCTCTTTTTTGAGTGAGTAGTTTGCAATTTGGGGACACTAGGAACTAAATCATTCCCAACTGAGACCTTCATCTTGATCAGGACATTTACTCACAATTTGTCAGTTGAACTAGAAAAGACCTAAAATCTCTTTCAAAAGCTAAGATTGGATGAATCTATATGCTCTTTAAGAAATAGCAGATTCTCTGTGAGTTAGAACAAGATAGGTTTCCATCTCTTTATATGCAATTAACTGTCAATTACCAATAATAATGGGGGAGGTGAGAAGAGATAGGATAAATCTAAACAGGAATTAATCAAAAAGACTGTTGCTGAAGAGTAATAGATATTTTTGTTTCTATTATTTTAGTTTTTTAACACATATTTATTTTCCCATTTGTGGTTTCCTTAGACCAATTAAAATGAATTTATATTTTCTGAGCACATTTCAATAGGTAACCAGAAACATTCTAAGTGGAATAGATAATACAGCCTGGAATTTAAGTAGGTGAACAAAATTCAACTGTTTATATTTCTCAAAGTAAATTCCATGAAATCTGTACATTTATTATTATTTTTTTTTAAAGATTTTTTTTTTTATTTATTTGAGAGAGAGACTGAGAGAGAGAGAGCATGAGAGGGGGGAGGGTCGGGAGGGTCAGAGGGAGAAGCAGACTCCCTGCCGAGCAGGGAGCCCGATGCGGGACTCGATCCAGGGACTCCAGGATCATGACCTGAGCCAAAGGCAGTCGCTTAACCAACTGAGCCACCCAGGTGCCCCAAAATCTGTACATTTAAAACACTTTGGGTAGCTTAATAAAAATGCAGTCTCAACAGCAATATCCCAGAAATTCCTACTACCATCTCTGAAACTATAGATCAGGAATTTTTATTTTAACACACTACTCAGCTGTTTCTTAAAGATATTAAATTTTGTCAATCTATATGCTCCCATAATGCAGAATCAGTGTCATTTACTTCTAAAAACTAGATTGTGTCATTGTTGGCCTGTTAACAAGTTTTAGAATTATATTCTAAACATGTTTCAACTAAATTCATTAATTTCCTCCTTCATTACAATTATAGTTTGTCTACTATGTGCTAGACACAGTGAAGCACTAGAAATAAGACAGTGTGAAAGATAAGGTCACTGTCTTCCTGGAGCTTACATCCTACTAAAATAACTGAGATATTAATCAAATAAATGTAACATCACAACATGAATAACTTCTATAAGGACAGTTACATTGTAAGGGAGTGTAACAAATTGGTATGACTTGACCTTGTCAGAGAGGTCAGGGTAATTTTTCCTATGAAAGTGATGATCAAATTGAAATATGAAGGATGCATAATGACTAAATGGATAAAAACTACGTTATTAGTTTAGGCAAAGTTTAGAGTATACAATGGCCATGTGCTAGTAGACAACATGGAACTCTTATGAAAGAAGAAAAAGCCTACTATTGTTTGTAGAGAGAGCAAGGGAAACATCATAATTAATTAAATTGGAGATGCTGGTAGAAGCCAGAATATGCTTACCCTTTTTATTCCATGTTATAAAGTTGAGTTTGTATTCTAAATGTGGTCGGCAGCTATTAGATGATGACACAGGGATGACATGACCAGATTGTTTTACAAAAACTATTTGTAGATATAGAATAGAAAAAGCTTAGAAGAGAGTTTAAAAAAAAAAAAGTTTGTTTTTGCTGTGCAACAAAACACCAAGAAACTAAATGGCTTAAAACAATCATTATTTACTTAGCTCACTATTCTGTGGGTTAGCAATTTACACTGGACTCAGCGGCACTTGCTCCTGCAGGTGCAGTCACCTCTCAGTCAGCTAGGTGTCTGTATTTCTAGAGCTTAGCTGTCTATTGGCTGCTGCAACAGAGGTGATTGGGCTGTAAGTCATTCATCCTCCAAGAGCCAAGCTAAGGCTGTCATATGGTGCCAATATTGGGCAGCAGTCTCAGTAAAATAAAGATAAGACAAGCCTTTTTATACAAGTGTTTTTCAAGTCCATCTTTATGTATATTTGTTAACATCCTCGCAACCAAATTAAATCACATGCCAGAACCCAGAGTTAGAATGGGAAAGCACAAAAAATTACATGGGAAGGGGGTGTTAATAAAAACAAAAAATTACTGTGGCCGTGTTTCTAATCTACCACAGTAGGATGCAGTAAACATGAGGTGATTGCTAAAGTTTGTTAAATGACTTGAAATGAGGAGTGCCCAATGGTTTTCTCTCTAGACTAGAGAGATACGTAGAAGAAAAAGTAGACCGAATTTGATGTATTGGATAGAGGGAGTAAGAGTGAATGACTACTTAAAAACAGCCTACATTTATCTATTGTACAAGTAGAGATATGATTATACCACTCAATGAGATGGAAAGATCTAGAATACCATGTTTGTGATTGTAAATGCATGTTGAAATGAGTTGGCTTTGAAACTTCTAAGATGACATGTTAAATAGGCCTCTGGAGCTCATTAAATACAGGTCTGGAGCTCTTTTTAAAGATCAGGCTTTTGGCAAAAATTCTGTGATCCATCAGAAGATAGCGCGTAATTGAAGCTTTACATGTTCTTGGCCTAAATTGATAAACTTGATTAAGAAAATAAGAATGCCCAGGCTTCAATCCTGAGGAAATATTATGACAAGTAGGAAAATAAATGTGAAACAAAGACCAAGAAGCAGTCAGAAAGAAAGGAGGAAATCCAGAGACTATTTTGTCTTGGGAACCTCCTGAATAGAATATTCCAGAAGGAGAAGTGACCAACATCCTGAAAACTGCTGAAGAGAGCAAAGAAATGATAAATGAAAATTTCCTATTAGACTTAAAATTTGGAATTTCCTGGTGATTTTAGTGCAAGCTGCTTTGGGTGAATTTATGGGGCAGAAGTTAGATTGGAGAGCATTGAAGAGTACGAGGTGAAGAAATAGACAAAATAACATCCAGGAAAATTCCATACATATGTGCGCGCGTGCGCATGCGCGCGCGCGCACACACACACACACACACACACACACACACACACACACACACGGGCGTGCATACATAGGGGATTTTATGGTTTTATAGGACCACCGTAATGAGAAGAAATGTTGAGGGACACAATGAGAATGGATTGACAGTGATAAAGGAAGGAACTGAAAATGGTAATAATATATTCATAGAGCATTTAACATTTACAATGGGCTAGATAAAATGTAATTTCTTTTTCTTCTTTCCCACAAACCTATAAAAAGTTGGGCAGGTATTATCCATCTTTATTTACAGATAAATAAACAGACTAATTGCTTTTGTCTCATATCACAAAGCAGGTAAATTTCATTAGTGAACACAGTTCTTCAGATTAATAATACAGATCTCTTTCCATTATACAGTGTTTTCTCCTATGGAAAGATGGCAAACACAAATGATGAATACTTCTGAGAGGTATTCCCAAAATAAAATGGAGCACTAGCATGGCTAATTGTCTAGTAAGAATAGAAGCATAGTAGTAAGCAGCATTGTGCTGGAATCAGATGGCCTGCAATGAAATCACGAGTCTGCCACTAATCAGCTGTGTCCTCTTGGAGAAGATACTTACCTGCTCCCTATATCTGAGTTTCCTCCTTTGTAATATGGGGATAACAGTTGTCTTAGAAGGATTAAGTAAATAGTACAATGAATTTTTTAGCATGAAAGGCCTCTTTCCCTTGATGGGAAATTTTTATTCAGAGTAGTAGAGAGAAACATAAAAAAAATCAAACTCTTTACTAAAGAAGAGCAAAATTCATTTATGGTTTGCCATCTTGAAGTTGTAGGCATGTAACTTTAGTTAATTTATTAATCTTATAGAGACATTGGTTAATAAGAGAGTCTGAAATTGCTTCTAAAAATGAAAAATGGACACTTCATCTTCAAAATTCATAGAGAACAAACAAAAAGGAAGTTTGGATACATGCTTTTAAAAATCACACAAAAGAAAGAAAATAGGATAAAGTTATTTGATATTATTAAATTATGTCAGCATAATAGTCCACTTAGAATGCTGGATTTAAAAGAAATATTTAGGATAAAAATAAAGAAAACAAATCTCTTGGAAGAGCCCTATAAAATATGTCTATTATATATAATATATATATCTAATATATATATTATATATTATTATATGTAATATATTGTGATATAGTATATTATATAATTTTATATCCTATATTACATAGTACTATATTACATAGTACTTAAGCATTTTATAATTATAAGTGCCTTACCTTATGTGGACCATATCACTAAGGTTGTAGGGATTTGAATGCCATTTTCAGATTAGGAAATTAAGTTCCACCAGATTATGATCTTTTTATATTTATATAGATACAAATTAGAGTCAGAATTTTAGCAAGATCTTCTGGACCTGAATATAAGTCCTTTCCATGTTTCTTCTCACACAACTCTATGATTATATTTTGTTTCTGTGTTTTTATTTATTTTGTTTGGTTTCTTCTTTTAATGTAATCTGCTAGGTCACCTTATTATGGCTTCACGCTGGGCACAGAGTCTGCTTGGGATTCTCTCTCTCCCTCGCCCTCTGCCCCTCCACCATCCATGTTCTCTCTCTCTCTCTCTCAAACAAACAAATAAATACAATCTTTTTTTCCTTTTTTTAAAATTTAGATTCAATTAGCCAACATGTAGTACATCAGATATAGTGTTCAATAATAATCAATAATATAGTGTTCAATAATTCATCAGTTTCATATAACACCCAGTGCTCATCACATCATGTAATAAATAAAATCTTGAAAAAAGAAAAGGGGGCCAGAATTAACTTTAGATGCTTGGGGAGTCTGGAAAGCAAGAATTGCTCTTTGATTGTAAACTCCCTTGTTTCTATATGTAAGAAACCAAATGAGGTAATTGTAGGAAAAAATTTCCTTCTCAGCTTCTTTCCCAATGTAGAAGTTAAATAAATGGCCTGTTTCTACATTCAGAAAGAATTTTTTTCTCTAAATTTTTTTGTTCTTTATCTTTTTATCCCCCTTATCCCGTTTCTGGGTTTCATTCCCTCTTATCACCTCCCATATAAACCATACCTCCATTTATTTAAAGATAGCAAAGTGCTTTGAATTTCTCAGAAGTGATATGCCATGTAAGTGGGAACAATAGCAAAAAAAAAAAAAAAAAAGTGTTTCTCCCTGGGAGACCCAGCTGTAATATAAGGCAGCAGATTTTTATAATGAGCTACAAAAGTCTCTCTTAAATAACATTAGGCATTTAATGAAAAGCCACAAGAGCTTGGGAACAGGCAAGGTTTCAACTGATTGTCTACACTTAATGCATTATACCCATATAGGGATGGAAAAAAAGCAGGAAGAGAAAATTAACTGTTGTATTTACTTCAGATTTTCCATTCTCTAAAAGGTAAAGACACATTAGCAGGTTTTTGTTTTTGTTTTAGAAGGGAGCCACATCATCTGTTCTGATCTGATTTGAAGCAGAAATTTAAGATATATCCCAAACTAGGAAAGGCCTAGGATAAATAATCCTTAGGATCTTGAGGGATGTATTCCCAAGTGTCCTAGAGTCAATTGATAAGCTGATGATTATGGTCACCCAAAATTATTCCCTATGGGGCTACTATTAGGGAAAATTACATTTGTTTGGGGGCCAAGTTTTAAAATCTACCCATAAGAAGGAGAATTCTTTCTTTTTCATTAAAACACATAGGCAATAAGGCTAGTATACAACAATATTCTATTCATATATTTTTAAAAGATTTCATTTATTTATTTGAGACACAGAGAGAAAGCACAAGTGGGAAAGAGGATCAGAGAGAGAGGGAGAAGCATACTCCCTGCTGAGCAGGGAACCTGATGCGGGGCTTGATCCCAGGACCCTTAGATCATGACCTGAGCCGAAGGCAGATGCTTAACTGACTGAGCCACCCAGGCGCCCCTCTATTCATATTGTTATAAGTGTATCAGTGATTATCACTAGAGTAATATTTAAGAATGTCATAACTGGTAACAGGTACTACTCACATTTGGTGCTGCTCACACCCACGGTGGTGTAAACATACTAAAATGGAAAGGACAGCCCTCCACAGCATAATAATTATCCAACCCAAAATTTCAACAGTGCCAAGATTGAAAGCCATGGCTAAGAGAATTTACAGACAACCAGTCAGCCAAATGCTCCATAATTTGCCAAACTTCTTTAGAATAAAAAGATTATCAGAATGATATAAGAACATGAATATGATTATAAAATCAGGTCTAACACATGACATATCCTGGGATTGCTGAAGAGTAAAATTGGGTTGGAGGTTGGCTGTCACAATTTGGGAAAAGAGTTAATTATAGGGTATTGATCTGAGTTAGAGTATCAGAGCCCAATGGGAACCTAGAAGTCATCTAATATAACCTGTGCATTTTACCGATAAGAAAAGTGAGAAGTGAAAAATTAAGTATAATATCATGGCATTGATAAGCAGTAGAACTAGTTTAAGCTCTATGCCTCCTGTTTGTCCAGCTCTCTTCAGCACGCCAAGCATTACCGTCATATCCTTTTCTAGAAAGATGTGCTAAACTATTTTTAAATTAAAAGGACACTAAAGTAAGAGGAATACTAAAAGAGAAAAAATAGAGACCCTTTCCATATGGACAAATTTTTAACTATGTGACTTTTGAAAGTTACTTAACATCTCTAATGCTTAATAGTCTCATCTGAAAATGAGTATTAGAATATCTTTTTGAGAGAATTAAAACAAACAAACAAACAAAAACTCCTGTCATATAAGGTTCAGACTATAGGTAACAACATTATTTGTTTAGATCCTTTACAGCTTGGAATATATAACTTTGACATTATCTGAACTGCACAACTGACATTGTGAATCTCAAAGGCTCATTTATGCACACACTCTACATTTAAATACCAGTATTCACAGCCATTTTGTTATGACTCCAGGCATGTTGATTAACCTCTAACATATCAATATAAACATAAGTGTTTAATACTGACATGAACATTGAATATTACATAGACTAAACTGGAGCCATAAACACTGCATACTGGGATAGTAATCAAATAAAATTAAGAAATTAAAAATAATCTGTAAGAGGGAATTAATGTAAAAGTAAATATAGTGATAATTCTAAAAGTAATACATTATTCTCAGAATAGGAAATGAACCAAAGTTAGTAGGTAAAGAATTGGTGGAAAAATGTAAATAAAAATCACAAAAACCCTGCATATATACAAATCAAATACCTAAAGAAGAACTATTTCAAGTTTTTAGAAAATGTTTATTGCAAGACAGTTCTAATTCTATAATTTATCCTTTTCAAGCCATATTGGACAATTCAGTGAGGCAAAAGAGATGCCATTTCCACTTGCCAGTAACTGGGACACAGATTGATTCACAGTATCTGTAGTGACTCAGTCAATGATCAGAGAAAAAGTAAGCTCATCAGAGATCAAATACATTCATGAGACAACAAAAAAAATAACAACCAAAAATTGTTTACATTATTTTGGGCAAATGTGTGTCTACATACATATATATATATTTCAAAGACCATTTGAGTTCTGTAGCAAAAGTATGATCATCATATATATATTAATATCGACACCTATGTGTGGAATAACATGAGAAAATATTAATTTTGTGTTTATCAACATCTATATATATTTACATTTATAAAAGGACATACTTTTAAGGCAAATTTTATAGGAAAGATAGAAAGTTAGATTTAGAGGCAGGAGCAAAAAGGAAAAAAATTCCTTCTCATCCTTCTCATTTCTAATCTCATCTAGGAAAAAAAATGGAAAAGTTCAAAAAGTTATGTTATTTTGCAGGCCACTGAACAAATACAGTGCACCAACTGATGCAGGTGTAAGAACTGAGAAGATCCTCTGCATAGGTTAAAAACAGATGCACACCTATATGTGCTTTAATTGTATACACTTCAATGTTTGATAGCACAGAAACTCCTGGAAAATATAAAAAGAATCCAAGAAGTGCAATGATTCCTACCCCATGTTTTGCTTCATTCGTCATTGTGTACCTACCATTACCCCTATCCTGAGGTCGCTGTTCTCAAACTGTGGTTTAAACAGGAGTTTTTAAATACTCTGCACAAGTAAAGATGATTTGTATCACAATGAAAATTTCCAGTTTAGGAAGGATAAGAATTGGCTAGGGAAACTTTTAATTATTTTAGTTAGATATAAAATGGAATTGTTATGTAATTCCTCATGTTAGGAAGACAAATTCTTATCTGGTGCTTAATATTCCAGGCACTGTGCTAAGCTATTTACTTGATGAAATAGCATATTTAGTCCTTTGTGAGGATAATGGTATTATTATCCCGTGTTTTCAGAAGGGAAAATTGAAGCACAGAGCAGTTGAGTAAATTACCTAGGAACACATGGTTTGAAAAAAATGTAGTAATCAAATTCAGATTATATTGTCTCGAAAGCTCGACCACATTTCTTTTTATAAATCTTATGAGGCATCCTCTCTGACATTTTCTGTTGAACCTCTGACCTAGAGGAGATGGAAGTCAGACTGAAACTGATTTTGCTGTTATCACTGAATATTTCCAGTCTCTGTTCACATAGAAATTACTATTCTAGAGAAATCATCATAATTTAGTGATTCCAATGTGAAGTGAAAGAGACAGCTTTTGTTAGACACACAAAAATTAACCAGGAGGTTATCAGAATGTGAGTTTAAAAATATGAAATAAAGCTACATTTGTTATCTTACCTCAGAAAATTGTGATTTCAGAAAATAAAAGATTAATATATTTTCTCATCTTTCCAAGCTGTTAAACTACCTTTCAATTTCATTAGTCAATCTTTAAGGGGTTTTGTATTCCCCATCTTAAATGTTAATCTCTGGTATGCAATTTTGTCAAGTAAATGATAAAACTAAAAGAAGATACAGGATAAGAATTTTTTCATTCAATTTAATGAATTTCTGTCTTAGTAAAATTTCAATAATTCTGTGAGTTTATGCACTACTATCCTCACCTAATTCCAGGGAATAGTTAACAAAAGTTGGGAATTTGTCAGACTTCAAAATTTATGACTCTTTTAACCTGAATTCTTCTTCAGTCAAATTATAATAGCTGGGGAAATATACCTTTATTCCTTAAGTATAGGTAACTCTCTGGGAAATATGGGCTACTATATCATAATTTTTTTTTTAAAGATTTTATTTATTTATTTGACAGAGAGAGACACAGCAAGAGAGGGAACACAAGCAGGGGGAGTGGGAGAGGGAGAAGCAGGCTTCCCGCTGAGCAGGGAGCCCGACGCGGGGCTCGATCCCAGGACCCTGAGACCATGACCTGAGCCGAAGGCAGACGCTTAACGACTGAGCCACCCAGGCGCCCTACTATATCATAATTTTTACATAGACACAGCTGCAATTTCTGACATTCACCAAAACTCTACCCTGATTATAATAGCATTAATCACAAGATTGGCTTACTGAGTTAGAAGCAACAACATAATGGCAATCTAATTGCTGGAATTTTGTGGTATATTATCCAGAAAAAATTTAAAAAATAATCTTTAGTGAACAAGTCTCCAATTTTCTGTCTTTGTCTCTCCATCTCTCTTCTCTTTCTTATATATGTAATATATAATAGAAATAGGGGCACCTGGATGTCTCAGTCCGTTAAGCATCTACCTTCAGCTCTCAGGTCATGATCTCGGGGTCCTGGGATCGAGCCCCATATCAGTCTCCCTGCTCAGAAGGGAGTCTGCTTCTCCCTCTGCCTCTCCTCCCGCCGCTCCCCTCCCACGCCCATGCTCCCTTTCTCTTTCTCTCAAATAAATAAATAAATTTTTAAAAATTTATATAATAATATATAGAAAGACAAAGACAGAGAGACAGAGACAGAAAGATCCTCAAAGAAATATTTGCAAATTATATATATATATATATAGATGTTCATTTTGGCAACACTTTTAATAAAGTTAAAGCAACCTTAATTTGTATTCCCAGAGAAAGTGCTAGATAAATTATGTTGTAGCCATATTATAGAACCAATGTAAGAGTTAAAAAGAATGAGGCAGAAAAATGGCACTAATATAGAAAACCTCTAAAGCATATAATTTGCATATAAAAGAATGCTGTAGAAATAGAAATATATGTATATATAAAATGATCACATACATAAAATATGGATACCCTCAGACATATTTCTATGCACATTCATATAAATGTAAAACGCATAGAAAAATCTCCAAGGTCATTTACTCAAATGAAATCTTGGTTAAATTTTGGGTTGTGCATTGAAAATTTTGGCTTTATTATTATTATATGATTGCTTATAGGAATGCATCCATTGATCCTTTGTATATCTAAAAATAAATGAAATAGTGAATTAAAAACATAATCATTTTACAAAGTGAACTTTAAGAATTCCGAAGTAGGAAGACTAAGGACATTGTAATAAGTGCCCTGAGGTATTAACTGATTCATTAGAGATATTTTTAGCCATATTGAGTTAAAATCTTTCATATGTTCCTTAGTGAAGAATGTCTACAGACTGATAATAGAACCTACTATAAGACTACTTATGATCCATCCTTATAGACGGATACTGGGTTGTAAAATAGAACATAGTTTGTAAAACAGGCTGTGTCAGAAGAATCCATCCATTATTTACCGATTTTAATGTTTTTTAAAATGTTGCTATTCCACCCACAGTATGCAAGGTATAACATTCTGTGGTATATTATTGATACGACTGATCGGAATAAGATGAAACTCTGAACATAGGGATGAATCCATAGAATGGGCCATTCCAAACAGGTTTCATGTGGGAGAATTTGAGGTCATGTGTCCTAAGAATAGTAGGAAGGGAAAAATGAAGAGTGGGAAATCGGAGGGGGAGACGAATCATGAGAGACTATGGACTCTGAGAAACAAACTGAGGGTTCTAGAGGGGAGGGGGGGTGGGGGGATGGGTTAGCCTGGTGATGGGAATTAAAAAGGGCACGTATTGAATAGAGCACTGGGTTTTATACGCAAACAATGAATCATGGAACGCTACATCAAAAACTAATGATGTAATGCATGGTGATTAACATAACATAATAAAATTTAAGAAAAAGAATAAGGGGCATTAACACAAAGATCTATCAAATTCTCTTGCAAATAGACCTGCAATTGACATAGCACAAGTTTTTTTCCCCTTCCAACTTCCTCTGATTTTGAGAGATCCATGTTCTTATAAAGAAGCTTCTCGCCCACCCTCCCCTCAATGTGCATTCATTTCATTTTTATCACTTTGTTCAAGTCATGTGATGCATTTCTCATCTAATTGTTGTCTATATTAGAATTGGTATAGAAGATCTTTGAGCCCTTAGTTTTTGCTTGTTTGTTTGTTTACTCTATTTTTCTCTTTGTTCAACATATTGCTCTTATAGCCCCTGCCTGATACAAAATAGTTTGCATGGCTGCAAACTGTGTTGCTGTGTCCCAAATAGAAAATACCAAAAGATGAAAATTAAGAAAAGAAATCCTTTTATATTTAGTTAGCAGCATTCACACAGCCTCTGGATTAATGTTAGCTTTGAAGCCACATGATGAGCAATAGAGGTTTCTCACCATGATACTCATTAGCATCTCTTTGTGACTTGCAAGAAATAATTTGCAGAGTCCCGAGTTTAATGCTAACCTGAAGCTGCCTTGTTCGGTGATAGCTTTCTAACCACAATCAACACATTTGCTTTTCTTTTGACTGACAAGCAGAGTACAAAGGCAATGTCCATTTCTTTTTTTCTTCTGTTTCTTCTTGCTGTACAATTAAGTAAAAATAGGTTATTATAGTAACTTGATTGGCTCTTTACCTAGCACTTGACAATATTTTTTTAGATAGGCTTTATAAACCAGACCTGAGTTGTTTTGAAATATGATGATGAGATTGTCTCATAACAGAGGCATAAGACGGCAGCCTTGGTCAGGCTGGTGCTCATAATTATAGGACATTTCCCAAGATCATCCACGTCTCCCCTTTTCCTCATACCTTCCCATTTTATCTTTTCTTGTTAGGTAAAACAACATAGACCTCTGTTTCCCCAGTTTCTTCTCCATACCTACTCTGAATTGATGAATTTCTTACTTGCATGCGATGTGATGGTTTACAGGGAAAATCCAAAAGAAACAACAAAAACCTCTTCAGATAAAATAGGAGGATATAGTAGTTGTTAGATAGCAATATTAATATGCAAACATCAGTGACATTTTATATACACACCATATTCAATTATAGAAAATGCAAAAAAATACAGCAGCAATGATTACAATCAATATAACAAGAAAAGAGCAGACCAGCTTAAATTTGGAGATATGACCCTGGGCTTAGGATGATCACACACGATAGTTGGTGCACAACAGTCTCAGTTTATGTCTCTTGTCACAGAATCCAGAGTTTTAAATTTAAAGCAACGTTTATTAGTAACAGGATTAAAATAGAGTGGAAAGGGTTAGGAAGGCCTTGTCTTTTACTCCTAACATTTGCCACGATGTAGAAGTATATGCAGCACACAGTGAACAGAGTTCTCACTTTAATGGTAGGGAAATCTTGAAAGAAGACCTTCTCACTTTCTGACAGCTAACATCTTCCAGTCCCAGGAGTGCTGGGGGAAGCGGACACTGCTGCCTCTTGCCACGACTGGTGTAAGTGCCAGATAGGCTGTGGTATTGTGAGAGAGAGTGAAGCAGCTAGTCAGTTGGATATTTGAGGGCAATTGTGAGAGTTTGTAGGTTAGGTGTTATTGCAATATGTGTGGGAACATAAGAGTCTCAAAGTTCTTGTCAAGGAACTTTTAAGAAGGAACAAAGTACTGATATATGCTACAACATAGATGAACCTTAAAGCAGTGTTATCAGAAGAAGCCAGAAACCACAGACCACATATTGCATGATACCATTTACATGAAAGTTTCAGAAAAGGCAAATCTAGAAAGAATAGATTTGCATTTTCCCAGGCCTGGGGGTAGGAACAGAGAATGACTGCATTTGGGCATGTGGTTTGTTTTTGGAATGATGGAAATAGTCCAAAATTAAATTGTGGTGATGGTTGCACAACTCTGTAAATTTACTACAACACACTGAAACATCTAAAATAAGTGCATTTTATGGTATGCAAAAAATACCTCAATAAAACTGTTTAAAAATAGTCTAAATATTCTTGCCATAATAGCTTTGTCATTTACTGTGTGTGATAATTGCACAACTATTTGTTTATTTTACTACCTACCGATTGTATTTTATTTTGTAATAATTGCTTTCAGCAGCCACAAGCTACAAAAGGGGGGGTAAGGAAGTAAGTCCATGTTTAATGAAAAGTTAACGAATTTCCACTCCTTAAGAAAGCTGAATATGAAATGTAACTTGCATAAAATATTTGTCAGTAGTTACTATCCCTATGGAGGCCACAGTGATATCACTGAATATGAGAACTGGAGGACATACATGTGATGGAAACCACATTAGCCTCTACTTCAAAAAGTTATAATTATTTTGGGAAGAATATGTTGGAAGTGAACATTTTACTGTGTAAATCTGGAGGTTATTTATGCATATACACATATACGCATACACATATCCCTCTGTAAAGCATGATTTTTCAGTTAGACTATTCTTCCAACGTAATTTCATTTAGTGTTGACCCCCCATTTTCTTGTTCAGGAATGACAGGTGAAGCATGAGGTATTAATACATTGATGCCATTAGTGGCAGAAGAACTTCACAGTTACATGATGTCACTTTTTCAACACTGTGAGAGCCCGTAAATAGAAAGCCAGTTCATTTGAAGATAGTTTAATTATGTTCATCCAATTCCACGGACTCTAAGAAAAGCTTTCGGAAGTTTATTCTGTCTGAGGTGAGACATTTGATACCATTGTAAATGCTGATCCAAATTTAGTTAAAAGTTAAACATAGGAGATAAGATTGTTTTTTTAAACAATGATGTAATATAAATTTTGCTGACTCAAAGTACTATAGTGAATACAACTTATTTTTAAGAAACCCATAAAAGAATATGCTAGGAGGAAATTGTTTCTGTTATAATTCAATAATTTATAATTGAAACCGTACAAGTTCTAATATTAACCAATTAAAATAAAATGTGAAATAGTTCATGTTTAAGTATAGTTTATTACAAATAATGAACTATATATAATTTATAAATAAACATACAGAAAGAAAATACTTTCTATATACATTTAGTTAGTAACTATATGGTAGCTATATGGTTTACACATAGTTAGAATAATTAAGCTACAAATTTTTTATGACAAAGCTGAAGTGAGTACGTCAATAAATATTTCAGTACGACAGTATGCATTTCCTTTCTTTTCTGTCAGTAATCAGATTTGATAAATGTTTGGGTCTTTCAAGAATGACATGCAAAGAGTTGAAAAGAGAAAAATCCTACATTGTTGAGAATAGATCAGAGACCTCCAAGACAAGACATCTTGGAAGATTTCTGGAAGACAGTAAGTAAATTAGCACATTTAGATAAACAAATACTAAAGAAGCTATTTCCTGGAGGACAAAGAGAAAAATGCTGTAGCAGAGATAAAATAGGTTTCCCAATAAAGATGTGCAGTGAAATTGCTAGCACATGTACAAAGAGAAGGAGCAGCTGATAATGAAAGAAGAATGCTTACTTCAAGGACTATCTATGGAGAAGCTACCCCAGCCATCACCTTTTCTGCCTTTGGATGCATGAATAGTACTTGGCAGCTCAGTATCCAAATCCAGGCATAAAACTGAGAACTCTTCTCTAAAGGAAATCAATAATCTTCCTGAGGGAAACTGGGAGTTCTAACGTAATGACCCTCCTACTATGTCCTCTTTTGTACTCTTGCACCTCCTCTGCAAGAAATACCTATCCCAGGTGACATCTAAAAAGAAACTGCTGCATCTCCATACCTTGTAAAGAGAGGTAAAGGAAACCTACATCAATTATTAATATTTTTTAAATTATTTAATATTAATTAAACTAAGCTTTTATTCTTACATATGGTTGGAAAACACAGATTTGCCTAATACTTGAGGAAAACCAAGCATAAAAGAGAAAGAGTACTAGGAAGAAAACAGAACAAAAGGGAGGAAGGAAATGATGAAACTAAAACTAGAAGACAATGTCTCAGAGCTAAAGGAAGGTTAGAGTTTTTAAAGTAAAGAGCCTATTGAGGCACCTGGGTGGCTCAGTCGTTAAGCGTCTGCCTTCGGCTCAGGTCATGGTCCCAGGGTCCTGGGATCGAGCCCCGCATCGGGCTCCCTGCTTGGCGGGAGGCCTGCTTGTCGCTCTCCCACTCCCCCTGCTTGTGTTCCCTCTCTCGTTGTGTCTCTCTCTGTCAAATAAATAAAATCTTAAAAAAAAAAAGAGCCTATCAAGTTACATTCATAAAATGGAGCACTCAACAATATAAGGAACAGACGACTGATACACACAACATAAATGGATCTCAGATACATTATGTTAGGTGAAGGAAGCCAGTCTCAAAAACAACAATAGATTCCATTTACATACAATTCTGGAAAAAGTAAATATTTAAAGAGAACTGATCAGTTGTCACTGATCAGTTGATGGTGAGAAAAGGGCCTGAGTAGAAAAGAGGATGAAGAAAAGGACAAACGAGAGCTGAAAGACATGAGAGACTCTCCTGAAGGCAAGCATTAGTTTACCAAAATAACAGATCTTTTCTGATAAGTTGGTAATAACCAATAGTCTTTTGTGCTGGAATACTGCTACCTGTTATTAGGGGCCACCTAAAGGCCTGTCTTTGGCCAAAATAGCCTATGGGCTTGCCAAATAGAATTATAATGCTTTCATGCAATTTATCAAGTGTGGCTTGGTGTTAAGTGATGATGTTTTTCAAATACAGACCATCAGGTGAATCTAAACCAAATAAATTTAAGCCTGAGCCTATATACTACACATTTCTTATACAGTCCGTAAAAGTAAGCCTTCAAATATATGCCATGTGTTCCCTAGGACTTCCTCAAATTTTGTATCTGTGGAAGTCCAGTTATAAAAGCTAAATGCCACAAAAGGGCCCTGAGTATTATTTCAGTGAAGAGAATGTATGACCTAATAGGGTGATCAGATTTCTGTTTCTCTGGATTATTGTGATATTTACTTTCTAAAAAATACCTTAATGGTTGAGTGCAAATACTTAGGAAGCCAATTGATCTATTATAAGAAATTGGCACCAAGGGATATTGTATGGTATCCACAGGAAATACAGTAGTTGCCTTAACTATTATGTTTTAGTCAAATCATGAGCAAATTGTAGACAGATGTTTAACTCATACCAAGGGGTAACTAATGATGTAAAAAACAATATTAAGAATTGAGGTCCTATAAGTAACATGGCTAAAAGTAGCTCTAAACCAGCAAAAGAAGAAAAAGACAGCTATTAAACTAAAAAACAAAATAATGAAGATTAAGACAGCAATCTGTGATCATGTTCTGCGGATCTCGGGTGTAAATTCCTGCATCCCATTTCAGTCAGCTACTTAATCCAAAATTCTTGGGTGGAGTTAGTTCCTTCTAGAGATTGTAAGTTTAAGGGTAGGAATACATATGTGTATTTGTTGGGGGTTGCTTAAGAACACTTAGCTTGTAGTCTCTAATAAAGGAAGTTTTTTGGAACAGTGACTTGAGTATTTTTTAATTGAGAGACATGAATCCAAAGATAATACCAAAGGACATTCACTGATGTGCTGGTTGTTAACAGCACCTGATAAGGTCCTTATAAATCAAGATGCAAGAACAGCTTCTTTTCTGGTATTGTTTCCAACACCTGAAGAGAATTAGGTCTCCAGGTTTTAGGGTATGCAAAGATTATTTAGGAGGATGTTGAGGAAAGGCTGCTCATAGCTACTGACAATTGTACTGCGTGTTGTGTGAGTCCTTTGGGATATATAATAATGTCAGCTTGTAATAAGGCAGAACCTAAGATTAGGGGAGATACTCTGAGGCATACTGAATATCTAGTTTTCAGTTTATAGGAAAAGCTACCAAGGACACCTGAGAGAGCTGACCATTTAATTGCCATTAAAGTCAATGCACAACAAATTGTGGAATATCCATATAATGGTATACTATTCAGCAATAGAAAGAAGTAAAATATTGATACACAGTATAACACTGAAGAATCTCCATGTAATTATGCTGAGTGATAAAATTCAGACAGAGAATACATATTGTAAAATTCCACTTTTATAAAAATCTAGAAAATGCAAACTAATCTATAGTGACAGCAGACCAGTAGTTTTTTGAAGGTGGGGGTGGAACAGAGAGAGGTAAGAGGGAGAAATTAGCATAGGGGTAAGAAAACTTTTGGAGGCAATGAATATGTTTTTTATCTTGATAGTGTGATGACTTCATGAGTGTATACATATGTGCAAACAAATCAAACTGCATGCTTTAAATATGTGCAGTTTATTACATATCATTATACCTTAGTAAAGGTTTCATTTAAAAACCTTTAAAAAGACATCCATCATCATAATATCATATAGCTAAATACTATTTTCTAGATTGTAATTGTAAACAACTTTTAGAAAGAATGATAATGTATCTAGAAACTTTGAATTATGAGAAGTTTAGATTTAGTCTATTTAAACAAGAATGTTACTTCATATAATAAGCCATAGTTGATGTAGATTTGTCTTTAAAATAAGATTATTGACTCATTGCAATTAGTTCAAAATTTTATCTATTTATCAGAAATATTACATAAACTTCAAAAATACAATTTACAAATCTGATATTCATGAACTAAATTTTAAAGAATCTTAAAATCATTTTTGAAGTCTTCTCTTTTATCTTGAACCAAAGCATTTTCTTCTTATCTTGTAACTATAGTAACAAAAGCTATTATTTAAATTTACTTGTTCACATTTCTTAAAGCAAAAGAATCACAGTTAATTAACTTTTTCTTACACATTTTTAACTGCTTATCTGAACTAGATATTCCTAGAGTGTTCACATAATGACAAAAAGATTGCTTTTTTCTGATCAATTTACCTTTTAAATTTCCCGAGTGAGGATAAAAAAGAGAAACAGAATAAATGGGGAGAGATGTTTTGGCTTTAGACAGGTATAATACAAACTGTGGTAGCATGGGTTATACAGGTGTGATCGAAGGAGAAACAGAAGGAGAAAAGCATCAGTGGGTACCGGTCATGGCCCATGGAGTCCGGGAGGATAGGGAATTACTGACAAGCCAGGAAAGGTAAGAGTTGGAGAAAGGCAACGATAAAGGTAAGGGGAGTAGAATTTAGAAGGATCCTTAAGAGAAGCAGTCTCAAGTCTTCTTATTTTTTATTTGTCCTTTGTATCGTTTTCCTAGGGGTTCTGTAACATTACCACAGACCATGTGGTTTAAAATAACAGAAATTTTTGTCAAAGTTCTAGAAGCTAGAATTCAAAGATCAAGCTGTCAGCAAGGGCAAAAAAATCTTTTCTTCCTTCCAATTTGTAGTGGTTGCCAATAATCCTTGACATTGTTTGGCTTTGGAGCTGCATTGCTCTGGCTTTTTGCCTCTGTGTTCACATGGTCTCTTCCCTCTGTGTTTCTCTTCTGTGTTTCTGTATTCAAACCTCCCTCTCCTTTCATTATAAACACACTGGTCATTGGATTTAGGGCACAGTATGAACTCACCTTAACTTGACTACATTTGCAAATGTAAGACTATTTCCAAATGAGACCACATTCGTAGGTATTGGAGGTTAGGACTTGAACGTATCTTTCGTAGGGAAGCAATTCAACCCACCACACTTTTGCCAGAAGTCTTTTAGGGAAATAATTTTAGAGTCCTAATTGCCTTTAGAAGTTTCATCATACCAAAGCAGACACATTTTTCATTGTCTTTCTATTTTAAGGCACCCCCCAAATGAAAAGTCTTGTCCAATACTAAAACTTACCCAAATTCCTGTGGCCATGGTGATGCTAAATTGTCCTTCATTGGATTGTGCCATTTGGAAGGATAAGTGAATGAATTAGCATAGTAGCATATATACATGAGAAAAATGGGCTTCCAACCCAGTGGATGGGCAGGCTGTGTGAGATGACCCAATGAGAAACGTACAGTGGGTAAGAATGATTGTTATATAACTTCCTGTCTGTACAATCTAGTTTTTGAAAAAAATGCCATCAGCAAGGTTCTGACAAAACCCTGAGCTAAACAAAGATGTTTTAGGGATACAAAAAGCAGCACAGAGGGGAGTCCTTATGTGTTTTTATTATTATTATTATTATGTTATGTTAATCACCATACGTTACATCATTAGTTTTTGACGTAGTGTTCCATGATTCATTGTTTGCATATAACACCCAGTGCTCCATGCAGAACGTGCCATCCTCAATAAGAACCACCAGGCTAACCCATCCCCCCACCCCCCTCCCCTCTAGAATCCTCAGTTTGTTTTTCAGAGTCCATAGTCTCTCATGGCTCAACTCCCCCTCCGATTTCCCCCCCTTCATTCTTCCCTTCCTGCTATCTTCTTCCTTTTTCTTTTGTTAACATACAATGTATTATTTGTTTCAGAGGTACAGGTCTGTGATTCAACAGTCTTACACAATTCACAGTGCTCACCATAGCACATACCCTCCCCAATGTCCATCACCCAGCCACCCCATCCCTCCCAAAAGGTGACTTAGAGCAAACTTTTCCATAGGGTCCCTGACTGGAGAGACTTTCTGAATTCAGCTCTTGGGCCAATTAAAAGTAAGCTTATCATGATAGGCCAGCCCTTTCCTATAGACTTCTTCTAATAGGTAACATAAGGCATATGAAAGAAAATACAGGCAATCAAAACCTTAAAAGCCAAAATTCACAAGAGGATACCAAAGTATGATCAAAATACATATCTTGAGAGGCGCCTGGGTGGCTCAGTCAATTAAGCGGCTGACACCTGGTTTCGGCTCAGGTCAGGATCTCAGGGTCCTGAGACCAAGTCCCTCTGGGGCAGGCTCTGCGCTCAGCAGGGAGTCTGCTTGGGATTCTCTTTTCCCTCTCCCTCTGCCCCTCCCATGCTTGCACAGGTGCTCTCTCTCTCTTTCTCCTTAAAATAAATTAATTAATCTTTTAAAAAACACACACACGTCCTAAGAAACAAATTTAACATTGAAAGTCTCAGTGAAGCTATCAAAGCCCAAGTTCAAAGTCAGACTTAATCACATCAGAGGGCACATAGGGCCTCAGATACATGCATTGTTATCTAGTCAGGGGTCCTGGTCAATAGCTCTCTCTAAGAGTCTGGAACAAATCTTGTTAAAATCTCCAAGTTGTTAAAGCTTAATCAGCCAAAGACTACCAAGAACCAACTAGCAGTCAGATAGGATCAGATTTATTAACTCTCAAGAAGGAACTGTAGAATATCACTCAACCAAAGGGAGGAGTGAACCCTGAAATGTTATTCAACTAAAAGAGGAGGGAAACAATTTTTGCAAAGCTGAGTTTGTGCTGAACATTTCTGAAGAGGGTGGAAAAGGAGGATCCATTCTGAATTCCGCTCTTCCCAAAGTAGAATTAGGAAAAGTGGGAATTAACTAGCAATTGGGTGCTGTCATGAATTAAGGGCAATTTAGCAATTAGGTATCTATAGTAATAAATGAAAATATGTCCGGGGCATCATTGGTAAGAAAGAAGTAGTCACTCAGAAAGGTCTTGCTAAAACATTTTATAACACATGAACTTGAAAGAAACAATGTTTTCAGTTTGCAACTGGCTATATCTTGTCTCCCCATCCTGAGTGGAAGGACTACTTTTTCTCTTTTCAGTTTTCTCTGGGCTGGTTTTCTCTCTATCAGTTCTGGATGGAGTTTGGCTTCTTCAAATTATATTATAAATACTCCTTATTAGTTTATTTTTAGTTTTTTGAATCAATGTCTAAACAAAATACCACAGTTTCAATGATTGAAAAAAGAATGCAAATGTTACAAATCTCATGATACAATGTTATTTTATATTTAACAGAAGTGTGGAGTCAGCAGACAAAGAAGGAAACACAGCAGTATCAATTTCTTCATTAAGAGACACAAGAAATAAAATTTGAATTCTACTTTTAAGTTATAGGGTTACTAAGAACTGATATAAAGACAATGGTATAAATGGTAAAAGGAGATTAGAAAATGTATTTCACTTCGTATAAGCCACTGTCTTTGATATCTGGAAGAACTATTAAAAGAACTATTAAGTCAATTAAACTATTGATTGAGAAATACGGGCATACTATGAAGATAACAACCAGAAAACCAATAGAAGAAATGCTTATAAATTCTTGTGTTTGTAGGCTGAAACTGTTGGCAAGTGTATGAAGTAGGAGACTGCCGTCTTTTGTCTTGTTCTTGGTATTGCCGTGGTTGCTTTGTGTTTTTTAAGCTAATGTATATACAATTTTAATGATTAAAAAAAAAAGTATGAGAAAATTATATAAAATGTTTAACATTTTACTGAAGCATCTAAATGGAGATTTGCATAACTGAAAAAATATGATTGTTTTGGATTTAAAGCATCAATATTATAAAGACATCAATTCTCCCTATGCACACATACATATGTGTAGATAGAAGTATCCTCAAAAATAACAGATTTTTTTGTTTGTAAATGCACATGTGTAACTTATAAAAACTTGGCCCTGTGAAGAGAAATAGATGTGTAAAAATTGTCAGAAGAAACCACGTAGAGAAGTTTTACTGGGTAATTTTCCAAAATTCATATTAAACATACATTAATTAAAATGATGTGCTATAGTCACAGGGATAAACAGACAAAAAGATCAGCAGATCATAATAGAAAACCAGGGGGAATAAAAATGTTAGTAGATACGTGTATTGTCAACTTGCAATTCAAATCACTGCAGAAAAAATGTATTGTTTATTCAATGATGTTGTGATAACTTCCTACATTTTATGAAATAAATGAAATTGAATCATTCTCTACCTATTATAACAAAAGAAGTTCAGATGGATCAATATTCTAAATTTAGAAGAATGAAAACATAAAAGTACTAGAGGAATATAATGGATTTACACACACACACACAGGATCTTGGAGTGGGAGGGACTTTCTAAACCTAAAATAAAACTTCAGACTAACAATTTTGTTTATAAATTTTTTTTACAACTTCTATAATAAAATTCACTCTGAACAAAGTATAATAAAAGCAAGGAAAAAAAGGCAACATTTGTGATAGTAATGATTTCCATAAATTATTTATATAAATCATAAAAAGGAGCAATGTAATAAGAGAAAGGGAAACAATTGATAGAAAAATAATAAAAGGATATGAAAGGTACATAGAAAAAAGTGACTTGGAAATATTTTTATTTATCTTTACTTTAGAAATTTTGTAAATATAAACATTATAATATTAATGTTAGGAAATAGCCAATATTCAACAATTGAAAATGTACAAATCTGCAATTTTATAGTTTTCAACCTAAGTATCATTAATTTTAAAGCAATGTGGAAGCAGATACTCCAACACTTTTTGACTAAATTGGAATAAACAGTTTGAAAAACCTTTGGCAATATCAAAGTTGAAATTCTGCGGATAGATCCACTTATTTTTGTATCCACTGACATTAATTACAGCATTGTTTTTTATAGCAAATAAAAACTAATTTGGGGAACAGTTTAATAAATATTATCTAATAGAAATAGCTGGTTTAAAAGAATAAGGCACATTTCTACACATTGATATATAAAATCTGCAAATATTGTTAATGTAAAGTGATACAGAAAACCTTTGTACTATCTCTGTATGCATACCCAATTGCCTGGAGAGGCTTTGAAATGGACTGCAGTGACATAAAATAAGTGGTGGATGATTTCTGTCTGGGGCATAAGACCAATGGCTTGTATTCTAAGGGACACTTATTTTCTATTCTAAATTATTTTGCACTATTTAATTTTGATGTTTATATATTATTTTCATATCTTTAAAGCTGAAATTTTTTAAAATGATACTCTTATTAAAACAGTATTGTTTGCAATGCCTAAAACATCCATATTATCCCTTAAATTTGAAACTTTGCCAGTCCTGCATCCTCCAATTGGGCTGTTCTTAACTTCCAGACAACTTTTATTCCCCAACTCATCTTTCTTTTTTTTTTTTTCCCCAACTTATCTTTCAAGCTTCAACTTCCATGTGACTTATTCTAGGAACTTACTTCTATGAACCGTAAGACTTGCTTAAGAGGGGGGTGGGAGGATGGGTTAGCCTGGTGATGGGTATTAAAGAGGGCACATTCTGCATGGAGCACTGGGTGTTATACGCAAACAATGAATCATGGAACACTACATCAAAAACTATGATGTACTGTATGGTGACTAACATAACAATAAATTTTTTTTTTTTAAAAGATGCCCTTATATGAAAGCACTCTACACTCACTGACTTTAAGGTACTATCATCTTATTTCATAATTGTCTCTTTTGGTGTCCCTCAACATTACCAAATTTCCTGGAAGAAAACCACATTGCTATATTCAGAACTGTAACTCTTGCAGCTAAAATAGATCTTAGGATATCATTTATACTCAATAAAATATGTAGTGGTGTTAACGGAACTCTAGATAAAATCTAGGAAATATAATTGGGGAGAAGAAAAACAAGAAAAGGCAGAAGAAATCAAAATTTTTACTTGCCTAATCAATAATTTTGTCTGTGACTTGACTTTGTCCTTGGTTGCCAAAGTAGGACTTAAGCAGCTTTCAGATTCATAGATGATAGTGACATCAGTGTGAGAGGGTCTTCAAGGATATGCTCAATGAGGTATCCCAACAAGTGAGGCCAAATAACACAGTTGTCTCTGACAAGGAGTGACATCAGTGTGAGAGGGTCTTCAAGGATATGCTCAATGAGGTATCCCAACAAGTGAGGCCAAATAACACAGTTGTCTCTGACAATCCTTGTCTAAGAACATTGTAGCCACCCTGTATGGAAAGTAGAGAGCCTGTTTGGTAAAAATCTAGGTTATTTTTAGAAGCAATCCAGACAGTACTGTAAAGAAATACATGGGGTAAAGGAGTGGGAAGTAGCCTTTAGTGTGTAACTTTAATGTCTTCAACTATAATTTATGTCACTTCAACAAGGCCATTACTCCATAATAAAAAATTCTTCCTTTTTGTTTTACAGGAAGATTGAAATTGAAATTAACACCTAAATGTAGAAGCATGATGAACTACCTGTCGGTAAGGTCTGCTTGTACTTTTATAAAGTTCAATATCTAGTTCTTCTTGGGTACTGTGACTCATTTTCATTGAAATCATTTGTGGCATTATAGAAAGAAAAGAGATAGTATACTCTTAGTAGTATATGAAATTTCTTCTAGGTTCACATAATATCTGGTGCATCTTTACAGCCTAAGACAATTTCATGTTCACATTCATATCATTTATTACCCAGTAATAAGAAGGCAAAATGAAAAAAAAAATGGCTGTAACAAGCAAGCAAAAGAACAGTTTTGAGGCTAGAAATTTATTACTAAACTTGGATACAGGTACTTTGATGCTGCAAACCGCTATCCTGTTTAGAATTATTAAAATCAATATTAAATGTCTCATCACCGTTTTCATTCCCCGGATACTATAACTGTTCTCCATAGACTTAAAAGTGAAAATACTGCTATTATTCAATTTAGCTGGCTATGCTAAACTAAACAATCTTCCCTTCTGCAATATTTACAGATGTTGTATATCACTCTTTTGATCAAACGAATGTGACTTCACAATCTTTTGCTATGTAATCTTACTATAGGGCTATAACTCCTAGTACTTTTTCTTTATTAACATCTACCTACTCAGGAAAAGTAAGATGTTTTAGGACTAAGAAGGAAAGTCGAGGAAATAATTTGAACTATGTCAAAATATAGGATCAACTTACACACCTATAAATAATAGCATGTATATAAACTTTAAAATAGTTAAGAACTGCTGTTATTATTGAGTAATGACCGCAGAAAATCATCTTTCTTTGCCCTCCTCCGTCTTTCCCATCCTCATCACAATTTTCTTATCTTTCTTCTGAACTAAACAACAATCCCAACAAAGTACCCACTTATCCTATCCTATTATTACTTCTCAATCTCTCATTAATCCCTTGGCCATTTGTGGACTTTTATTGGCAGATGAGTTTCAAGCTTTGACTTTACATTTACTGCTCTGTCCAAATCCCAGACTAAGCTTCCTCAAACCAAACTAGTATCAGTCTTTCCTGAAAGGATCACAAGATGAAGGTACAATGTAGACCTTTTAAATTGCAACTGGATGTGCCTTCTGCAATATACCATGGACACACACTGCTGCTTGTAGCATCTCTGGCACAGTTCCCAGTCTCCTCTAGAGGACTGATACCAATTATCCTCAGCTTCCCACTGAAGTGATTCATGTAGTTATTATCCAGAATTCAGGAGCACAAAGAAAGAGAGTGAGAAAGGAAGGAAGGAAAAGGAAGAAAGAAAGAAAAAAACTCAGTTGTCCCACAACTTATTCCAGTATTTTTTTTTTTAAAGATTTTTATTTATTTATTTATTTGAGAGTGAGAGGGAGAGAGAGAGAACACTACTGGTGGGGATGGGCAGAGGGAGAGAGAGAGAAGCAGGCTCCCCTCTGAGCAGGGAGCCCAATGTGGGGTTCTGTCCTAGGATCATGACTGGAGTTGAAGGCAGATGCTTAACTGACTGAGCCACGCAGGTGCCCCTCCAATATTTCTTTCTTTCTTTTTCTTTCTTTCTTTCTTTCTTTCTTTCTTTCTTTCTTTCTTTCTTTCTTTCTTTCTTTCTTTCTTCTTTCTTTCTTTCTTTCTTTCTTTCTTTCTTTCTTTCTTTCTTTCTTTCTTTCTCTTTCTTTTTTTTAATTTATTTGACAGAGAGAGACACAGCGAGAGAGGGAACACAAGCAGGGGGAGTGGGAGAGGGAGAAGCAGGCTTCCCGCGGAGCAGGGAGCCCGATGCGGGGCTGGATCCCAGGACCCTGGGATCATGACCTGAGCTGAAGGTAGACGCTTAACGACTGAGCCACCTAGGCGCCCCACCAATATTTCTTAAGAATGATCATTCACCCCCTGCATCAGAATCCTCCCAGATATTGATTTCTTAGTCCACACTGGGTAGCTATAGAAACAGAAACTTGGAAGATGAGCACTATTTAAGTTAAATAGTGGTTAAACTACTTTAAGGAACATAAGTAGCTCCAGGTACCCATTTCAAATTAAAAAGTTCCCAGCCCCACTCCAGAGATTTCTTGCTACAGAATGGGGACAATGATAGTAATGATAAAATGATGCTGTTGATGGTAATGATGAAAATGCTTCTCAGTTAATACATTTTATTGTTGCAGACAAGACCACAATTAACATTTAAAATGAGCATGATGATTATGTTGGTGATACTAGATTTGAAACATATTGTTCATGACACTTTCCTGTCCAAATTATGCAAGATCTATTATTTCCCAGGTTGACTGACAATGCAAATGTTCATTCCTTATAGCTGGAACTTTACCTCCTACCAACAGAGGTGTGGCCTTGCCCTTGTATCTATTGGTCCATGGTTAAGGGCATAGTAATCCAACATTAGTGTGTTTCCCAAAGTAAGGATTTGTTCAGGATCATACACCACATTCTGCATTGTTTTTATAGTGGTTCTTCTGAAATTTGGTGAAGCTTATGCCTTCTTGTAACTGCCTCATCAAGAAAAATAGAAAAACATCTTCACAAGAAAATAAGAGTCTATAGAGTGTAAATATGAGAAAGGAAACCATTTCTCACTGTCTGGCCACACTTCATGTCATACAAAGAAGGAACAGTATTTGTAGATACTTGTCTCTGAAGCAATATACATGGTTTACAATAACATATTTAGTTTCTTAACCTAGAACATGTACATTTCAACTATTAGATTTTTCAGGAGTTCTTCCCAGTGACCAGTGGCTACGCATTTTATTTCCATTTGTGAAAACTCAAAGTAGAGGCATCTAGCTTTCCCAAAGAGAGGGAAACAATAATTATTTCTACCATTCCAATTTATCTATCTGTCTTACTGTCTTTCTGACTATCTATATATTTACCTATTGTTATTCTTACATAATATAGCTCTAATATTCAGCTACAGGTAAAATACATGAAAAGCAAATGATAAATTAACCAACCAAATATAATAATAAAAATAGAGCAAAATTTAGGATTTAACTAATTACCAAAGGTTATGTTGTGGCAGGGATAAAGTACAACTCCTTTTTTATTCCAGAAACATTCAGGTCTGAGATTACAAAGGACTGTCCCAAGGGTGAAATTAGTATGTGATGTGAAAAGTGGATACCCCACGAAGAATGGCGATCATGAAAATGTGACCTGGGAAATCCTGTCTACTGAAATGCTGCTTTAAGATATCAACCTCTTAATTCAAACTCAAGGCAAATTAGATGAGTCTTTGTTAATCTTAAGCATCTCAGTGTTTGCCTGAAATGAGAAAGGCTTCAAATAAAATAAAAGCCAGTATTATAATAATTCATAATATTATATTCCCATTTTTATGTGCATATCAGATGCCTCTACTGCTTTTCAGTCTTACTAATCTTTATTGCCTTAAATATATCCTTGGTAGTTAATTATAAATTATTAATGTTCCATAATATAATGTGGAAGACTCATGGGATGAATCCTAAAATAAATCTAAAAGAAAACTGTCTAATTTTTTGATAGTGATAATGCCATTGAGACCCGTAGGCAATGAGACTTTAAGCTAACTATATGTATACATATATATCTATGTATGTATACATATATACCTATATCTATATCTATCTATCGATTCACAAAGAGGAAATTTTATCTATTCTCAATATGCTGTATTATTTGAGACTTTTATTTTTCTTACACTATGAGAATAGGTACTGAGGCCATTTCTGTCTTCAATAAAATGAAAATCTCTCAAATGACATCACAAACCTGTCTATTTTCTTTTGCTGACTTTAAATAAGTGCACTGTTTCCATCTGGGCCCTGTGAACTTTGAAAGACTATGTAAAACTGAAAGTAGCCAAAGGAGAAGGGACCATTCCCCAGATTCTATTATATAAGTGCACACATTACTAATTATATATTATTTACACATATACACTAACACATTAATGTAAAAAGTAGCATAACTATCTCTCATTATACAATAAAATATACTCCATATGATAGCATATATAATGAATTCACCACGCTCTTCATTAAGTAATTTTAACAGTACTTTTTTGCCTAGCAACTGCAAATTCAAATTTTCATAGAAAGAGACTATGAATAAGTATTTCAAAACACTGTACAAACAGAAGGTCCCAAAATATTCTTAATTTGTTATAGAGAAAAATTTCCCCATTTTTCTCATATTATGGGTGCATAATACATTTTCTAGTAATGAATTCAAGACAAGTGATAATTAAATAATAATTTTATATTTATGGTAATTTTATTTTAATTGTTGAGTCTTCTGAAATAGAATATGGATATTAATCATCAAATATAGTGATTAAATACCAAAATCACACAAAAATAGAGAAACTACATCAATGGCACAGAGTTACATTATACAGAGAATATTTAATACATATTTTTGGTGGCTATAGAAGGAAACAATCTGTCTACCCATTATTTAGCAATAACTCTCTACTATTTCCTCTCTCCCTTCTTATCAAAAATTATAATATTAATAAATTAGCATAATATGCTATCATTTATACCCAAAGATCCTGTCTTCTTAGCATATCAATCTTTTCTCCTTTATTTAAAGGAGGTATAAATTCAGCCCGATCATTAGGAAGCAAAAGTCATTTGTTTTAATAAATGCTTGAGTGAGAGGAGTGCCCATGTGGGTTTGAACAACCCAGTTATAAGGACTCAGTTCCATTAACTTCTCCAGAAGACTATTCTTCTAGATGACATCATCATTTAAACCAAAACTTTAGTGCCTTGCAGAAACTTCAATAATAAACTCTGGCTCACTTGGTGCATTTTATTTGCATATGGTGCATTTTATTAGCATTCTATTCTAACTTGAAAATCCTGGGGTCATTGGTGATTGCTTTCCTCCCTATTATGCCACAGCATTATAATCATGTTCAGGATGGTTGAATGATGAAGATGTGGATTATCCTGGTATAGGGAAGTATATCATGCAGTTGAACTGTGGTACCATGAAAGAAAAACCAAGACAATAAATGCTAGAAAGCATTTAAATAGCAAGGAGTCATGAGAACAGTGCCGGTGAAGAGATCCAAATAGGAAATCAAAATAAGTAGATATAAGCAGACATTGGCTTATGCTTTTTAATCAGATGCCAGGAGCAAAACCTTGGCAGAAGTGATAAATCTGTAGCCATTTAATGGCATACAGAGATCTCTGTATTTGATCAGGTCAATGTTTATATTAACTGTGGTAGAAATCATTGAGCATTCACCTCTAACCCTGAAAAATGAATCAGCAGGTTAGAAAGTGTATTTAATTCATTAGGTAGCATGTATTCACCCAAACAAAGAAAGATGGTAAATTGCAGGAAAAAAAAAAAATCAGTATCTAATTACTTCATGTTTTAGACAGAGATACTTAAATTCTATTTATATTTGGTAATATGTTAGTATCTTAGATAAAATGAGCCAAAAAATTCATGTAACTAATAAAAACTGCATTTAAAAAAATTTATTTAAATTCGATTTAGTTAACATATAGTGTATTATTAGTTTCAGGGATAGAATTTAGTGATTCATCATTTGCATACAACACCTAGTGCTTTACATTGGTGCCTCCTTAACCCAATTACCGCATCCCCCCACCCACCTCCCCTCCTGCAGCAACCCTCAGTTTATAAAACTGCATGTGTAAGCCTGGATAAAGAAACCTGCATTCCACGAAGGGCACTCAATGACAAGTTCAAGCTGCACAGCCAGAGAGGTATTACAAAACACTTCCCCAAATAAAAGATGCAAGTTAAAACCCTTACTAGGTCTCCTACTTGGCATTTCCTTCAGGAAAAAGAAAAATACAAATTCTCTGTCAAGCTGAAGGTATATACAAGAGACCTGCCCCCAACATAAGATTTCAAAATTATTTCCCTCCAGAGCCATTTTTTGGTAATCGTACTTGTGATCTATTACCATAACATGCTTCTCTTCTGGTGTGAATTTCCTCTAATCTGCAGTGGAAAGATGAAAACTACAGTTTGAATTAAATTCTGTCAGGAAACTAGGTGATCATATAATTCAATGGATTGTCAAACAGTATCAATAACTTATTTGTTAAAAAATAATGTGTTTCACATGAGGAAGGGCAGAGAAGACAAAAGATTAGTCAAGGAGAAAGAATAAAAATTGTGCAACACTTTATAATCTCTTTCTATAGAGAGAATTATGCAGGTCTTGTCTGTAAAGTATGGAGCAGGAGTCTACAAAGTACACAAAATGTAGTTTTATTGTTTTTATTGGCAAAAATATAATCTTGATCTTTGATAAATTGTCCAGGGAATAAGCCCTACAAATCTGAGCAATAAGTGAAAATCTCACTATAACCTGCATACCTTAGCACTTGGAAGAAAACAGGTCGTTAGAGAATTTTACTTAAATTTATATTTCCAAATTTCAGCCAGCAACATAGGCAATCTACCACTCATTTTAACTATTTGAGAAATAAGAAACAGAGATGCAAAACTTTGTGTTTTTTTCCTGTTTGCCATCTAACTGCTCTGTATGTATGGGTGGATATAAGTGAAGAAATTTTTGACATTAACTATTCAACTAAACTGTCAACTGTGCTTGAACATGAAAGAATATATTGAATGATTAGAAGGCTGGCAAGTGCTGTTTGCCAATTTGCAATGATAATTGAACACAATAAACTGTAGCTGTATTGTTAGTGATACAAGTGTCTGGAAATGTAAGTTTAATTGAACCTCTCTTTGCCATCCTCCCTGTAAGCAATTCCCCATTTAATTTAACCAGTACTTGTCATTCTCTTGCTAGTATATGCTAACTGATACACAGGGATGCTGAATGCTTAAGAACAAAAAGCTACTCTCTAGCAACCCAGAAAAAGTTTGTGTACGAAAGCCATTTAATATTTTAACAAACTATCAAACCCAAATATAAAAAAATTGTTTTTATAGTTGTGTTCACAAATTTATTTCAAATACGTATCTGACCTGAATTAGAAGGTGAGCTGTTTTAATTACTTTATACTTAAGAATATTGATCAAAGTATCTGGCACATATTCAAGGCTCAATGCACATGCTCTAGAGAAATAAATGCTATTTATCTTCTTCTTTTCTGTTGTTCCTCTCAGTCCCTTTTCTATGGATATCCATCCCATTTGTTCTTACCCATCTTTATCCGTAACATATTCACACCTCATTCGACTTAGTTTTGTTCCTTGAATATGACAAGAAAACTTCCTTCACGGGAACTTTTCCAAAAACTTTGTTAGCTCTCCTACTTACCCTCTAGACCTTGGATCATCAACATATTCTCAGGAAATTTGCCATACTCTGAATTCTATTTTGCTTTCTAGTTTCATCTGTCCTTCAGAATCTTTCTTTAAAATAGTATATATTTATTAGTAAAATTATTTTTAAATATCCCCCTGTCAGATACTGAGTGTATTTTTACTCATTGCCATATGTCTGCCAACAATATATGCTCCAAAGTATAACCACTGAATGAAGCAGATGAGTATAAGCCTGATACAATAAATGTCTAGATTCTTAGGAAACTTCCAGTGCATGTTAGATTGCCCACACAGATTACTCTCAACAAGTGGCACCTCATTCAAAGACTCTCCCATGGCCTTGCTTTTTTTTGATACATTCATTTCCTTTTGAAGTCCTTTTTCTTTTGTTGAGATCTAGTTGGGGAACATGTCTCTCTTGAAGGAGGCAATGTTCGGTAGAGCAGTGTTCCCATTTCTAGACATGCATCAGAAGCATCTGACACTGATTCTAGGCTTGCTATTACAGAATTTCCTGGAATGGGCCCAAGTAATAAGGATGTGTGTGTGTGTGATATATGATATATTTAAAGTATATATAAATATGAAGTGTATATATATCAAGTGTGTGTATATATATATACATATATATATAAAGTATATATGTGTGGGTGTATATATATTATATATACTTCAATTTCTGTGGTAATTCTGATGCTATTGATATAGTACTCTGAATCAGAATTTTAGTATTAGATCCCCTGTTGGGTCCTTATGAACTGAGAAACCATCATTCTCTATCCTTAGTTTCCTTAACTTCAAAATGTAGAAATTATACAGCATTGACTATAATCCTTCGAAGAAATATATAATCCTAAAACTTGACAAAAACAGATGGTTTAAAGACTTTAAAATTGATGGCACCATGAGGTCTATTTCCCTATATAAATAAAGGCATATACTTCTTACAATTGCCTGTACAGTAGGTGGAAACATCATAGTTTCATGAAGAGTAGTATTGGCCTCTATGATGCAGTTTATTTTACATAACATTCCAAACCTTGAAACTTTATTTTAACATTAAAGAAACCACAATTTATAATGAAAATAATTAATTCAAATTAGAATAGGTGGAAACATCATAGTTTCATGAAGAGTAGTTGGCCTCTATGATGCAGTTTATTTTACATAACATTCCAAACCTTGAAACTTTAACATTAAAGAAAGCACAATTTATAATGAAAATAATTAATTCAAATTAGAATATAAGCCAAAGTTATTTGCCAGATATTAATACCCAAGACTAGATATCAGAGTTTCATTTACTAGCTCCCAAGAGAAAAAGACACTGACTTGTATGACTTTTCCACCCATCTGCAGTCATTAAATGTAAGTAATAAACATGAATATGCACCAAAGCACATATCAGAACTGGCAATCAAATTAGTGTCAATTGCATTCATAGCAGATTTTTAAATGCCTTTAATTCTACTAGAAACAGAAAGAAGAACATTTCACACTGCCATGAATGTCCCTTTAGGATGTATAAATCTGAAATAGAATTCCTGTGATGAGGCAGGCTAGAATTTGACTAGATCTGTAGAGCTGACAAAAGCCATGTTGAAATGGGATTGACCTGTAGTTCCTCATACTCAAATGTTCCTACTGAGAGAGTGTGAATTCTAACATTGGGTGGTAATGCACTTTTGACACCAAATGGTTTTAAGGTCAAAGAAAAAGAGATGTAAAAATAAATTCTGAGCTTTCACACACTTGAAAAGCCACATGCACTTAATTTTTTTTGTGAAACAGTGTTTTATGAATATAATTTTTAACCAAAGCTACCTTTCCTAAAGTTAGTGCTCTCTTAAATCAAGAGATTATGTATCTTCAGAAACTGTACATTTTCTTAAATTAAACAAGATCTCTTTTAATATCTCTTTAATAAAGAGTGAAGTACCAAGTGAAGGCAAGTGAAGGCAAGATACTTAGTGAAGTCTTGTAAGAAATTGAGAAAAGGTGAGTGGGGGAATTTGAAGCAAGGAAATAGGAGGTTTTCTTCTGTGAAAACTGTAGATTCTGAGATTTTACCTGATTTGCAAGCTAACAAGCTAATCTATGATAGTTTAATGAACACTGACAGAAGATACAAGATACCTCAGTCAGAGACAAAGAATGGTTTATCACTCACAGTAATAACAGTAGTCAGAGTACAGCATTTTCCTGTGCTGTTTCCTCAAGCCCAAATTCCTCAGGGAAATGTAAAGAAGACAAAATGATATCTGTACATGCAATGGATTGCTATGGACAGCAAGCATGTCTGTCTTTTGCTCCAGAGAATATCAAGCAAACTATCCAGAGAGTGAAAATATGTCTAGCTTCCAAGGATAGAAGCAAACTTACTCTTTGCTCCAAAGGGTGACAATATCTCTGTCTTCCAAGGCTGTTCACTATATACAAAAGATATTCCAGAACACAGTCAGTGCTTCTGTTCACAAGACATGCAGCAATGTGAGACACATGAAAAATTGTCTCTCAACCCCTGTGAAACCACATTTCATATTCTGCAAGCTAGGGTCAAAGAAGGTAGACCTATAGCCCCTGATCACAGAAATAACAGTGGAACTATTAAAAAGCTATAAAACCAAAAAGACAATGAGAACAGAATGTTAGACAACTGTTGACAAAAAATTGGACAAATGAAGGACGGATGGTAACCTACATTTCAGATTGAAGAACATCTAAGTCTCAGCAGGGTAAAGATAGAGGAATTCTAATAATAAGCAAGACCATTAAGATCAGAAAACTGAACACATCCTCAGGAATCTGAGGTTCCTGCTATTGCTGAAGGCCAGGATGTAGGGATTGGTTGAACATAGGAAGATTAGCTAGAGGTTTGTATCAGAAGTTAGAGGGGAAATTAGGTCACCTCTCCCGGATGTAGTAGTCAGGAAACTGGCCTCTCTCATTCCATCAGAGATGGAAGGCAGAGCAGAGTGGGGAGATTGGGAGCATTTTGAAAAGATTTGGTGAAAATAGACAAATTGAGAACCCCAGCCCCATAAATTCTGAGAACCAGGCTAAAACTGATCAATCCCTTCCCATGCCAACTCTCCTGCAGGCAGATTACAGGACTCCTCCCTGGATAAAGTGACAGAAGAGACAATATGAGAAACCAATGACATTTTATTGCTCCCCAGTGAAAGAGCCTGATCTCCTGTGATGTAGCCCCATCAGTGGGAAAGCTCCGAATGAACTCTAACTTACAGTGACTCATTCTTTTATGCGGTTGTTAGAATACTGGATCAAGTCAATGTCTTCATTATCTAAGTAGCACACTAAAAAAAAAACAAAAAAAAAAACAGCAAACCTCATGGGTGAGATATAGGATATCCTACCAACACAGAGTGAAATACAAACAACTGAAAACTCCCATTTTAAACTGAGTATTGATAATACATACATAGTTTGCTAAATATGTGCAATAATTAGGTGAATTAAGACAGGCATGACTCATAGAGATATCTGTGTAGGTATTGGTCTTTAAACAAAGCTTTGAGATTAAAAAGTTATTTTAGTTGTTGTTGTTGCCAATTTGTCAATTTTACTATTTAGTTCAGATCCATAGCAAGAGAGAGTACAGACAGCATTACATTCTATTTTCATTAAAAAATATAAAACAGTTAACATTCCTATTTTAGGCTATATATAAAAGAAAATGAATGGTTATTAGTGGCATAGCCTCTCAAGTAATTCTTCTATAAATTCTTCTAATTTGGAAAAAGAATCAAAGGTGAGCAATCTGATAAGGCAATATTCTGTTCTTCAAATAGAGATTTCTATCAGTCTACCCAATTAATCAGATATGGTTGAAAAGTATTTTCAGTAGTTAACAAAGATTGGTCTATACTCTATTAGTATTATGAGAATAGAATTGGAATGAATGCTTTTTTGAATTTAGATCCATTTGCACTCCCGTTAATAATGCCTTCAATTGACTGAAACCAGCCAAAAAAATCTGCAATTAAGTGTCATTAGTCAAATTCACTTAAACTGGGTCTTTGAAGAGTCTCTTCCAAGATGTTAGGTTTCACTGAATATACCGTAATATTCTGGTGTTTAATGTTCAAGTCTTAAATTACCCTGTCAGTTGAAATGCAATGGACTTGGTAGTTGCTGTTACATATCTTGTCACAATTTCTAAAGAAAGATATGAAAGTTTATATGTTAGGGTGACTTAGGCTACAAGTAACAGAAAAATCTAGCCTAGATAGCTAAAAGGGAAGAAAATTTGAAATATCCCAAAAGGCTTGTTTAATTCAGAGTAGCTCCCATCATAGTTGAATGACAGTTGCAGTGATTCCAGGCATTTCATCTGACAACATAATATGCAGAAGGAGAAAAGGAATTGTCTCTTCCAGTTTTCCTGTAGACATTCCAGGAGACCTATCATTGTGTACCAATGCCCAGAAATTTGTCATATGCTCAACCTTTGATCAATCACTGGAAAGAGAAATAATATTATTACAATAGGCTCAGATTTATAAGATTTACCCCTTAGCTGGGCATGGAGTAACTTTCTTAGGGATGTAAACCTGAACAAATTGTGATTTTTTGCAAAGAAGTGAGGGATGATGTCACATCGGTAACCTACAGTTTTTTACAGACAATAAACTGTAGAAGAGATAAAAAAAAAATCAGCAGAAAGTCTCTAAAACACAGAAAAGTGCATATACGCACATGTACATGTGTACATGCACACACTCTCACACAAAATTGCTTAAAATGAACATAAATTAAAATAAAGTTATGCAATACTTGTGAATTTCTTTAGGAATTAACTGATACGGAATTATGATTTATGAGTGTATCAGTCACTGCCTCCAGGGAAACAGAATAGAATACACACATAAACAATTTATTTCAAAGAACTGGCTTACACAATTGTGGGGCTGGTTTGAAGTCTGTAGGACATTCCTTCAGGCTAGCAACTCTCAGTCAGAGGTTAATGCTGCATGTGTTCTTGAGGGAGAATTTCTTCTTCCTCAGGAAAACCTCAGTTTTGCTCTAAAAGCCTTTGAGTGACTGGATGGGCCCACCCACATTTTTGAGGATAATATCCTTTCCTTAAAGTTAGGTGATTGTAGTTGTTAACCACAACGACAGAATTCCTCACTGTAATATTAAGAAGAGTGTTTGATTGATTAACTCGGCAGCATAGCCTAGTAAGATGACCCATAAAACTAATCATCATAGCTGTTTTTTCTTTGACTCACTACTTTTAACACAGAGGAAAATAGTGTGTATTTCTTGCATTCTCAGCTCCTCAGATACCTTAACATAAATAATGGAAGTCTCTTATCACCTCCTGCTGTATTTACGTATTTATTTATGTTAAAAGTTTGAGTATAGTTGACATACAATATTACATTAATTTCAGGTGTACAACATAGTGATTCAACAGGTTTAAACATTATGTTATGCCCACCACAAGTGTAGCTATCATCTGTCACCATACAATGCTATTATAATACCATTAACAGTATTCCCTATGCTGTACTTTTTATTCCCATGATTTATTCATTCATAACTCTATCTCCCACTTCCTTTCACATGTTTTGCCCACCGTCTGGCAACCATCAGTTTCTTCTCCATATTTATAGGTCTGATTCTGCTTTTTGTTTGTTCACTTGTTCTGTTTTTTAGATTCTACATATAAGTGAAATCATATGATATTTGCTTTTCTCTGTCTGACTTATTTCACTTAGCATAATACCCTCTATGTACATCCATGTACATATACAAATGTAAACATTTGTCATAAATAACAAAAACTCATCTTTTTTAGGGCCGAGTAATAGTCCATTGAGATCGATCGATCGATAGATAGATAGATAGATCTATATATATAGATATAGTCCATTGAGATATATATATATATATATATCTCACACCTTCTTTATTCATTTATCTTTGCCCACAAAAGATGCTTTCATATCTTGCCTATTGTAAGTAATGCTGCAATAAACAAACATAAGGGTGCATATATCTTTTCAAATTGGGGTTTTCATTTTCTTTGGGTAAATACCCAATAGTGGAATTACTGGATCATATGGTATTTCTATTTTTTATTTTTTGAGGAACCTCCATACTGTTTTCCACAGCAGCTGTACTAATTTACATTCCTACCACAGTGTGCAAGGGTTTGTTTTTCTCCACATCCTCACTGATACTTGTTATTTCTTGTCTTTTTGATTCTAGCCATTCTGAGAGGTGTTAGGAAATAGATCATCTATAGCCCCTTCGCCCCTCCCCCTGCTGGCACTCTCTCTCTCTAAAATAAATAAATAAATAAGATCTTTTAAAAAAACCACACAGAGAACTACTGATAAAACCTACTAATGCGGGGCGCCTGGGTGGCTCAGTCGTTAAGTGTCTGCCTTTAGCTCAGGTCGTGATCCCGGGGTACTGGGATCGAGCCCCCTATTGGGCTCCCTGCTCTGCGGGAAGCCTGCTTCTCCCTCTCCCACTCCCCTTGCTTCTGTTTCCCCTCTTACTCTATCTCTCTCTGTCAAATAAAAAACAAAACAAACAACCAAACAACAACAACAAAAAACCTACTCACGCATCCCACATTCCTTCTTCCAATCATAGGGAAAACCATTATACTTAGGTTGATATATATAATTTATTTGCATGACTTACGTATTATACAAATAATCCTTACACATAACCACATTTAAAGGATGATAGGGTGTGTTCTAATTGGATATGCTATTATAGTGTAAGTAAATTCTTGTAATATTTTAAAATCAACACAAATTTTTCCAAATGTATTCTGGTTGTTACACTTAAATTTGGTTTAGTAATTTTAATAACTAGAGAGTATTTCAATGTACTACTGCAGAAGACTTTATTTCTATGATCCACTTTTTATGAAGCTTCCAATTTATCAATTGCCCACAGGAACTGCAGGCATCCTTTTGCACATAGTGAGATTCTTTAGGCTTTCTTAATCGAAGTGTGGTCTCAGGCTTGCAGAAATCGCATAACCTTGGAAATATAACTTTACACAAAAGTGAATTATACTTCATTAACTAAAGAATTCTATTTTCATATATATATTGATCACCCACTTTTATGGACTGTTTACATTTATTTCCAACTTTTAATTAGATTGCTTATCTTTTTATGTAATATGGGAGATACTTTGATATTTTAAACTCTTATATTTATGTAATATGGGAGATACTTTGATATTTTAAACTCTTATATTTAGCTGGTTACTCCTATATTATTTTTAAGTGTTTTAAAGTTTTGCCTTTCATATTTATTTCATTAATTCATGTGGAATTTGTTTTGGAGTACTATGTAAAATAGGAACCATTTATTCATATGTGTTGCCAAGGTTATCAGTGATAGGTATTGACTATATTTCCATTATACCTATTCCTCATAAAATCACAGTACTACTTCTGTCATATATCAAGTTTTTATATGATTTGGATCTCCTTCTGAGCTCTCGGTTATATTCAATTCTTTTTTTTTTTTTTTTAAAGATTTTTATTTATTTGAGACAGAATGAGAGAGACAGAGAGCACATGAGAGGGGGGAGGGTCAGAGGGAGAAGCAGGCTCCCTGCCGAGCAGGGACCCGATGTGGGACTCGATCCCGGGACTCCAGGATCATGACCTGAGCCGAAGGCAGTTGCTTAACCAACTGAGCCACCCAGGCGCCCGGTTATATTCAATTCTTAAATTCCTTTACAAATAGCATGTGATTGCAGTTATTAAATTTTTACACTAAGTCAAAATATTAGGCAGACCAGGAGAGCCCCTCTCTGCTTCCCACACAAATATAGTTTTCTTCTTTAGAACCGTTTGTCAGTGTTTGACTTTTTACTCATCCATATGAACTTCTGGATCAGATTCTCTAGTTTTGAAAAGAATCCTACTGCAATTTGATTAGGATTGCAAAGAATTTACAAAATAATTCTGGGGAGAACTGACATTGTTAATATATTATCTCCCTATATATGCATGTAGAATGTACCTCCTTTAAAAAATTTTTGTTGTTTAATATTTGTATACATATTAAAATAAATGTTACGATTTTCCCTATAAAGTCCTAGCACATATTATTATTCTGAAATACCTCCTAAGTTTTTACTTTAATATTATGAATGAGGCTATCAAATAGTACATTTTAAACTTTTTTAATAGCTGTGCTTTGATTATTGCATACTATATCCAACAATCATGCTGAACTTTCAGTCTTCATACTATTTTTTTTTTGATAGGATACTTTAAAGTTTCTATATGATCATGTTATCTACAAAGACATATTTTTGTTCCAATATCTAAATGACTTTTCTATGTAATTTTTATTATTGTTTTACTGGCTGAAGCTAATTATAATCTTGTACCAATGGTAGCTTGCTTTTCTGTGTTTTCCCTGTCTTAAAAATGAATGATACTATCATTAATTATGATGTTTTTGTGTTTTACATGGATAATTTTAATAGATTCAGTAAGTTTCTTTCACCCTTATTTTATTAAAATTTCTGTGAAAAATATGACTTTTAGTAAATATTTTGTTCTATGTCTATTGAGATAACCATTTGCTTTTTATCCTGATGAGGTTAATGAGGTTAATTACTTTAAAAGTTATCTTTTACCCATGTTTTCTATAAATGAAAATTACTTGGTGTGATTTTTTTTCTCTTACATATAGTTTCATTAATTTGGCTAACTTTTGATTCTGTAGTTTTCACATTTATGTTCTTAACCACTATACCCTATAATTTATTTTTTGTTACTGTACTTGCCAAATTTTGATTCCTTTCTTTTTCTATTTTGTGAAACTGTCTGCATATGAAAGAAATTGTCTTCCTTGAAAATTTTGTAGAATTCTCCCACAAAAATCTGAATATTATGGTTTTATTCAGTAGATTTTTTTCTTGACTCCATTTTGGTAATTTTTATACTTCTAGGAATGTTTGTTTTACATCTGAGTTTTCTTTTCATTCGAAGTTAGTTGCTTATACTATTCTCATGTAATTTAATACCTATTTGTATTAGTCTGCTTGAGTTATTATAACGAAATAACATAGAGTGAGTGGCTTAACCTACTGAAATTTATTTCTTACTGTTCTGGAAACTGGCCAAGATAGAGGTGCCAGCTGAGTTTCCCTGTAGGGGCCCTTTTTCTGGCTTGCAGATGGCTGCCTTCTGAATATGTCCTCATATGATTTTTCCTTTATAGATGAAAACAGAGAGAGATCTGTCTCCTTTCTCTTCTTATAGGGCTACGAATCCCATCATGTGGGTCTCACCTTCATGACCTCATCTAGTCCTAAAATTACCTCCCAAAAGTTCCATCTCCAAATACCAATATATATGAATATTTGGGGAGGATACAATTTATACGTGTATGCAGATATATCTTGTCTTATTGCACTTCATTTTGCTTTGCAGATAATGTTTTTTTTCCAAATTGAAGTTCTGTGGAAACGCTGCATTGAGCAAGTCTATTGGTGTCACTTTTGCAAAAGCATTTGTTGATGTCTCTGTGTCATGAGACACAATTTGGTAATTGTGGTAATTTTCGCAATATTTCAAACTTTCTCATTATATTTGTTATGGTGATTTATGATTAGTGATTATGACTCATTGAGAGCTCAGATGATGATTAGCATTTTTAACAATGAAGTATTTTTTTAATTAAGGTATATGTACATTGTTTTTTACACATAATGCTATTACACATTTACTAGACTACAATATAATATAAATATAACTTTTATATGTCCTGGGAAACCAAAAAATTTATTTGACTCTCTTTATTGCAATATTCACTTTATTGCAGTGGTCTGTAACCAAATGCACATTATCTCCACAGAACCCGCAATATCTCAAAGGTATGCTTAAATACAATGTATACAAATACAATGTATTTCATAATATGTATATATATCAATTCTCCATGATGTACATTTTAAGTATCTTTTAATTTTATATGTCAATTATATTTCAATAAAGCCATAAAAATATTTGAGGGAACACAAATATTCATTCCATAACACCGATATTTCTTTCTTTTTCATTCTTAATAATTTCAACTTAAATTTCTCTTTGCCACATATGCCCACTTTTTTCTTCCCCATGAGATATCTTTTGGCTTTGTTTAGCGTCTCTCTTAAGTTCTTATTTTCTGGGGTGCCTGGGTGGCTCAGTTGTTAAGCGTCTGCCTTCGGCTCAGGTCATGGTCCCAGGGTCCTGGGATCTAGCCCTGCATTGGGCTCCCTGCTCTGTGGGAAGCCTGCTTCTCCCACTCCTGCTCCCCCTCCTTGTGTTCCCTCTCTTGTTATGCCTCTGTCAAATAAATAAATAAAATCTTTAAAAAAAAACTTCTTATTTTCTATTTAGTTATTTTCTACTCTAATTGCCATAATTATTTCCTCCGCCTTTTCATCTTTTGTTTCTCTCTCTGTTCTTTCCCCTCTTTTCTTCTTTCCCATTTCATGATTTAGAGTCTTGGGTCATCAATTTCTTTTTTTTCAAATTTTGCATTTAGAACTATAAATGCTTCCCTATGTGTTGCTTTTGATGCACCATACTTTTTGTATGTATTGATACATTAATATTCATATCTAAATAGTTATAATTTTAATTATAAATTCCTCTTTGGCTAATTCATTACAGATCAAAATTTTAAAAATTTCAAATGTATGAGGTTTTGTTTCTTCCTAATGTCTAAAAGATTGTCAGTGTATTCATATAATATTTTCTATATTTTCTGTTGTTATCTTTATTTTATGGTTCATATCACTAAATGTTTTATGTGTACTTTAAAAGAATATATAGTCTCTAATTGATAAGCAGGGTTCTGTATGTTCATTAAATCAAATGTATTATGTGTCCTTTTCAGTACTGTATTTTTTTCTTTTTATCAACCAAATTTTTGAAAAAAAATTCAAACTCTTTCCATGTTTTTATATAGGTCAATTATTCTCTTGTTATATATAAATTTTTCAGGAAGAATTGCTTGTTGTTTTTTAATTGATTCATTAATATTTTTGAGAATATATTATGTGACTTAAGAGTGCTATAGTAGTAAAATAAAAATAAAAAAGTAACAATACTGTTCATATCTCATAAATTTTCCTCAAAAGTCTGTAACAGACATTAATATTTATATAAAAGTTTTTTAATTAGTATGTATTTTCCATCTCTGTACTTTGAATATTTCTGAAACATTATATTTTAATCATGTTTGTAAACTTCACATTGTAATATTTTTAAGTTTTTGCTCATCCTGAATATTTTTGGAGTTAACTGTTACGTTTAAACAATTTATTTTTATTACTGAGGCATGTGTACTTCTTTCCACTATCTTATTTTGTATTCTATGTGTTATACTTTTACTTTATTTTCTCTGTCATTTATTGCTTTTTCTTGGAGTGATCATGTAATTCTTTATTCCCTATGTTCTTTATATTCTAATCTGATTCTTTTTAAAGTTAACCATATTTTTTTAACATGGATACCTACAACATGGAAGATTTTTGATCAGCAAGTCTATTCTGCTGCCAAAATCAGTCTTTAAAACATTTTAACTTACCTTCTGTGTATCTTTTATATTATTTTAATCTATTCTTTTAGCTATATCTTGTTTAATTGTCATCCCCCACCTAGTCACTAATACTTATTTGGTTTTTACCTACATTTTAAAGCTCTTAATTAAATTATTGTTCATTTGCAGATATTTTTTCCTACCTTCTGATTTTTTTTCCCTTCTCTCTGTTGTTGCCATTAGGATATCTTTTTTTCCCCCTGGTGTTTCACTACAGTTTATAGATTTGGATTTGTTTTAATTATCCTATCATTCATTGTGCTTTTTTGATCTAAGGGCTAATATCTTTCTGCATCTCTGGAAAATTCTCCCCTGTTAATCATTTTACATACCCTTTAATTCTTAGATATATAAAAATAAATGGCAAGAACTATTGTTCTGAATTTTTTAAAAAGCTGCCAAATTTTTAAAATTATTTATTTATTTATTTACTTTAATAGATTTTATTTATTTATTTGAGAGAGGGAGAGAGAGAGCACAAGCAGGGGGAACAGCCAAGGGAGAGAGAGAAGCAGACTCCCCACTGAGCAGGGAGCCCAATGGGTCCTGGGATCATGACCTGAGCCGAAGGCAGACGTTTAACCAACTGAGCCACCCAGGCACCCTTTAGCTGAATTTTTAAAAATCAATAGACAGTGCGGGTTGCGGCTCAATATTCATTATTGGTTCCTTTATTCTGTTTTACTAAAAACATGCCTATTTTTTTTATGGCGATATTGTGTCCAATTAAAAATGCTTGTATTTACAAACTACCTTCCTCCAGAAAGTTGCCATTCAATGCCGTTCTAGCCAAAGTAAAATTAGTAGGCAGTTGGCTGGGGATCCAAAAAGTTCATTAAAGGGGATAGAGACTTATAGTTAGTGATACTGTTTTGTACACTTAAAATTTGTTAAGAAAAGTAGTGTGTATGTGTGTGTTCATGTTTCTTTTTTTTTTTTTTAAAGACTTTATTTATTTTTCAACAGAGAGAGAGAGACAGCGAGAGAGGGAACACAAGCAGGGGGAGTGGGAGAGGGAGAAGCAGGCTTCCCGTTGAGCAGGGAGCCTGATGCGGGGCTCAATCCCAGGACCCTGGGATCATGACCCGAGCTGAAGGCAGACGCTTAACGACTGAGCCACCCAGGCGCCCCTGTGTTCATGTTTCTGTGTGTATAGGTTAATAAAGGAGCCAAATCCAATCCAAATTCAATCCTAATAAGACATCTAGTCAGTGCAAGATATTTTGTTTCGGGTTTTGGTTTCGGCATTGGTTTTTAGATCAGATAGGTTTGAGACATTAGTGCAACTCAAATATGAGACCAGCAGATGACCATCATTCCATTGGTCAGAGATGGGGGAAAAGAAAGTGGGTAGATTATTTTCAAAGCAAAAAAGATAAACATGACTTGCTTTTGCTTACTTTTGTTTATTCCCACAATCACTGACAATGTAACTGTGATTTTAGTTCCTATTCTTCAATGCAAGTCAATATTAAACTTTATTTATATTGTAGCTAAAATTTTAACTAACTACCCCCCAAAACATTAAGTGTATTTTAATTTTCTTAAATTACTTAACTACTAAATAGCTACACTGTATACCACTCATCATAGTTTGGATAATCTAGTGAGTGAGTCATTGACATTCCATCAATCTTAGTCCATAATAAGGAGATTAGTTTATATTTTACAAGTTTTCATAATAACTTAATGATGTAAATTTTAAATTTATCTTTTGATAAGATTCAAATACATACAGTTCTCTTTCCTTGAGTTATCTATGTAAGAAAGTTTCTGTTGTTAAGATCCAAGCTTCTGTCCTAAAACTGAAACCTTAAATCCTGAGGGATTTCTTACTTTGGGGTTGAGAATAGAGATAAAAATGGCTAAGTATAATGTGAATAGTTTCCAAAACCCTGAACCATTCAGTGAACCTATAAACTTAACATTTTGCTTTCTCTTGATAGCCAGGGCTGTTTTGAGACCAATTTTTGTGGTTTCATTTGGGTTTGGTGTCTAATTCTTACGCCAGTTGGTAAGAATGAGACAATGAACTAAGCCCTAGAGAAGTTTCCAAACCCACAGAGCTCAGCAAAGGGTAGGAATTTTATTTTGAGTTTCAGGTTTCCTAGGGTTTCAAATGAAAGGAAACCAAAAGCAAAATGCAGTGGACATGACATTTGTGAACAAAAACCAATATAAAGTTTGCTTTAACTGATTCAGTGTGGTTGGAGTTACCTTCATCTTTTCATGCAGGAGAGTCTGATTTCCTTCTGATTTATCTGCTGTCCACAGGAAAAAAAGAAAATGATGCTTCATTTAGCCATTCTTAAGATCCAGCTTTTAAAACAAAGGTTCCTTTAGCTTGCTCCCATGTTTACTCATCAAAATTTCCCTAAACATTACAGTTTTCTATACACAAAGTCCTATTTTTCTCTCTCTTATTTTTTCCTCTCTCTCTCTTCCCTTTGTTCTATTATTCAAATTCCTAAGTAACAATTTCATGAAGCATTGTTATCTATTAGTTTTCAAAAGAGAGTAGGAAAGAGTAGGAAAGCATTATAAAATGAACTGTCATTATAATATTTACTTACTGCAAAAAAGAGCTAAACGAAATTCATGTAATTTTGGTACATAAATTTCACACTCATTCATTTTGTAGAAGACACTATGGTGGACTCATTTTTCCTTAACTTCTTGGTAGTCTTGATGACATTGATTTTAATTAAAATTAAGAGAGAGAAATAAAGACTGAAAGTATACATAATTATACATACACATCATATATAATAGAAATCATATAATACAAGGCTAATCCTCAATGCAGTGAAATTATAATGTTTAGATTAAGAAATATGATGGAAAAATTATATCCTCACTTTAACCCAATTAAATAAGAAAGGGTGGTTGTTGGTTCTCATATAAACTACACAAAACTTATCCTTGTAAAGAAAAGAAAATGGCTTTAAGAAATTGAGATACTGTAGACTACCAGTTTCTAGTTAAATAAAAAAAATTATTAAATAAAATGTTCCAGATTATTTTAGCTTCTATAAGAATCTGAGAGAAGTAAGAGAATGAGATGCAATAATCTGTCATCTCTGGCAACTGACACTCTCTTTCCTGCCATTTTTTAAAGCCCTATAATTTGTTTTGTATTCTGTATATACTCTTTTCTTCTATAGATATCAGCACAGCTGATCACTCAGACACCAACATAATATTAAAAAATTTGTCTTCAATAAAATATTTTCAGATTAGTCTGGCATCTAGTAGGTACTTAGTAAGAATCTTTTGAATATAAATACTTCCATTTAGATGCCAGTAGTCTTATGTTAAGCCCTAGCAAATTAGATTTATTAAAAAAAAAGTGTTCCTTCTATGGCAGAAATTTTCTGTCAAGAAAGTCTTTTTATTTAGGCTCTTAGTAGTCACAAAACGAAAAATTTTTATTTTCGGTAGAGTTTTGTTTGGAATATTTATCATTTGTTGTCACCATTGAAACAGATAAGAAATAATAGCTATGAATATCTAAGTGAAAGCTTTGTTTATTGTGCTGGCTTTCAGAGTCAACATTTTCTTCAGCAAAGGTTATAATTGTAAGCCAATACCACACTTTGTTTTTCCCTCTAGCTGTTAGCAGGAAGTTTAACTTGTCTTTGAGGTCTGTCGAATCAAAAACACTAACACTGTTTGCTTTATGTTAATTTTTATTTTTTTTAATTTAAAGGTCAGCTTGGCTGTTTAAGCCATGTCTTATTGCATATTTCCTACTGAAAAAAAAATAAGCTGAGATAATGTCAAGTGACATTTTTAAACTTTGCAAAATACACAGGTATTTTACAAACAATATACAAGTTCTAAATGCTAACAATGAATTACTGAAATCAAGTAACATATTTCAAAGAAACTTCAATATATTTACATCTTCTATATTTGACTACAATCCATTCCCTTTCAAAGTTTTCCAAAGAAGACTGAACTGAGCCTAATTTCTAAATTAGCACAATTAGCATATTTGTTAATTAAATACTGTTTGTATTTTAAATAATTAAGCTATATATCAGCCTTAAATAAGTACTAATTATGTAAATACATTGAAAAGATTTCTATGTCCATTTTAAAATACTTGTGAAAGTCAAGCAAACCTTGCAAATTTAAGACATTATTATTATATAAAAGCCACTAAAAACTTTATAAAAGGCACCATGATTATTTTACTGAAGGGAAATTTATATTTGAAAATAGGAATGTACAACACTGCCTCAGTTAACTAATGTCCACTTTCTAGTCATCATTAGAGCTGAAGGATAAAGGTAAGGGGTCAAGCTCACTAGTATTTTCAAAGAAATGTGGAGTTTTTTGTCCAATTCCAGGCCACAACTTTAAAGTACAGGAGTGTATGTTTTGGTACATCCATACCTGACTAATTTAAAAATTCTGGGTGAAAGAGATGCTACTGGGCAAAATTAGTCTGTTTGCTATAACAGCTGATGCCTAAGTACCTGTCTAAACTTACCTTTACTACATTCCTAGCCTTGAATTCTCTAGTCCATTTTCTACTAAGGAGTGGCACCTGATCCTTTGACACTTTTTTAAAAAGTTGTGTGCTTGTCCTGGACTTCTTTTTTTTTTAATTTTTATCTTTTCATTTTGACACAATTATAGACTTACAGACAAGTTCAAGAATACCAAAAAAATCCTATATAATTCTACATACCTTTTACCACCCAGATACCCCAAATTTTAATATATCTGTATTATATGTAATACATGTATTATATGTACATATATAATATACATATAAGTATATATACATATAACATGCATATATGTATACATATACATACATATGTATACAATGGTAGTTAATATTTTATAATTTATATTCTCTACATATGATATATATGTATATTTTCCCCACAACCACTGGACAATAATTTTCAGACATGATATCCATTTATCTGAAATACTTAAATTTCGTTTTCTAAGGATCAAAGACATTTTCTTATAGAAGTATAGTAAAATTATGAAAAGTCAGGTAATTAATTTGATTTGATTCTCTGACTGATAATATTCAGATTTAATCCATTTCCCAGTAAATTCCAGGGGTGCCAGGGTGGTGCAGTTGGTTGAGCATCCCACTCTTGGTTTTGGCTCAGGTCTAATTGCAGGGTGGTCGAGATCGAGCCCCGCATAGGGCTCCATGCTCAGCATGGAGTCTGTTTGAGTTTCTCTCTCCCACTCCCCTTCCCTCCCCACTGTGTGCTCTCTCTCTGAAATAGATAAACCTTTTATTTTTTTTATTTTTATCTTTTAAAGATTTTATTTATTTATTTGACAGAGAAAGAGAGAGAGAGAGCACAAGCAGGGGGAGAGGCAGGCAGAGTGAGAGGGAGAAGCAGGCTCCCTGCCGAGCAGGGAGCCCAATGTGGGGCTCAATCCCAGGACCCTGGGATCATGACCTGAGCCGAAGGCAGACGCTTAACAGACTGAGCCACCCAGGCACCCCATAGATAAACCTTTTAAAAATAAAATAAATAAAATAAAATAAAATTCCAGGTTGTGTATTGCCTCCAGTTGATTCTTTAAACTCCCTGATTTTGAAATAGATTTGTAGCCCTAGAATTTCAGTATATTATATTTTTGAAGAGTACAGGACAGTTATTTTGTAAAATGTCCTTCACTTTGGGATCGCTGTTGTTTTCTTATGATTAGATTCAGATTATGCAGTTTGGACCAGGATACCACAGGGATGAAGTTGTGGTCTTCTTAGCAATAATATCATGCAGGGTGTTAGGCCAATTTTTCCCATTATTGGTAATACTAATTTGGACCTCTTGGTTAGGCTGGTTTTCTGTGACATTTCTTCACTATACATTTATTTTTCCCTTTGTAATTAATAAATACATGTATGGAAATACTTTAAGACCATATAAATAACTCTAAATTCTCAAACTTTCACATATTCATTTTACCATTTATTAATAATCCCTGCTTAAACCTATTATAATGATTGTTGCCATTATAATTTGATCATTATTTCCACTTTTATTATTTGGCCTTATACTAGAAAGAGGAGCTTTCTTATTTTCCCTGTTTGTTTATTTGCTTATTGGTCTATTTGCTATTCATTTACTAATTTGTGATATATTTTATATTTGTGTTTAAGGTTAGTTTTTTCTTTAACCTTTAGGTTAGTTATGGTACTTCTTTGAAATATGACTTAATTAATTTGTTTTTGTTGGATTTCCATTTCAATCTTTCCCTATACCTTTTTAAAAAAAAAAGAATACCAAAAGGCATACTCAGAGAAGTGTCATTTCACCTCACTAACAAATTTATAAATCATTTCTTTTCCTTTCAGCTTTACTGAGGTATATAATCAGAATACAAAACACTGCATATAATTAATGTACACAATTTGGATATAGTGTACTCTAGTGTTACCATTACCATAATAAATATAACTGTCACCTCCAAAAATTACCTTGTGTCTCTCTTTGTGTATGTGGGTGTGGTAAGATCTGAAATTATAAAACTCCTAGAAGCAAACATAAGGGAAGACTTCCTGACCTTGGTCTTGGAAATAATTTCTTGGATATAACATCAAAGGCACAGGCAACAAAAGCAAAAATAGACAAGTGGCAATCCATCAAACTAACAAACTTTTGCACAGCAATAAACAGAGTGAAAAGGCAACCTATGAAATGGGAAAATATGTGCAAACCATTTATGCTTAAGGGTTAAACTCCCAAAATATGTAAGGAACCCTTACAACTTAACAGTAGAATCAAAGAAAGGAAGAAAAGGGGGGGCCTGGGTGGCATAGTCGTTAGGCGACCTTCTTGATTTTGGCTCAGGTAATGATCTCAAGGTCCCGCCGCATTGGTTCCTTGCTGGGCACGGAGCCTGCTTAGGGTTTTCTCTCTCCCTCTCCCTCTGCTCCTTCCCACCGCTGGCACACTCTCTCTCAAAAAGAAAGATAGAAAGGAAGAAAGGAAAAAAGAAAGAAAGAAAGGAAGGAATCTGATCTTTAAAATGGGCAAAGGACTTGAATACACATTTCCAAAGAAGACATACAAATGGGCACCAGGGATATAAAAAGATGGTCATTAGCACTAGGCATCAGGGAAAAGTGAGTCACCTCACACGTGATAAGATGGCTATTAACAAAAAATAAAAATTAAAAATAATGTGTGAGTGAGATTGTGGGAAAACTGAATGTCTCCCCCATTTCTCTATCCTTTCCATGCCATTACAATCATCCTTTGATATTAACCGATCTCAGTAGTAACTAGTACATGTGTCCCATAGGTTTTTTTGCATTAGTGAGTACTACATTTATGTATTTTTAAATTTTATTTTATTTTATTTTATTTATTTATTTTTAAAGATTTTATTTATTTATTTGAGAGAGAGAGAATGAGAGAGAGCAAGCACATGAGAGGGGGGAGGGTCAGAGGGAGAAGCAGACTCGCTGCCGAGCAGGGAGCCCGATGCGGGACTCGATCTAGGGACTCCAGGATCATGACCTGAGCCGAAGGCAGTCGCTCAACCAACTGAGCCACCCAGGTGCCATTCTTTCTTAGTCAAAAAGAAAAATAATATTTTTTGTGCTTTGTTTTTCTTACCTTAAAATATATTTTGGAAATCACTCCAAGTCTGTACATAAAATTATCTTTTTTTTTTTTTAGTTATGAAGCTCTCCTTTGTGGGAATGTGCTATCATCTATTCAAGCACCCTCCCATGTATGGACATATTGATTATTTCCAATATTTTCCAGTTACAAATAATTCTTCATTAAATTATATAGTATTTTTACTTTTTATATATATTGTTCTAGGTATATTTCTGCAGGTTAAATTCCTAGAAGTGAGAGGACTGGATCAAAAGCTAAATATGAATGCAATTGTGTGTTCTTTTCATAAGCAGAATACCAATTTGCATTCCAACCTGCTAAATCCGAAAGTATCTAATCACCTGGGCTCACTAGTAGATTCTGCTGTTCAACTTTTTTAATTTTGCCAATTTGATAGAAAAAATAGTATCTCAGTGTAGTTTTATTTTGCAATTCTCTGTTCTTAATGAGGTTCAATATTGTTTCCTAAATAATGTACAGTATAAAAATGAACAATCTACAATTGTGGAATCTACAATTGCACTCATAAACATAATGTCGAATCTCAAAAATATATTTTTGAATGTGAGAAATCAGGCATAAAATAGTATATTCTGAACTATCTCATTTATATAAATTTTAAAAATGTGTGAAAACTAATCTACACTATTACAAGCCAGGATATCAGTTATCCTTGTCAGACTGTAGTGACTATAATAAGGATGGGGTGCTTGTTTCATAAACATGTTTAGATTGTGCAAGTTCCTTGAACTGTACTCTTATGGTATGCACTTTTTTGTATGTGTGTTACATTTCAGTTGTTATAAAACACAGTGGGTTTAGATTGACAGGACTATTAGATGTAAAGTTAAATATGTTATCCAATATGAAAAAGACAGATTTTTTCTTATTATTTGAATATAGGCTGATTTATGACAGTTGACTACATTCTAACTTGTTTCTGCTTCACAATATCACAGAAGAATATTGCTTTATTCATAGATTTAAACCATAATGTATATAGAGTTGTTGAATCACTATCTTGTATTTCTGCAACTAATGTAACCTTGTGTGTCAACTATACTAAAATAAATGAATAAATAAATAAATAAATAAATAAATAAATAAATAAATAAAATGCTTCAATTCCCTAAAAAAAACTTTCTAGTCTGAACTCTGAATAAAACAATATTGTTTTGAGTATGTTTAAATCTTACATTCCTTCCTGAGATCAGAATACTGTGGTTACCCAACACCATTGTCATTAGCCAAGGGGAATGCCATTGACAATCTGAAACTGGATCACTTAGGTAGGCACCTTAACTCAGAGGAGTTGAAAATATAAGATAGTTGTTTGTGGTTTGCAATTGTTTGCTGCTATTGTTTCATTTCAAATTCTATTGGATAAGAAAAAAAGCTGGAAGCAGATTCCCTTCACCCCACACTTCACAGTAACATCTATTTGTGTGTGTCTGTGTGTACATGTGTGTGTTCGGTATTCTCAGTCTTCTATGAAAATAGACATAGCTTCTAATTGATGGGGGAAACTGGTGTAAATGCAAGAGTGTGTCATCATACTCAAAACAGTATGTCCCAAATGTCTGTCATCTGAGTGCTATCTTCAGGACTTCTGCCATATTAAGTATCAGCTCTATTACATTAAAACTATTATTTACCTAATATTTCTCTTCAGATAAATTCACTTTAAATATGTTTAAAAGAAAAAAATTTGTCATTAAAATGGAAAACATTAGTTTCCATAGTAGGATGTGATATAAAATACATATGATAAAAAGCACAACATTTAAGCCTCTAAACCAGAGACTAGGTCTCCTTCTGATAAAAAATAAATTACTGGAGAGTTATGAAATATATAGATTTAAATTGAGACTTTTTCTTGGAAAAGGCTTGAAAGGTAATTAAAGTAAAATAAAGTGATCAAAATTTTATTTTATTGAATAGTGACTCCAAGCAAAGTCTAAAATCTTCTCTTCTTCCTTCACTGTTGCGGGTCTCAGATTTTGTAGGAGCTCTGTTCTAGTATGACCCCCAGGATCCATGTGCCTGGAAGTTTTGCTTAGCAGCAATGATTTCCAAACTGCTATTTCATGGTGTTCTTCAATTTTTATTTGCTTCTGGATATCTGGGGTTTTTTTGCGTATCGTGGATCCACTGCTTAGTCTTTTGCTTAGCGTCACTGAGTCCCTGGCTCTTCTAGTTGTAGGTTCTCTTTTCTGCTTTTGTACCCAGTAGCAGCTGCCCAAAGTTCTTAAACTGAAGTTTTGGCTTGATAGCTGACAGCAACTTTCTGGAACTGAATTCCCAAAAGGCACAAGGGAACAAAAGATAGTCTTCTTAAATGCATGCATAATGCTCATTATGGTGTGATCTTGTTTTGACAGAGTCATTAGCCTTGAATATTTACAGGCTTTACTTTTGCTTCCATCTTCCTAGTTCATTGGCCTCAGGAGCAAGGGGAATTTTATACAAAGTGAAGATTAAAGATGGGTCATGTATAATTCTTAGAATCAAACCAAAGTAACAGTAGGTAGCTATCATTTCATACTTCACTTTGGCTTTCTCTATGGAGGAGATCAGAATATGCTCCTTTGGTGTGTAGCCTTGAGTCCAGCAGAGCAGGGTCAACAGCAATAAGCAGTGAATGCTCTGTTGTTGGCAGCATGCCTGTCAGCATTACTGAGAGGAATTTAGTCAAAGCAAATGATTACTTAAGGGGAAAAGAAGAAAACAGAATTCACATTCCCAATCTCACACTTTCAGCGAGTGAAGTAAAACAAAGAAAATGCTGGAAGATCAAGTAACACGGACAGTATTACAGTCTGAATAGAGCCTACACTTTCTAAAGCTTGGTCAATTCAAGAATATGCTCAAAAGGGATATGAACATGCACAAGTCCTTTTATGGATAAATGATAAATTTTAGAAATGTCAAAGGTATGGAACATGCCTTTTCCCATATAAAATTTCCCTTCTCTCTGATTTATTAAACTCTATCCTCCAACTGTAACTGGAGATCTTTTCATAATATATCCAAAAACTACTTAAATGCAAAGCAGGATGGAGTCCATTGAAAAAAAATACGGTGTTATTCTGTATGTAACACATACAATATGACTATTTAGAAAAGAAAAATACTCAAAAGTAGAGCATGTAATTAATATAGTGTATCCCCAAGGCAACAGTTGCATACAGCTTATAAGAGCCAATGTGAAACAGGGATTTCTTATACCTATATTCCTGGCCATTCAGAAGCTGGAGTTGTTAGTGGACTCTGCCACATATCAGCTCTAGGCAATGCTGTACTTTTCAGAGGAAAACCATTTATGTTTACAGAATATTAAAGTTATTTTTTATTTTTCCAGTATTTATTTTATTTATTAAATAATATCTTAGAAAAGACATCATTAAAAATAATAGAAAAAAGAAAATGAGTCAAGTAAAACAACAAAATTTAAACATTCCCACAGTGTCTCACTACACAGAGGCTTTATCAGTCTTTCCATTTCTCTATTTAGCCATCTATCTATTCATCCCATATTCTCATGACTTTTTCACAAAATTAATATATTTGGCCAGATAATATTTGAGATATTTACTTTTTTGGTCCCTAAGAGGTGGCACGTTCTATGTTTTACTATAGAGCTGTCTTTTGCTTCCAAAGTCCAAAACCATTGAGAAGAATGAGAATGAAGAAGAGAAGGTTCTTCACTGGCTAAACATTTCTGGAAATGAGAGAGATAGACATGAGTCATATAAGCCAATAGGGCCTGTGCTAACTCTCTGGTGGTACCCTGAGAGGAGTCAAGATATTCTCTGGGGGCAAGGATACTTAAAGCACTAGGAGGAGAGATCCTACACCCTGGGCCTACACCCCAAGATTCTCACTTCCCACATGAGACAAAATAACAGACTGGAAAAGGCCATAGAAGCCAGAACACCTAGCCCATAGATAACATTGCCATGAGCAGAGGTACCTCCCTAAAACTCTGGTACAGCTCCTGGAAGCAAAACAGCATAGGTGGATACCAAGACAGAATTTTTCAAAAATCCCCATGAAATAAGAGTTTGGCATCAAAATCAAGCCACTCTGGAAAACAGTATGGAGGTTCCTCAAAAAGTTGAAAATAGAGCTACCATAGGATCCAGCAATTGCACTACTGGGTATTTACCCCAAAGATACAAAAGTAGGGATCCAAAAGGGTACATGCACCCTGATGTTTATAGCAGCA
>NC_138375.1:65817709-65902942 GCF_054177405.1 Leptonychotes weddellii | reverse complement strand
ATTGAGGAGGGCACATTCTGCATGGAGCACTGGGTGTTATGCACAAGCAATGAATCATGGAACACTTCATCTAAAACTAATGATGTAATGTATGGGGATTAACATAAGAATAAAAAAAAAATCAAGCTGATATATAGAAAATGAAGAACTGTCAATATTCCTTGTATACCTGTTGCGTACTGGAATTTTTACTCCATACAGTGCATTTCTCTACGTATTTAGTCAGTTTTTTTTAGACACCCATTATGTATGTGTAAAACACTTTGCTAAGCATAAGGAAAAAGAGAAAATCATGGACAATAATACTACTGTGAAGATAGTTTCAGTTAAATAAATAAAAATATAGATGATTTTAAAGGCCAAATTATAATTTATTTCATATTTATACAATACTTTATTTAATCAACTCCATATTGGCTTAACATCTAGGCAACTTTCTAATTTTCCCTTAGAATAAAAACAAATAAATGAAACAAAACAAATTCCTCAATTTAACGAGCCAAGTGTACAAGCATCCTGTTAGCATAAAAGATGCACATTTATTTGACACAGCAGAGCCTATGCTTCTTATTTTCCTAGGAAATCTCATTATCAGTGCTTCATCTTCCCCGTCTCTGAATTATTTTGTATCTTTCTTATCTTAAAACAAAACAAATGGAAAAAAATAACAACAACCAAAACTCCTTCCTTAACGCCACATCCCGTTTCAAATACAAGACTAACTTAATTTCTATTGTAGTACTGTTTCAATCATCAGTGCCTCCACTTTCATACATCTGCTCATTCTTCAACTCACTCTAACATGGCTCTCCTTTACATTATCGAAACAGTGTCATTGTTCTAGCTCACTGAATCCAATCAATCCTTGCCTTCATCTTATTAGTTATAAAGTCTTAGTTATAAATATTGATTACTTTTTGCTCTTTGAGACTCCCTCTATTGGCTATTAGCTTCTCTATCACCAGGGTTTTCTGGTTTTCTCTCTAGTGATATAACTGTTATTCTCAGTTTCTGCTGCAGAACTTCCACTACTGTTTATGTCAGAGTCTTCAAAGAACTCAAAGGTCCTAGGCCTCCTTTTCTTCTTCTTTTTTTCCTTACCCTACATATTTTCAGGAAAACTTATTCATGATTATAATTTTAATAATTATCAAATACATGTAAACATATATTTGTATCTTCATCTCAGATCTCTCCTTGGAATTCTAGTCCTGAATATTCAAGTGAATTACTGACGTTGTTACTTAGAATTCTTAGAACCAACTCCTTCATAACAGCCACAAAATCAAACTCTTGATATTTTCCTCCCCCACAGTCTACCAAAACTCTGCCCTCGGCCATGATTTTCTCATTTTTCTGATTGGGTCTATTGTCCTTTCAGTCATTCAGCAAGCCTTGGAGTCACTCCTAAAGAATCCCTCTTCTTCCTTCCCCATATCCAACCCACAACAAATCCTAAAGATTTTGCATGTTACATAATGCTTGAGTTCATTTATTTCTCTCTAGCTACCCTGCACTACCTTGATATAAGCCAGTCACCTCTACTACACAGGACAGTTTTTGCCCACCACCTGATTTTCTACAATTTCTTTTTGACTTTCTAATCTGTTCTTTATAATGTAGCTGGAGAGACATATTCAAGAGAAAAATGAAAAATTCTGTTACTCCCTACTAAGTCTGCTTACTGCATTTCCATTGTTTTTAGATAAAATAACAGTATTTGTAAGATGGCTTACCAGGGTTCCATTCTATTCTATTTACCATTCCAGCCTCATCCTTCTCGTTGTACCTTCTACCTCCATATAGATCGTATTTCAATTTCTTGAATAGAATACGGCTTTGCCAATCCTGGGCCTTGAATTGCTGCTCCTTCTTTAAAACTATCTTTGCCTAGTTCACTCATATTTTGTTCTTTAAATCTTAGCTTAAATGTTGCTTTCTCTGGAGAAATAATCCTGAAGGGAAGTAGAGAAGTGTCTGATAACATCATGTTCTTTAACTTCATAGAATTTTCCTACTTGTAGTTATGCATCTATTTGTGACTATTGGGTTGTTTCTCAACTCCCCTATTAGATTGTAAGCATCCCGAAAGTATGAGCTGTACTTGATTTTGCTCAAACATATATGTCCTATGACCAAAACATTGCGTGAAACATAGCAGATACTCAATATTTGTTGAGTGAATAAATTAATAAATGATTTTCAAGGGAAAAATTGTCTAATTATTTCCTTAGAAAAACTTCTTAAAGTGGAATTACCATTTTGAAGACTTTTTACAAATTGCTAAATTGTCTTCCTGTTAATATTTACTATCCCCCAATAAAGTCTGTGTGTTCCTTTTGTACATCCTAGTGATTAGTCTAAAATTTATCATTAATTTTTTAAAAAACTGAAAATCAGTTAGATGAAAATACTGATTTTCATGTATCTGATTACTCATAATATTAAATAGCATTTTTCCTTTACAAATGCATTTTTGTCTTATTAATTATCTGTGTATATATTGTTCTCATTGTACTATTGATGTCTGGTTTTTTTAAATTGTTTTGTGACTACTGATGGCAAGAGGAGAAGCATGAGATGTGATGTGGATAAATTTAAAGGAGTTTCTGTTCACTTTTTGGGCAATTCTTGGTTGTAAATGACATGTTTAATCTAAAATCTAAGATACTGTATTATTTCCTTGTATTCATTCAGAGGTCCTATATAAATGCATATAATTATTAATCATTTCTTGTAAATGAAGGAAAGTTGGAATCCAAAGGGAAAAGGAAAAAGTTAGTAAATTATAAAATTATAGTACTAAAGTACATTTCCAGATGTGTCAGCTTGTTTTTTACTACCTGTTGGTTCTGTAGCATGTAAAAACAAAGAAAAAAGCAAAAAAAATATGACTATCCCTAGGGAAAAGGATTCTAAAGGCTTACTCAGTAGCTTATTTCAGTTTATAACTGTCCTTGTAAACTGTCAAGTTCCGGTTTTAAATCCTAGCTCACCTCACAAATGAAAATTTGTTAAAAGGGTTTGGGTAGTTTGTTCTACTTTTCATGAGTACACAAGACAAAAACAATTCTTATTTTGACATGCATTGTTCTTATGAGGTGTAGACTGGTGAATACCAAATAATACAAAGACATGCACTGTTGTTTCACATTAGTCAGATCCTGAATTAAAAGAGAAAAGGGCTCTGGTCTGAAAGTTAGGAGTTCTGGATTCATAACACAAGTCTGGCACTAACTGGTTTCAGCTTCCTTTCAGTTTATGAGATCTTGCAATTCATTTGTTTGCTATGCTGTCTTAAAGTTTTTAGCTCCAAGGCAATAACATGAGAGTATTCTTACAATTGCTAGATCAATAGAATCACCAAGGCATTTGTTGAAAATATAAATTCCTGGGGCACACCACAGACATTTTGAATCAGAATCTCCAGGGAACAAGTTCCCTAGTATCTCTTATGCTCAGGGAAATTTGGAAATAACTGTATTTGTTGACTTCTGTGACTTTTCCTAACTCAAACTTTAAGATTCTAATTATTGGTCAGTAGCAGATAAACATGTGCTGAAATGGTGAGAAGGGCATTTACTTTGAAAATTCCTCAACTGCTAGAATACTATAACAGATGAGAAAAATAAAAGGATAATCTAGGCAGCCCTACATCCTTCCTCACATTCTAATTTTTCATTTTCAGTCTCAGAAGCCTGTTCCTCAGGGCAGCATCCTATCCCCAGCCCAGTGGCCCTAAGTTTCCTCCCAAAGTGACTTCTGTTTAAGAACCATGACTGCTATGCTACAGTTTGTCATTTTAAAAAAAAGCTTTAATCATTCTTTTATGAATGTGGATCAATCTTCCTTCTTTCTTTTCTGAAAACAAATTATGATCTATGAAAAGTTAAGTCTTTTCCTACATGATCTAAGTAAAACATGTCTGTTTTCCTGTAAATGTACTTATTTATGTCTATTACTTTTATCTACATTTCAGCTGTTACCTTAGAAATAACCTATAAAACCTAAAAGAAAGAGAGAAAGAAAGAAAGAGAAGGGAAGGAGGAAGGAAGGAGAAAAAAGAAAAGGAAAGAAAAGAAAAAAGAAAAGGAGACTGAGCAACGTTGGGGCTGTGCTTGTTTTAGAAACTAAAAAATTGGTTAAACATTGTAAGACTATAATGTATTCATTAAGATGAGAGTTAATTTGATCATCTTGGTCTTGATAGTTAAGGGAAAACAGATAAGTCTGTTCCAGAGACTCTGTAAGGAAAATAGAAGGTTGATTAAGGAACTGTTTCTGAACTAAATGATAATCCTGACTATTACTTGTGGTAAAAATCATAATAGAACATGGCATCTCAACAAAATTTTTATAGTTCAACATAATTTTTATACAAATGTGAACATCACATCTACCGTGCTTTTTCTCTGGATATTATTACACCTATTTCCAAAGTAGTTGAATTAAAGCTTACAGAGAATGAATGATTCATGCATCAAGACTCAAGTCTAATTTTCCTGGATTCAAGTCTAATGCTCTTTCTTATCTACCATAAAGTCCTAAATCCCATGCCTTCAGCCACATTTTGTTACCACACCATGACCCATATCTACACAGTCTTGAACCTGAACAAAGCTCCTGCAGTGTCTGATCTAATTTCCCAAGGCATGAGGAAAGGACAAAGTGCTGACATCATCATGGTGATAGCTCAAGCTCATTTAATGCCAAACCTGGTGTTAAGCACTTTACACATATTGTCCCATTTACTTCTCACATTCACACTCTAATATAGATGATGTCATTGCCCATATTTTATAGATGAATAAACTGTCTCAAGTAGGTCATCTAGGGTAAAGAGTGACTCCATCTACTGCCTCCCCTCTTGTGGGTGGGGTATTATGTTGCCCACAAGTTGAACTCTGAATGCCTTTTTCCATGAAAACATTGCTTCCCTATATGTTTTCTATGATTATTCCCTTAATTACTTATGCATGTTATTAGTTAAATAAGGTATTATTAGAGACTTTGGGGACTTGTGCACCATTTCTAAAATTGTTTCTGTAGAAGGAAAGTCTTCTGAGACCCTACTTACATATTGAAGTAAGGATTGTATACAATTAACCCTGATTGCTATGCTTATTACATACCCCTATAAAAGTCTCGGATTTGAAAAGGAGTAGAGACCTAACTAGTCTTTGATACCTGGGTACTTTCCCTACAGTTTCACAGCATTCACAAATATTAGGATGAAAGGAAAGAGAAGTAAAAAGGTAAAAGCAAGAGTAGGTAGTTGTCAGGAGGAAATTTTAAAAATATACAGGTTTTACATATATATAATATATCATATACATGTATACATACATACATTTTATATACATGAAACACTGTATATTTCATAATTAAAAGCAAATGTTCTAACTATCAATTGGATGCTATTCTTTCACTACTTAATTCACTGCAACATAGTGAAACTAGGCAGAGAAAGAATAAAGAACAGATCATTGAAGATTGAGTTTATTTGTAATAGAAAGAAAATAAATAAAAAAGCTGAGCAGAAACCTTACTTCTCCCTTTGTTCTATTTTTTTGTCTCCTTATAACTGGAACAATTGGTTATTTTCATATGAACACAATTCACTGAAAATTAACATTGATTTTATCCTCACTTGCTGTCCCATCTATTTAGTTGTAAAGGGGCAGAACTATATCTATTAGGACAAATTTGCTCTGAGTGAACATCTATCACAGACTAGATGATGGAAATGAGGAAGCATTGGGAAAGTACACATGGAAGTACAGCACAAAACCTACTTCTAAAGGTAGATGATCGTTTAAAAACATCATAACACAGTCAGTTTTTCTAGACAAAATTCACACCATCATATAGAGCTCTATATAGAGCTGATTTTTGTAAACTAATATTTCATATCTGTTACCTAAAACTACAGATTTTAAAGTAGTAGGTAAGGAGGGCATTGAAATATACCATGTTTAAAATTGATGGGTTATGCTTTAATTTAGAGTCTGAGCTCTTTTCTGTACAGGCTGCACAAATCCCCCTTATGGTTTTGAGGCCATAAAAAGCAAGCAAGACTTCTTTGCTTGCTTAGACTTAGCAGGAAAAGAGAATCATCATCTGGAAGTTGGCAGCTTGTATAAGCTCCACAATTGCAATAACCCTAAGTCTTGCTGACCTCTGAGCTTCTGGTACCACACCAGATTACTGAGGATGAAAGCCTATGTAATCCATGTAATGACATGAGCACCCATGTCTCTGGCATAATGGGGCTAGTAGAAGCAAGAACAGAAAGAAGGAAAGATGATTAGTTCAGATTTTTGACTTGCCCAGAATTTTTTTCCCACTTTTTTTATTATGTTATGTTATGTTAATCACCATACATTAAATCATTAGTTTTTGATGTAGTGTTCCATGATTCAGTGTTTGCGTATAACACCCAGTGCTCCATTCAATACGTGCCCTCTTCAATACCCATCACTAGACTAACCCATCCCCTCCCCTCTAAAACCCTCAGTTTGTTTCTCAGAGTCCATAGTCTCTCATGGTCCGTCTCCCCCTCCGATTTCCCCCCCTTCATTTTTCCCTTCCTGCTATCTTCTTCTTCTTCTATTTTTTTTTTTTTTACACATATAATGTATTATTTGTTTCAGAGGTACAGGTCTGTGATTCAACATCTTACACAATTCACAGACTTGTCCAGAATTTGATAATAAAATCTACTTTTAATTTAGCATGCCTATACATTTTAGATATCATTATTTCATATTTTTATTATATACCAGGAGAAATGGGCTTTCCAAATCTATCCTGTTCTTAGGGCCTCTAAATGCTTTATTTCAGCCACCGATAACACAAAATTGTAGATGCTCAACATACACCTGTTGAAGTAATCAATATGGCACCATTACCAAGGTAGAAGTAGTATCTGAAAGAAGGTTAGAGAAATGACCTTTAGAGTATTGAGAGTCTGGCACTCAATGAAAAGCATTCTTGTACTATGGACCAGTGGTGTATCTTATCAAAAATTATTCTAGTCCCAAAGAGAAAAGAGGCCAGAGGGTAGTGCTCATTCTTAAATACATACACTACATGTTTCTCTACATGAGTATGAAATAGCTTACTTTTCCCTAAACATATTATTAATTATTTCAGACCAACCACATTATAAATACACTGAATAGATTCTGAGTTTCCATGTTGTGCTGATTATCAGGCTAGAATCCTCCAGCTCCAAATTCACCCATCTACACTTGTGTAATGCTGGGGTTGAGACTTGACTGTGAAAACTGCATTTTCCTCTTTACTAGCTGACTCCGTATTAGGTTCTGCCAACAGCGGCCCTTTGAGGAGATCTGAAAGCCGCAGGCAGACCAAGGGCTCTTTCCTTCCTGTTTGCCTACTGGGCCTGTAGAGTCTCTCAGCCAATTGCTCTTAATTCCTGCAGAAGCAGTTGCTTCCTGCTGTCAATTCTATTATTTTCTCCACTGCCAGATCAATATTATCACAACCCCTCAAAGGAGTTAGCAGCAGTTGGGTAGTATCCGACCCTTGGTGGTGTGCTCCACCTCCTCAGGGCCCACCTTCAAGTGCTTGGCTCCCTTTTATCTCCTTCCAGGGATGGTAGCTGCTCCCTGCCATTGGCTATGTGTTATCTCCCAGTTATTTTTTGCTGGCTACAGTTTCCTAACACCTTTATAACCAAACCCCTGCTTTCAATAATCTCTGCTAAAATTTCTGCTAGTGTGGGTTCTGGCTTTTTGGCTGGACTCTGATGAATACATAATGTATTACATAATGTCAATTTAAACTAATAATTTTTTCTAATACTTGAATTTAAATGTTTCATTATTAAGTAGGAGTTAGATCACAAGTTAGGAGACAGATTTTATTTCTGGTTACCTAATTTTGAGCAAAATAAAATGTGTGTTTTGATTTTACATATGAAATGAACCATAAAGAACATATACATGTATGTATACACATATGCATGTACACAGATTGTCAATATATTATTTGTCCTCATGAGATTATTTTGTAAGTAAAATGTAATAATGTGTGCAAAAGGACTTTAAAAAACCATTGTGTAGGCAAATGCTAGTCACTATTATAAAATAAATATTTTAAGTTGACCTAAAATGCTGTGTTCCTCTTGCTTTGCAATTTCAGAATTTTATGTGTGTATTTTACAAGAAAACACATCCCATTTGTTGATATAAATTATTTAAATAGAAACTACATAGAATGTATATAAAATAAAAAAGCTATAAGTTAGCAGGATTAGACTAGAACACATTTATTTTCTCTTCTTTTTGTCCATGGATACTATGGGAATTTTCAGTGCAGAAAGGGGGAAGAGTAGAAAACTTTTTCATGAAGCTAATATGAAATATATCCCAACAGCAGTCAAAATATTTTCTTATTCATTCTCATATAGATTTCTTTAAGTTATTCTCATTGCAAAGAACAGATGTTTTTGCTATTATAAAAATATGCAAAAATATGCATAATAAGATAATTAACACATTTCACTGTAGTCTTCCCTTTTTATTTCCAGCTTTGCTCTTAACACTTAGCCACACTCTCATTTCCTTCAGAATTTTATGTTCTCACTGACCTCAGTGACTTGATCATGCTCTTTATAATAGTCTGACTTCATTTTTGATCTTCCATTGCTGACAGCTTTCAATCTCCACCACTTTCCCTTCCCCTTCAGCCCCACATCTGGGCAAATTGATAAGAGAGCCTGGACACTTCTCCTTTGGCACCTGTGGGAAATTCAAACCACTCAAACACTGACCTGTGTATGGGAATCCTAAATCCTGCCATTATCTTCTAAACACCATAAAACCCCAAGCCAGCCTCTTTTCCCTGTTGTCTCATGCCATTCTTGGATCTGTAGGGAAGTCCACCCGGCTCTCCCCCAGAAAGCCTCATTATGTGAGTAACAAATGTTCTTAAATCCCCCTGATACTTGTGTTACATCGTTAGTTTCAAACCAGATTTTGAGTGAATCCATTCTGCCGATGACACAACTATTGGCACAGAGAACAGCGAGTCTGGGCAATGACCACACCTCCTGGGGAATCTTTATTCTCTTGTTCTGTCTTGCTAACTAGCTCTGCTGCTTGCTGTTAGCATGCTTTGAGTTGTGTTGCTGCCTGGTGGCAAGCTTGTACTTTGATCTGTGCTCTTCTGTGCTATATTTGCTGGGTTCTAGTTTGCCTCCATTACAGATTCATCCCAAACTAAATCAGAAGTTATAATTGGCGTAGGAATGAGTATGGAAAATAAGACCCTCCTTAAAGTGATCCTGGCATGTGATTCTACTGGTGTCCCTATCTATTTGTCAATGTTATTAAAATTACAGATGCCACCTAATCAGCAACAGGTAGTACCCTTCAGTGTACAAAATACACTTCACTCATATATTTGACTAATATATTCTATTTGGTACCTATTTCCACAGGCTTGCAGCTACGATTTGTATTTCTTTTTGAAGGAACACAATACACCTTTACACAGATACTCATCAAATACCTCAGTAGCCCTCTCATCACATACAACCTTTGCAGGAAAGATCTTAACCACATCTGACTTTCTCTAAGAAAACAGGTATGACATCACATGGAAGATATCCTCCACTGAGGAGATTCATTTGACACTCATTCAGAATATACAAATACTCACAAAGGAACTCATAAAAAAGAGATGGATCCTTGCCCCACACATAGTACAAGACCCTGTCACTGCACTTAAATTCCTGAAATTTATTTGGTAATCAAAGGCTGCTCCATCCCTGTTGTCAAGAAACAGTTATTGGGGGGCACCTGGGTGGCTCAGTTGTTAAGCCTTCAGCTCAGGTCATGATCCTGGGGTCCTGGGATCGAGCCCCGCATTGAGCTCCTTGCTCAGCGGGAAGCCTGCATCTCCCTCTCCCACTCTCCCTGCTTGTGTTCCCTCTCTCGCTGTATCTCTCTCTGTCAAATAAATAAATAAAATCTTTATAAAAAATAAAAATAAAAAAAGAAACAGTTATTGGCCCTCTTTGCACCCATAAAAGTAAAACAAAACTAATGTCTTTTAGATTCTAGAGGAAATATATCTCTCAATTTTTTAAATTTTTTGCTTAAGTTTTTTTTTTTTTTTAAAGATTTTTTTATTTATTTGAGAGAGAGAGAATGAGAGAGAGCACATGAGAGGGGAGAGGGTGAGAGGGAGAAGCAGGCTCCCTGCCGAGCAGGGAGGCCGATGCGGGACTCGATCCAGGGACTCCAGGATCATGACCTGAGCTGAAGGCAGTCACTTAACCAACTGAGCCACCCAGGCGCCCTGCTGAAGTTTTATTTAAGTCTACTTATGCTGGCTGTTACTTGAAAACTGACCCACTTGGAAATGAGGCCCCCTATAATAAAGGTTCTAGAATTTGTCCAAGTTGCAATACAGCAATGTTCCCATTAGTATCTCCCCAAAGTTCCTTCCATGTAAAGTCTTCAGTATGAATTTTGGAATTTCTGGGCCACTCATGGTGGCCATAAATTGCCTATGAGCTTCTGTACAAGAAACTACTCTCCTCAGCTCCGTGCTATACATCATTAGACTGGTAGTTGCCGGGTGCTACTGTACTCTTCTGGAAACAGAGGATCTCATGGTCCCTGAGTCTATGACCCTTGATACCTAGCTACCCATTATGCTTTGCAGTACCTGCAAGCTTGGCATGGTCACCAAACTCTCTTTGATATAAGATAGAGCCAAGCCTGGGTTCTCTGGTATATTTTGCCTGCAGGAAGGGGTGACCTCTCCTGAAGTCAGCCCCTTGTCAGATACCATGGTGCTGGATGATGAGGTCATCCCTGTCCTGATCATACCGAGTGAATAGTAAAGGGAATTCCTATACTTTAAGAACTGTGTCTCCACCATATGCATGATGGACCTCCTTGGGGAGCTACTGCTTTTTATTAACCAGGATGTGCCTGATCTAGGATGGGACCCAGGGGTCAGCTTAATTGGTTAAATTCAGACAGTCATCTCAGCACTGGATGCCCTGGTCAACAACTGTGCCTATATGCACATTTTTGCAAACTCTTAAACTATTGCCAATGATTTAACTGTCTAGTCTAATCAATAGCAACAACAATTTCTTATCCAAGCTTTTCCTCTTTGGGGTAAAGAACTCTAGGAATCTCTCCCTTCACATATATCCTAAATATAAATGAATGTCAAACATGTTTCCTTACATATAAAGCCACAATACAAGACATTCTACAAAACCAACAATGAGCTCATGAACGAGGCATTCAATTTCACCTCATTTATGGCCTCAAGACTACAGGCAACATAGAGGAGAGTAGTGCCTTACTTAAATGAGCCCAAATATAATTAAATGAAACATGGCATATTTCAGTCACCAGCCAAACATCATGAATTCTAATAGTCTGTAACAATTGTGAATTGTAACACTCTGACTCCATTTCTTACTTTTTACCACTGATAACCTTCAAGTCCTACTACTCCCCCGCCCTCTTCTGCCTCACATCCAGATAAGCTAAGAAAGTTCAGATATTCCCTCCTTTGGTACAGCAGGAAAGTACAAACCATACAAGCTCCAACCCACATGCAGAAACCCTCACTCTCCCCCACCTCCTAGCCACCATAAAACATCAAGCTAGCTTTCTTTCCTGTTCTCTCATACCATTCTTGGACCTGTTTTGGAATCTACACTGCTCTCCCCAGAAAGCCTCATTATTATGTGAATAACAAACTTTTTCATACTCTCTTAGCACACATATGGTGTCATCAGGTTCAATATCTGAGTAAATTTTGGGAGAGGGTATCTATCTCACCTCTGTCAACTAATTGTAACACTCTCCCTCCTATTTTGGGTTTTTATGTCTGTTTGCATTTTTATTGTGGTAAAAAAATTACCACAATTTACCACCTTAACTATCTGCAAGTGTGCAGTTCTGTAGTGTTAAGTATTTTATATTGTTAAAACATCTCCAGAACTTTTTCATCTTGCAAATCCATAACTCTATGCCCAATAAACAGCAACTCCCTTTTGCCCCTCTTACAAGCCCTTGATAGCCAGCATTTTACTTTCTGTTTCTATAAATTCAACTACTTTAGACACCACATGTAAGTGGAATCATAAACAGTTGTCTTTTTCTAACTGGCTTATTTCACTAAGCATAATGTCCTCAAGAGACATCCATAATATAGCATGTGGCAGAATTTCCTTCCTTTTTAAGGCTGAATAATATTTCATTGTATGCATATGCTACATTTTATTTATCCATTCTTTCATGGATGGACATTTGTGTTGTTTCTTTCTCTTGGATATTGTGAATAGTGTTACTATGAACATGGGTGTGTAAGTATTTCTTCAAGATCCTACCTTAAACTCTTTAGGATATATTCCCAGAAGTGTGATTGCTGGATCATATGGTAGTCTTATTTTCAATTTTTTGAAGAACTTCCATACTGTTTTCCATTGTCCGCCGCACCATTTCACAATCCCACCAACAGTGCACAGAGGTTCCAGTTTCTCCACATCCTCAACAACACTTGTTATTTTCTGTCCTTACCTGTTTTTTTTTTTTTTTTGAAGATTTATTTATTTTAGAAAGAGAGAGAGAAAGAGAGAGTGAGGGAGTGGGGGGAGGGACAGAAGGAATCTTCAGGCAGACTCCCTGCTGAGCGCAGAGCCCAATGCAAGGCTCCTTGATTCCACAACCCATGAGACCATGACCTGAGCTGAAACCAAAAGTCAGACGTTTAACCAACTGAGCCACCAAGCACTCCTTATTTTTTATGGTGGTGATGGATGTGAGATGGTATCTCTCATTGTGGTTTTGATTTGCATTTCCCTAATGATTAGTTATATTGAGGATCTTTTCATTTGCTTTTGGCTTTTTATATGTTATTTTTGGTCTTCCTCCTGTCTTGAACTCTTTTTTCCCCTCTTTCTTCATTTAGTTTATTTATATTTATCTTTCTGAAACCACAGCTAATGTATTTTTCAAGACATTGGTGATTGTTATGCATTCCCCAATATTCTCCATCTTAGTCTCATTGCTCAAGCAAATATTTTATATATGTTTTATTTTCCTGATGTAAAACTAAATGAGGAAGATACAGCTAATGCTTATTCACTATGGCACCTGACACTTCCTAGGTGGCCTCTAAATACTCCTGACTTTATGACTTTATTGTGTGAGTCAAGAGTTTTTGCTGTTTGCTCTGCTGGAGGGAGAATCTCCACAAAAAGATTACTAAAATCACCTTGAATTAATTGTCATCATTTGCTTTTCCCAGGAGCATTCCTGTTATTGGGCCCAATGGTGAAAACAGACAAACAAACTAAAAACAGTATTGTGATAGTGCTAATTTTAATTTAGCATTTACTCTTTCTGAATAACTATATTAAGTGATTTATTTATTATCAATGACTGTAAGTGAAATGTACTATATCATGTCTAGATTGCCAATGAGAAATGAAGCTTCAGAAGGCAAGCAGTTTGTCCGAGAACACACAGCTAGTTTGCAGAGGAACAGTGGCTTGCACTAGGCAGTCTGGCTGCACAGTCCTGTTGTGTCGCAAAGAAGAAGAAATAGGCCCGAAGCAATCAATGTTTTCCTTGAAATGGGTGTGGAGCTATGCTATTATTCCAGAGCTGACAGAGAACAAGTGAGTTCAGTGTTTGTAAAGCACTTAAAGGCCAGAATTATTAGCTTTCCTGAAAACATAACAGAGTAAAGTAAGTTTTATACATCTCTTTTAAGGCTAAAACCAAATGCATGCATTGTTTCTCCATTAACTCAGCCATTGAACAGGAATATGTAAATTAACATTCTCAAGTGGTACTTCTTAAACCATGTGTACAAGTCTTTTCTTGGTCTGTACATGAATTAAAACAGTCTCTTGCCCCTTTGCTTACATTAAATGGATGGCTCGGAAGCAAACTGTGGCTTTCCACATTTTACCAACTTCGTCAATTCAGTAAGAAAAATATGCTCAATTATTCAAATGCTAATCTTCAGGAAAGAGAAGAAATTTATGATTCCCAGGTCAAATTTGGGGCATTGCTTAACCTTTTTAATTAGAGCATTTTGTATGTGGTGTTGTTATTAATTCAAATTTGTTGATGGACTGAGTTAGAAGAAATCAACATTTGTTAATTCACTCATTTACTTATGTATTTGTCTATGATTTATGGAGTAACTAATCCCCAAACTAGTGTGAAGTAACATATACTATTAAGACACATATGAAGCAAGCCAATTAAAATGTAAAGTTTGCTCAAAATCCAGTTAGAAGGAAGAAAGACAGCAATGTACTACATATCTAAAATTAATCATTTATTATAAGTAAGCATGAAATTTATCTCTCCATTTCCAGGTAGCCAACTTGAAAGAGGAAACATTTTGTGCACTAATAAACTCAGTGACAGATTAAAGAAAGCAAACAGGCTGTTGTAGAATTTTTTTTCCTGGAAATGTAATCTAAGGAATTTATCACATAGGTTTCTACTTAAGGAACATTGTCTTATTTGAAGAGTTAGCAAAAGAGGAGTCATGATTTCCACACACACACCACACACACATACACACACACACGCTCACTTCCCCCCAACACACACACACATATACAAGTTCATTCACTCATCAATTCTGTCTCTCCTAAAGTATTATCTAGACTAATGTTACCACTATCTATTCAGATGTTCAATTCAAAACCCATTCTTGATTCCTCTCTTTCTCTCATCTCTTATACAAAATTCATCAACATATCCTGTCAGTGCTCCATCTATAATATGTCCTGAACCCATCATCTCCACTGCTAACGCTGGCCCAAACTAACATTATGTCTAACCAGGACTACGGTTTTTCCCCCTTCCCGCCCCGCCCCCCGCACATGAGCAAAGGGCAGCAAGAACGATGTTTGAACTTCAAATCAGCTAATAATATTCCTCTTAACTTCCTTAATTTGCTTTCCCATTGCAATTGGCATAAAACTCAGTCTCCTCTATGACGTATATTACCTACAAATCTCTGACCTCATTTCCTACCTATTTCTTCCTGGTATACTCTATGCCAGCTGCATTTTTTCAAGCCTTTAGACCTACCAGTCTCTCCTCCCTTGTGCATGTTGCAATTAAATATTATTCGCCTGAAATACTCTTTCTCCAGAATTCCATAGGACTAGTTATTTCCCTTCATTTAGTTTTAAGTTTACACGTCAGTTCCTGAAAGGATTTTTTTTCCTCACTATTCTAACTAAAGTGCACACCATCCTATTAAATCTGCTGTGTTTATTTCAAAGCATCAACCTCCACATAAAATGCTATTATAATTGCTGTATGTATTTATAGAATGTAATTCCCAGAAGAGTTGCTTAAAATAAAATACAATCACCACTAATAGTATTAATGGCTATAATTATTAAGTGCTTACTCTGTCAGGTACTCTTCTAAGCATCATATTGTATTAACTCATTTAATTCTTCATAGTTCAGGAAGTTTGACTCCTTCACTGCTGGGTCTAGAATATCTAAAACAGGGAATGGCATGGTAGGAATAGAATAAAAATTTGTTTAGTAGTATAAATAAATATGCTGCCTAATAACCGCAATTATTGCTTTCCTAGAAATGTGAATGAAAACCATTCCAACTACAGTTATATAAAGACTAGAGTCAAACAATGTTAAAAGTGAGAAAACTGTGTATAAATACTCAAAGCAGAAAAATCTAAGATTTTCTAAATACCATGGCTCTAGCTACCATTTACAGTTTGTGGTATATTTTGCATATAAAATACATGTTTCCTTATTGAAAAAAGTCAGTGACTGTGAGATGAACAGTTTCTGAAGAGTACTGGATGTCTTGCTGTCTATAACTAAATGCATTCTTTAATACAGGTAAACAATGATAAATTTTTTAGTACATAAAATAAAAATTTCTTAGCATTTCTGGTACACATAAGGATGTTCATTATCAATGAAAAATCTTATAACTAGAAGAATGTAAATGTATAATGTCAACTTTAATGACTATAATGGAGTGAATTAAACAACTAGTATTATGTGTCTTTTATTAACAGCTATTATCTTTCAAGATTAATCATGAGTATTCATTTATTGAAAGGAATTTCTCCTTAACTCATATGCCAAAATTTCTATCTTACATTAATAGAGATCTACGATATTTCAGAGCAACTTCAAAACCTAAAAGTTCAAAAATCTAAGTTTTATTTTTCTTATCTCTCCTCCTCCTTCTTCTTCTTGAAATTTGGCAATAAAACTTATTTTGTGCCCAAATCTTATTTGAACTGTTGAAATTTGGTATTCCTAGTAGTGACACACCTATTTTCCTCAATATTTGGTTTACTGTTTTGGATTTTATGACATTGGGGTAAAATGAAGAGTGAAATTGTCAAAAGTATGAAATATAATTCTGTAGGTAATAACAAAAATAAAAATTACAGCAAAATTTAGTTTCAACATCTGACAAATGATGTTATTGCATTAGCTTCTTCAAGGTATATTTGTGTGGTATCATAATGAGGAATGTAATGCAGAAAATCCCATATTACTTTAAGTCTTTAGCATATGATTTGAAAAAACAGAAACCTGAGTTGTTGAAGTTTTTACACTGGAGCCTTACAGCAGTTACAAGAACTAAAGAAAAATGGGAAAATACCTTATAGTAAAACAAACAACAAATAAACAAACAAAAAATAAAGACTGGTACTGATTAAGTAGATTTGACACTGAAGTAAACATATACTGCTAACTGATTTGTTGGTGTTGAAGAAAGCTAGAGTATAACACAAATAACTAAAAATAAAAAATAAATGTAAATATTCAGGAATTCAAGAAGCATCATTATGTAAAATATCTGAAAACCTATAGCATAAGGTTTCTGCAAATCATTAAGTGGCTGAAAATTACATTGACAAATCTGATAAGATACTGACAAAAATCATAATCCTTGGAGAAAACTGAGGGAATGAATGGTGAGCATTTATAACCATGCACTTGTTGTCCAATCCCATGAATGATGAAGAAATTGCTGAAATGATGAGTGTGAGGAAAGCAATGTTCATGAACACAGGAGGAAAAATCCTAAAATATGGTAAAAAAATGTGATCAAATAATTGCTTTCCTTGATCATGGTCCATTTATCAATCAGCAGGAAGTTATAGTAGTTTACTCAGACAGTGCTTAGAGAGAAGGCTACTTAATGCGGAAGGCAAAACTGAAATCTCTCTTTAAAAGCCAACTATCAAAGTTCTGCCTCATTACGTAAGAATTCTCTCTGTCCATCATCACATATCCACCTCACCCTGATGACAGTGAAAGTGTCAACACTGGAGTGAACTGTTCTCTAAGATTCCCAAACAATCAGACATAACAAATATTTATTACATGTAGATAGAGAGAGAGGTAAATTTAGAGATAGAAATATAAACTTTAAAAAAGTAAATAGTACTGGAATATTTACAGCTTGTATTTACCCACCATATCACTTATTAACATGTAACTGTATGATTTGACTCTAGCTAAACACAAATGATTTATGATTTTTATCCCAAGTAGGATGACTGTTTAACTTTGGTAATAGCAATTTATGAAACTAGAGGGTGTTGTTCTAGAACTTGCCAAGAATATTATATAATATAATTTATGCCTGTATTATCTTTCTGAAACTTAATTAATTTGAATTCCAAACTATATGTGGCCTCAGGGCTTTCAGATATGGGATTCTGGACCTATTTAAACTTTCATCATGTATGCTTCAGTCACATAATAATTTTGCTAGCTTTAACATTAAAAGACACATAACATACTGCTTTGTTCATTTTTTTTTGATCAACTGACATTAGCAAATGTATGGCTGTTCTATTGATGTATCACTAAAATACCACCTTTATGTCCTAATGTAATTGATATGTAGTTGAGCACTCACATACATACACACGCGCATGCTAGGAAAAGAACAAGATGTAGGAAAATAAAAAGGATCTATCAGAGAATAGAAATGTTTGTAAAAGTGGAAGAAAAAACTTGAATAGAGAAAAATAAACTTAAAGTGGTGAATGAGATTTTGAAAGGTGTCTCAAGTTAGTGGAGCAGAGAAAACCCTTTTGTCGGTAAGAAATTCAACACTTTTGAAATGCCTTGAACTAAATGTACAGTTTAATCTAAAGTTGATTTAATGTTATGTGGTAATGTTGCCCATTTCTGTGCATCTTTTGATTAATGACAATTTAACTGGACGATTTCCAAGAAATAGTACACTGATTGGAATGACAAGGAAGTTTAGAGTTAGGCCTAGAAAAACCCATCATTTCTTTGAACTCCTATGGCAAGTGTTGATCTGTGGCTTGAGAAATGTATCAACATATGCATTTATTTGTTTATAATATTCCTGTTCTACCTAGGGTCTTTGAAAGATTTATATATGCATGTCTGTGTATGTATGCTTCTTGAGAACAAAGTCAGTGCCTTGCACTTTTCTTCTACCCCATACAGAAGTGATTTCTTATACATATCCATTAATTTTCATTCTGTAGATAGCTCCCCCAAAAAACTCATGGAAAAAGAAAAATGTTACAATGTACATATAATATAATGAGTTCAAACAGAAGAGTTGAGAAAGAATCCCCACTTGTCTTATATTTTTTACTCCTGCCTTAATTTCTTCAATATCAGCACTTTTTCTTGGCCAGTGAATCACTACATCAAAAAAAATTTTTAATTTAGTAGGATGCTGCATCTCCTCTTTAGATTTAGCCTCATCTGTCTAGAAATCTCTAGATATTCATGTTGCTAATTCCATCGCTGATACTGACTCACAAAGTCAAATGTTAGCCTGATTTTAATAGATTCATAATTTTAGCTTCTGTTCAGAAGAAATCAGAGGTACAGTTCTATTTAATCCATAGGAGGCTGGTTTTTAATCCTCGTCACTCTATATTAATGACTTTCTCTAGGGTCTCTCATTCCAATCGGCATTTTCAAACTCATTTTACTTGACCCCTCAGCTTTAGTTAACACTGTTTACCATCCTTCCTTACCAAAACACTCAGTTTCTCTTGCTTTTACAATGCTGCACCATCTATTTATGTTCTGGCCACTTTTCAGTCTTGTTTTGGCACTTTGTCCTGACCTTTAACTGTTATAGTCCAAAGCTATTATTTTCTTCTCACTCTTGACTCTAGTCCATACAACTTATTCATGCCCATATTCAATTAATGGCTCTATCCTCTAAAAATTATTATTATTTTTTTTACTCAAGCATGTCTTCCAGCTCTATGCTCCTGTATAATTATGTGCAGAAAATAAAGTGGAATTTCAGCTAAACATGGTAGAAAATTGGAATGTCTCTTGACACTTTCTTCACACTCATCCACTATATAGTTATCACAATTCCTTTCAAAATTTTCTCCTCAAATACTTTCATATGTGGCCACTCTTTTCCATGTCTATCTAATCTTCCCTATTCTAAGTTACTCTGACTTACCTCTGTTCTTTGGTAACCATCTACCAGTTCTCCCTATGTTTACATTTGTAGTTCCCTTTCTACAGTAAGCCTTAGGGATCTTTTGAAAAGAAAAAGATATCACATTACTCTCTCATGTAAAATATTTTAATTGTTTTTCATTGTCTTCTGGATAAAGTATAAAATCCCTCAGATCAATAAGGGCATTCATATCAAGCCTATGCTTTTATTTGCAGTCCATTTCTTTGCCATTGGTCTCATCCATCCCTGTGATAAAATCACACTGGTCTTTTTACCACCCTTTCCCTGTGAAACTTCTGTTAATCTCAGTGAATTTGCATGTGATGTTCCTACTCTTCGAATATTTGAAACACTTCCTCCCCTCCCATTGCCTAATGTATTCTTACTCATTCTTCAGATTTCAGGAAAATCTTTTCAAGACACCCATAATGTCAGGTGCCAGTGCATTATCTTTACAAGACATCCAGGGTTTTCCCATCATATCACTTACCTTGGTAAGATCACTTAACATGAGATCTACCCTTTTAAGAAGTTTTGACATGTACAATACTTTATTGTTGACTGTATTTACAATGTTGAACAGATCTCTAGAGCTTATTCATCTTGCTTAACTGAAACTTATGCCCACTGATTTTCCCCTTCCCCCAGCCCCTGATAACCATTATTCCACTCTTCGATTGTATTAATTTGACCATTTTAGATAACTCATGTAAGTGGAATCATGCAGTATTTGTATTTTGGGTACATATTGCCATCTCTGGGTGGAACAAAATGCCCTATCTTGATAAATAAGTTATATTCAGCATTTCTTTTTTCCCCCTAATGTTAAAATTCATACAAACTGCTGAGAATGATATATAAGCCCATTCTTTTTCATATGATAAAAAATGTTGACTCTTTAGGGAAAGAGAGGAAACCTATCTTCACAAATATTAACATTTTATTTGCAAAATAGTTCCTTGCCCTTTGAGATTAGATTGCTTTCCTATTATAACCATATTTTTTGGCATCTTTGAAAAACTACAGAAAAGTTATATCTGAAAATATATCTATCTTAATTATGGGGGAAAATCAATATAATACTAATTCTAGAATTATGTGCCCAATTAATTGAACAGTCAAACATTGCCGATGTGACTAATAAAATGTGTTTGCTATAGTACTTGTTTTTGATTTTCTAACTGAGTTAAAACTACTTTAGAATCCCTCCTTCCTCCCTATTACCATCATCTGTCATCTCTGGCAGATTTCATACCTGATGAACACAGACACACATACATATAGGTAAGTACAATTTAGTTCAAATAAAAACTTCACTCTCACTTCTGAGTCTCCACTTCGACATGCTGGGGAAAAGTAGGCCTACCCCTAAAACCTATAGCATCCACGGCAAGAAGTATATACTGTGAATCCATATATTTAAAAGTAATAAATCAAGCTAACTGTTAAATAAAATGTATACCCTGACAAATATAATTTATGACAAAATAGAAAAATATGTGTAAAGATACTTTTTACATGAAAGTAAGAAAAAATGTCAGAAACAACTTAATAATTATGCATGTATGGTTATGGAGTTTATAGGCAAATGATGTAGGGATGAGAAATAAATAAATATATATAATTTATAATTTAGTAGATAGTTATTCCATAAAAATTTGAGTGATTATGTTGTTATGATCAAGATTTTCACATAACTAGCATTCAACTGACAGTGATGATCTAAAGGATTTAATAATTATATTTGTATTTAAAGTACTCAAAATTTGGATAAGATTTTACATGCATGTAAATTAATGTTGAGGTTAATATAAGAATAATATTTTCATATGTGTTTTCAGAAGAGTTATATTCTTAAAATTAAAATTTATCTATTAAAATTAAAAGGCAAATACAAATTACAGTTAATGCATATTGGATTTTTAAATCAGAATTCTCTGACACTTTTCTTTACATTTTAATATTTTATTCAATTTTATTTTTGCTTTTACAAAAACAGTAATATTTTAATCTCAACATTCGGTGCCTATGCAGTTGCTAATGTAAACAATTGCTGCTATGTTGCATGCATTTACAACTGGACCTACACATGTACAAATATAGTGCAATATGAATTATTTCATAACTTCAAAATTATCCTCAGACTAGTACTATAATCATTATGAAAATTTTGTTAACTAATGATTAATTCTGGAAAATAAATTAGTACATGGAAAAAAATAATAAGCAAAAACAAAAAATGAATGCTCTGACATAACTGAGAAAGTTAAAATAATGGTTTTTATACAATAATCAATTGGCATTTATGCTACATAAGATATATGAATTAACAAGTCAATTAATCTGTCTTTTTTCTTTCATAAGTACTCTGTAACTCAAATTCTTCCCTCACTCCAAAGCAGTGCTTGTTCCTCAAAACATAAGCAGTGGCATAACTCATTTACCTGTTGATTTGAAGGCATAAAGCAAGAGATGTGGAGACATCTGTTTTCTGTGGGGCCTTAAAGGTTTTAGTTACTAAAACAGTCGAATTATGCTATGCCATCTTTAAGCCCTAGAACTGAGTGAAAAATCACTCATGTATACTTAAATTTTTATAATATACTAAATACTATTATTATGCTTGTGATATGTGGTGCCCTTTAAAGCATAGAGCCATGACGGGGTTCTCTCTTGTCTAGGCCTAAAACAAAAGGATGGGGAGGTGGTAAGGGAGGAAAGCCTCATACACACTGCTTGTATACCCTTCTTTGACCAAAAGAATTTCACACAAACCAAGATCTGGCTTTTTAAAAATATCAGTAAAAAAATTAAATGCTCTATAAAGCATGGCTAGAGAGTGGCAAACAGGGCTATAAACTATCCGGACAGTTCTAAAGCCTATATACTATAGTTCCAGAGAAAGAGTAGTTATGGCACGAGATTCCCAAGTGAACAGAGTAAGAAATGGGTGAAGTAGCACTGGAGAAGGTCATTCCCTTAACAACAGATTACGGGTGTGTGACAGAAGGATGAGAACCAGCTTTAGAGGCTAGAGGGAAAACATTTCCTCTGAGAAGAGCCTGATTCCACTTAAAGCAGGGGTTGTGATAGAGACTGAATATTTACATCCCTAAATTTCATATGTTGAAACCTATTCCCCAATGTGGCCCAAAACCCATGTACCTCACTATTGCATTGTATAGGGAATTGGACTAGTCCATTTGTGGTTTTATACCAAGAACAAATGTGGACCAGCATATGTATTCAAAAGGTAGGCATTACATAGCAATTACATAATTGCAAGGTGTGTATAATGAATATTTAAACATTTTTAAACTGATTATTGACAGTCATTATGTCTGGGTGTAATAGTTGACTAACATTATGGTATGTTTGGAACAAAATCACCCTTGTCTTACTTGCCTAAATGTTTTCCTTTTATACCTTTCAGCCGATGCCTCTAACTTTAGGATTATTTATTCCTTTAGTTTAGGGCAGTGTCTTTCAAATATTTGTGCACTTCAGAATTACCTAAGAAGTTTAATTAAACAACAAAAACACACACAAAAAAACAAACAATCCCTGAACCTTACCTGAAAGTTATATTTCAGTTTGGGCTGCACTTTAATAAACACTGATTTAAACAGTTACTTCCCCCAAAACTACCTTCAATAAAGAGAATGTATTCTCTGGTATCAATACATTGGGACAATAGCTGAAAATTGGTTCCAGAATGGATGGATTTTTATTGAAAAGCCTAGGAACATAAATAGTTCAAGAATGAAAACCTGCCAGGCAAAGTCAGGATGGAGTGGTTCTGACTTATGAAGGGGTAGCCTTGGATGTCCAAGTTGGAATCTAGTAGAGCAAATCAAAGAGGATGGTGAATTCACAATTTATCCAAGTCAGGACTTGTCTTTCCTTTTTGCTTCTATAATAATCTCCTTTTTAAATGGTGAGATAGCACTTGCTAGTAATAGAATACATTCTATATTTTGTCAAGCTTTTCTGTAAGGGCTGTGCTACTTCATAGCCAATATGATATTCATCCTACTCATATGTTTCAAATCTGTAGGATAGCATGCATTCAGGAGCAATTTATCATGCACATCTGTAATAGTGCTGTAATTTAAAATAAGCAGCTTATATTATTGATGAAAAAATTCTTGACTGTTAAAAAATCTCTTTGCTTTAAAAATACCTTTTATCATGAAATTCAATCCAATTGCATTTTACTATTTTTCTTGATTCAGGGTGTTTATATTTTACAGCACAGTAAAATAGGATAGGATAAAAAATATTAACTCAATTTTGAGTGGTGAGACAAAAAAGCAACAATAACAAAAACAAGAAGAAAAAATAATATATTGATTGTTTAATGCTTAACAGGATCAGCTTTAAATCCAATTACATAGTAAGTAAAAAGAGTGACATTCAATATCACTCAGTGAGGATGAGTTTATCAATTCTGGGCCAAAATGGACAAGAAAAATGAACAACTTTAAAAAGATAAAAGCAAAACAGATGCTGTTGCTGTCAAGATGGTACAGTAGGTCAGGCTGCTGGCTTCTTGCCATAGTCCAACCTTAGAGATGCCACAGGAGAAAAAATGATTTTGAATAGATAGGAAGAATCAAAATAAAGACTTAAGAATCCCCTGGGGAAGGAGAAGACTGAAGAAGGGTAAGAAGCCATTGCCAGAGAATTATCTAGGATCAAACTTTTGAGTTGAGGCCTTGCTCTTTGCCATGCTATTGTTGATAGATTGCATAATACAGTAAACTGCAGACAGAGCCCAGTACTATGGTGGTGAGTGGACAGGTAATAACAGGGCTGCTCCAAAGTTTCTTCGGGGGAATGAAGTGGACCAAACAGAAGCAGAATTTTGGGCTGCCCTTGAGCATCCTGACTTCTCCCTTTCCTAAGACCTTACACACTTAAAGTAGTGGACAACTGTAGAAAGGAGAAAATCTCACAAAAGAGGGCTGCTTTAGATCTCTCCATCTTCTGGGTTTAGGATTGTGGCTTATAAACAAAATTTGCCTAAGATGTTAATTGTGTTATCCAACCTGACATTTATTTTTACATATGTGTTTGGTTGTCTCCTATTTATTTTTTACTAACGTATTGTTCTTGTCTCTGTAGGGAAACAAAACTTCCTGGGCCTCTCACATATTTGCATGTCCTGAGAGAAGAGGCACTGACTGCCTTTGTTCTTATACTATCTTTCAAGAATGTATAGTAGACAACTTTGGAAGATACAATGTTTTGCTCTGGAGCATAGGGCAAGAATGCTTAAAGCTCATAATAATTTTCCACTTCCTCAGCTAGGGGAGCCTTTCCTATAACAACCCATTGTATGTTTGGTGTTACTTCACTCTCTTCACATCGCTCTACGGGAATTGGGATTAGGGTTTCAGCAAAAGTGCTGCTTCTCTGGCTACTGTTACTGTTGTGAATAATAAGATCCTTTTTTTTTCCCCTTCTGACTCAGGAGTGGTTTTTTTGTTATTGTTGTTTTGTTTTGTTTCTCTTTTTCTGATAGGATCCATGAAATTGTGGCAGAGAAACTTGTTACCTTAGCAGAATCTCAGATGATTCACATTTGTTGACAGTTGATGAAGATGGGATGGAAAAGCTACAAGACTTTTTGGAAGAGGAAGGATGAGGACCTCATGTGCCCACTAATGGGATTTGAGGGAAGTCCATAGGATTGGTAGCAACCATGTTGACCCAATAGTATGGGCAGTCAGGCAATAAATGGTCCTCCATTTTATTGCCTACTTAGGAGCCAAAATTGGGAATGTGGCTACAGGCCAAGTGGCCAGAAGTAGATTCAAAGATAGCTCCAAGGACAATACTCTGGTTGATGCTAACTCAGGGCTCAGCAAGTGATTCACCTGGTGGTCAGCCTAAGGCCTACACAATTATAACAACTAGAACCAAAAATTTCATCGGCTGCAGAAGGTTCTGACTCCTTTCAGATAAAAATTACAGAGATGCTTTTCTATACTAAATCTGGAAGAGGAAAATTTATAGCTGCTGTGAGTACAATCAGGTGAATCTTTAGAACAATGGTTGATTCACTTGGAGGGTAAGCATAAGTGGGGTGGGGGTGGCAGGGCATTCATTCCTTATTAACAAAGAATGTCAGCAGCTTGCTGTCTTAAGACTGAGTGCCACACACCCATCTCTAAACCCCTATGGTCTATTAAGGTAGATTTAGATCCATTTGAAAATAACAGTAAAAGAGCTCGCAGTTTTTTGAAGTGGATCCTGGCTGCTAAAACAGAGTTTTGACTCTCTTAGGGAGATTTCCTTGTGACATACCATTTTCTGTAGAAACCACAGATGCAGTATTGACTATTATCTGGGGTTACTACTGCCCTAAATTGGGTTTACAATGCTGATGAAGGCTATCCAAGGGAGAATGAAAAACTGGCCTAGAGAAATCTACATAAAGTCTTATAATCATCTTTCCCACCTTGGAAACTCCCTTAACCCTTATACTGAAACTGGGTAAGAACTTAGATCTTATTTTAGTAAGGTAGTAAGAGACCCCAGATTCATGTGAATTTGATAAAAAGAAGTACCACTCTGAGTCAAACCCAAATCAGCCAAGGAAGATAACACCATGAACAATAGCCGGAAAGCAATGTGGCTATAGCTATAAAATCCAGACATATCCAAAGCTGAGACAGATAGTGCTCAATATTGGATTTGGAGTGAGCGGAAAATATGGAAGTTTTGTTTGATTGAGCTACCTGCTGTTGTCACACTGCTTAAAACCAAATACAAATATGTATTGCTTACTGGAATAGAACTGTTTTTATCATCATGGACCTGATCATTCCCGGTCTTTTTGCCCCAACACAGCTGCTATGAAGACAAGGTGAATAGAAATAAGATTGATGTCCTATCTCCTGGAAGCACTAAAGGCCATGTGTGCACATCCAATTAGGCTTGGAAAACTTTGGGAAGGAATGGACTTAAACTTTTATGGCACTGTTGTATATATTCACCCAGGTAAACATCCTATCTAGGCTTATGTGCAAAGGGGGCACTGATTCAACTAATGGCATTTGAGAATTGTTTATAGTGAGAAGAAAGAATATTACAGTGGGTATGACCTTTTGGGCCAGTTCAGTGTACTGTTTTTGTGGCTTCTACTACTATATTTTCAGTTGGTATTGATGTTTTATATACTTGTTACTCCCCATCCCATAAGTGCAAATGGGGTTCTCCTGATCAGGGAGAGCTTCTGTAGAAAAGTGCTATTATTTGGGGGACCCCTCAATCCTAATGACCATTTTGAACAAGGAGTCTTTATGACTGAGGATTTTAATAATTAGAATCTCTGGCAAAATAAGGTGCCCCCTTGATGTTTAGGACTTGTTTCCCAGACATGGCTACCAAGTACGCCATTGGAAAGCAACTATTGCCTTGAAACTGGCCTTTTGTTGAAATTGAATGGGTGACCCCTGGAGACCCTGTGAAACTGGGGACTTAAATCTTTAATCTGGGATGGATCAATTTAGGCTTAATAATTGAAAGAATTCTCTGCATTTTGGGCTTCTCCTTTGCAATGCAACACATTGTGTGTGTATGCAGCAAATGGCTCTCTTAATGTCACGTGTGGGATTTTGGGCTGGAGAATCTAAACTCTAAATCCATAAAGTATTTTTATTCTTTCTTAAATTCCATGTGATAGAAAGAAAATCACTTTCTAGAAAAAGAAGGTAAAAAATCATAAATCCATATTTTTGTTTTAATCCAAAAATCAGGAGTGAATTCATTTATGTGAGATTACATAAAGATAAAGATTATATAATAGGAGACACAAAATTAATTGATATAATTAAAGTCAAGACTGCCTCCATTCCAGTCATACCAAATCAGAATCTACATTTTGCTAGGATCCCCAGGTTAATTGTGTGAACATTATTAATCTTTGAGAAAGCACTGGCATATGAGACAATAGGTGTCTGTAGGCAATTTGGCAAATAGGAGAAAGGACAAACCATTTATAGCTATAAACCTTCATCTATTTAGGTTCAGAATTGTACAGATTTTATAACTTCTAAGAGAAACTTGTAATCTAATTTTTAAAGCAAAATTTCCAATATTCATATACTTTAATAATTTAAGGAAAAATCTTATGTATCTTCTGCAACTTATAAAACATGTCTATTTTCCAGATGCTGGTGGAGGCTAAAAGTTTTTACATTATCCTCCAGGTTTTTCACATATTACCTAATTCCAAAGAAGTAATGACAATTACCCTGAGTCATGGCATATGGTACCTTTGGGGCAAAAGGGAAAGGAAAAAATCAAGGATGCTTCTGTTACTATAACCTAGATGAAGAAATTAGATCATACGAATGTTTAGGAATGCAGGCTTTAAATTCATACAGCCTTAGTTAGAGTCTGCTTCAACATTTCTAAGCTGTGCTGCTTTTGGCAAGTTATGCATTTAAATTTTCTGCTTGTTTCAACAGCAAAATGAGGTGAGTAATTTCTGCAGTGTAGGAATGCTAGAAAGATTAAATGACATAATACAAATAAAGAGATTACCACAATGTTCAGTGTGGAGTAAACTAATAGAATCACCATTCCCTCTATCTAATGCAATGATTCCTCAAACTTTCTGAACATTAGGATCACTTAGGGTGCTATTAGAAAATTAACTATCTCTGAATCCTATTCCTGAACAATTACATTAGACTCTCCATGGGTGAACATGGGCTTGGGTACTTAAAAATCTAGGAACTTCTAAAGCAGCTAGATTTAACTACTACTTTTCTAGTGGAATGGAACATATGTGTATATAATTGACATATGACTAGAAAAGAAAGTGATTTCCACAATGAGATATCCCTTCACACCAATTAGAATGACTAGTATGAAAAACACAAGAAATGACAAGTGTTGGTGAGGATGTGGAGTAAAGGGAACCCTTGTGCACTGTTGGTGGGAATGTAAATTGGTGCAGCCACTACGGAAATCAGTATGGAGGTTTTTCAAAAAATTAAAAATAGAAATACCACACAATCTGATTATTTCTTTACTAGGTATTTATCCAGAGAAAACAAAAAAAACTAATTTGACAAGATATACACACCCCTGTGTTTATTACAGCATTCTTACATTCTTTACAACAGCTAGGATATGGAAACAACCCAAGTGATAGATGAATGGATAAAGAAGATGTGACTATAAGATGGGTAGATAGATAGATAGATAAGATAGATAGATATCATAGTAATGAAATATTACTCAGCCATAAAATATAATGAAATCTTGTCATTTGCAACAACATGGACGGACCTAGGAAGGTATTATGCTAAGTAAAATGAGTCAGAGAGGGAAAGTCAAATACTATACAATTTCACTTATATATGGAATCTAAAAAACAAACAGAAACAGACTCATAAATACCAAGAACAAACTGGTGGCTTCCAGAGGAAAGTTGGATGGGGGGGGTGGCAAATTGGTGAAATAGGAGAAGAGGAGAAAAAAAAAGAAGAGACTTTTCTGAGCCTATGGTTGCCTTGGTTGTTTCTACATCAATTGTTGATAAAATTCCATGCAAAAGAGGCATATTATGTTTTTTTCATTTTTATGAGGTTCTTTTAAGTGAAAAGCTTTTTTTTTATTAATTTCTCTCTATAACTCAGATACTTTCCCAACTCATACATAGGACTTTCTCATTTGTTCTTTAGATTGGTAATCACAGAGTTATGGAATCATAGACTTACTATTAATATTTCTTAGGCTTTAAAGAAGATGATGTGCAGGAGTAATATTTCTCCTCCATGTTCAGGCACTGTTTCTGAACATAAGTAGGCTTTGTTTGTTTTTCTCAGGTTGAGCTTGTGCTTCCATCCTTCTTTACAAGTTAGTTTTATAGGTGGCACGTCGTATTTACATGGTTCAATGCAGAACTTACATGGTTAATTATTCTTTCAAACAACTCACGTAAAATTTTACACAGAGGTAGAAATTGTGAGAAATTCTAAAAAAAATTTTTTTTTTGGATCCTGCTGCAGGTTTATTTGTACTAATAACACAGGAAGACACCAGCCCCATGTAGACAGAAGTCCACGGCTCACACCCCATCCTTCCGTCTTCATACTGGCAGAAAGAAACCCCTACACTGAAGCTTTTGTTGGGGCCTAGGCACCTTTGAGAGCCTAAGCCACAACAGGAGCTGGAGCCTGAGTCACAGTTGCAGCCAGGACCTTGGTTTGAACCTCGGCCTTGGTCTTTGGCCAGAAGAGCCTGAGACCTTTGTCAATGTGGGCATGAGAATGTTTCCTGAGATTGGGGTGAGGGATGTGGGCAAGATGATTGAGTTTGCAGCTTCAATCCTTTGGGATCTTAGGCTACCTCCTTGGGCTTGATTGGGCATTGATAGCCTCATCATGTACACTCATGACCTTCATGTCGTTTGCCTACATCTTCTTCAGACCCTTTTTGTGCTTCTTGGCAAAGTGCATGTTCCTTAGGAACTTGGGCTCTATTCCCTTAAGAATTCATATCTTTGTGACCAGGGTTTCTGGATGCCATTTTGTGCCATTTTCATGACTGGTTGTGCGTGGTGTGGTTCTTGGACTTGGCCATGTCTGCACCGAAGCCCACGGCTCCCGAAGCAACTTCTAAAAATTTTTAAAAATGTAATGAAATTGTTTTCTTTGTATAAGAAGATCTGAATCACAGGTCATAACAGCATTATTCTTATAGTGCTTTATAATTACTCAGTATCAATAAGTACTCCATGGAATCCTCAATAATAAATTCTGTTTGAGAGCTTTCAAAGGTTTAAACAGATTGAAAATTGAATTTCAAGAGCTCTTAGAATTATGGGATAGAAGTGCATAGTTAAAGAATAGTCTGCAAGGAGTAGCTAGCTCTTACAGACTCCATCAATGCCAGTTAGATACAGGTCACTAGAGCACACACAAAGGAAGACAGTGGGGCTGTGATTGGATGTGGACACTTTTATGATCAAACTTTCTGTGGCATTGTTTCTTAATATTGCCAAAATATGATTGAACAACTGGTATTTTTTTTTAAAGATTTTTCCTCTTCCTTGAGTTCAAAACCATTAAAATTGCTGACCATAATTTCTTAAGCACAAATTAGAGGGCAACTCAAGAAAATCTAGGCAGAGCATGGACACAAGCAATTATTCATGTTAACCACAAACCCCAACATTCTAAGCGTTTGATGAAATTCCCAGATAAAGATAATTAGCAACATTTCCCTTTGTTTGACTTTTCTTTTGCTTCAGAAGAGGATTTTCATATCACTTGCTTTCTCTGGGGAGAACAATCTGCAATTTCTTAGCACATTTTGTGGTATTTATTTTTCTCTTGATATATTTCATTCACTGAATTCAAATGTTACAGCATTCTCATCTTTATTTGTGGGGTTCCACAATATGAGATCTCAAAGCACCAATAACTATTTAGTTCAGGTTTTGTCAACATAGATTGGGTTTGTTGGATCTGGATGCTGGTATTGAAAAAAAAAATAATTACCTTTGTTCTTCACTTGATTCTGACTCCTTTCTTCCATTTTGTATAAGCGGCTAGCCATTCCCCCCCATTACTTATTTACTCAGCCTAACTCGCAGAACTTTTGACCCATTGTTGAACTTTGATATGTCAATTCTGCTTGATTCTCTAGACTTTCCTTTTATACCTAGAACTATAATTATTTATTAACCATGACCTTGGTAGCAAAATTAGCTCTACAGTCAACCATAACTTGATTCCAATACTCCACCTTTGAACAGAAGAACTAATCTAGCTTACTTTTGTATTTATATCTATCTAACTCCTCCCATGGAGAATAAGATAAAGATTCACGGTGAGTAAGTTAAATTCTATTAATTACTTTTAGAATCCACTATTCCAACCTTATTGATATACATATACCAAAGAAAATTTAGTAACCTCATGCTGTCAGAAAAGAGAATATTTGAGTTCAGCAATGAAAAAAATAATATTTCCCTGACTCATATTTGTGGGATTGTAGAGCAGATTTGAGCTCAATTTACTGGTTATTTTTTCTTCATAAACACTGAAGCTGAAGGAGAACAATGTGGTCTGCTTCTCTAAATTCTACTTGAACCCTTTATGTATGTGTGGGTGATGTAAATCTTCCTCAGTCACTATTTGGCTCATACCTATTCTCTGTTCAGTCATTTTCAGTGATTCTCATTGGCTCTCAGAGAGAGCCTTTTCTCTTTCGTTGATTCAAAGATCTCTAATGTTACTTCCAGATATTTTTCTTTACATTCACCATACGTAAATGACTCCTTGAGTCTTCTATATACACCATATTCCCCAGAAACATCTCCCTAACCCACATAAACCTGTCTTTACTCTGGATGTTCTTTCAGCCTGTTTAAGAGCAAGTTTATTGCATTTATATATTTTTTTCATCTATATAGAATTGCATTCAAATAGACACCAATTTAGGAATAGTTTGAGTCTCAATTCCGATTTAGTATTAATTACATTCTCAGAGAGATTTTTCATAGTATGTGATCTCTTTCATTCAGACACACATATGTATGTATGTATAAACAGGGCTGATATAATAATTTAATGACGAGAAAGGCATAAGCATAAAGTAAACAGAATGAATACAAAACAAATCAGAAGTAATAAGTCCCTATACACTACACTGGAACATGCTGAACATCAAGTATGTGTGTATCTGTGTCTCTAATGATTTACAGATATGATTGATAGAAATGGTGCCAGGTTTGCATTTTTGAGAGAGAGATCTTTCTTTATAGAATATTTAATCTCCCTTTCAAGTTAGAGTAATTCTCTGTAAGTTCTTAGATGCTAACTCTAAGTTGTCACCAATTTATTTTCATTTAGCTAACAAAATGAACCTTGGACTCCCTAACTAATCTCTTGTCCTTGAGAGAAAATATCATTTGGCCTAGGGGTAATGCAATTAATCTATATTGAAGTAATGATCATTTATTTTTTTAGTAGACTGCAGACATAAAACCTCTTTTTAGAAGACATCTTTTATGTTAGCTTGTTCAACTGCTTTAACTTAAAAAAAGATTGTGAAAATATAATTTCTTGAAAATGAGTGTAAAGTTAAAGTTATCACCACTTTATTTTTTTAATTTTTTAATTTTTTTAAAGATTTTATTTATTTTTTAGAGAGCGAGTGAGAGAGAAACAGCATGAGAGGGGAGAGGGTCAGAGGGAGAAGCAGGCTCCCCGCCGAGCCAGGAGCCCGATGTGGGACTCAATCCCAGGACCCTGGGATCATGACTGGAGCCGAAGGCAGACGCCTATCCATCTGAGCCACCCAGGGGCCCCGTTATCACCACTTTAAATATGTCAATAATATAACCTATCTGGAATGCTATAGAATAATTTTCTCAGTTCATTGAACTACTGTTATAATTTTTTAAAAAATTTAGTTAAGCATTTCAGTGATAGAGCATTAATACATAAGGTTATAATTCAAAATAAATAACTACAAATTTCATAAGGCAAAGTTCAACTGTAACATGAATCATACAGAATTTTATTAGATAATTATACTGCAAAAAATTGAAGTAAGGAGGAAAAAAATTTAGCTTCTGTCAGACTTAAAACTATCAACATTCTTTACAGAACCCCTCTACTCTTATTAACAGCGTATGACAAGTCTCTGATAAAATAGTATTATAGGTGGATTTTTCTTTCTGGCTTATATCTAGGTATACATTTTGAAGGAAAAAAAAGGTAGATTACTAATGATGAAAATCTAAATTTTTATTTTCTAAAGAAAGAAAATAGACATCTGGGTGGCTCAGTCTGTTAAGCATCTGTCTTCAGCCCAGATCATGATCTTGGGGTCCTATGATCAAGCCCCAAGTCTGGTTCCCTGCTCAGCGGGGAGTCTGCTTCTCCCTCTCCCTCTGCCCCTTCCCTCCCCCCAGCTCATGCTCTCTGTCTCCTTCTCTCTCTCTCTCAAATAAATAAATAAAATCTTAAAAAAAAAGAAAGAAGATATACATATATATGCTGAAATGGATATATACATATATATATATGTGCATATGTGTGTATAAAGATATATATATATACACACACACAATATAGTAACACTCCAGTGAATGTAAAAGAAAAAAAAAGTATGAAACTAAAGCAAAATCTATTTCATGAACTATGTTTGGAGAAAAATTGCATTCTGTAAGTTGTTAATGAAAGCAAAGGAAAATGAATGCAAAGAATGGGAAAAGAAAGGAGGGACAGAGGGAAGGAAGAAGCAGCAGACTGCTATATAGTACCACAATTTTTAGCTAAAATATATTTTAAGTTGTAGGTAAAATATAGCATATACCTATAAAATTCTTCTAGCTTTTACGTATTTAATCTACCTTTTAAAATATATGTCATATCAAAAAAATATATATGTCACATCAAAGTATACACCATCAGTTCTCTCTTAAGCAAATGCTCTGGTTATTTCCTTGCACTGATACACCATATACTACCTAACCACTGCACTGCCTACAATCTAGTTAATAATCTGGGTCCATGTGTTGGCACACTATGGTCTTTGGGACAAAAAGGCCAGTTTCTAGCTTTTGTAAATACAATTATATCAGAACACAGCTACACTCATTGTTTACATATCGTGCATGGCTACTTTTGTGCTGCAATGGTAGAGTTGAGTAGTTATGATAGAGAATTGCATAACTCAAAAAGGCTAATATAGTCACCTTCTGGCCCTTTATCAAAAAAATGTTTGCTGACTTCTGATCTAGTTAATGATATCATGTTTCTTATTAGGTAATTTCAGTATAAATTTGTTACATTTTATAAGGTGGTTATATGTATATATATATGTATATATATATATACTTTTAATAAAATGAGATGATGTAATTCTCTTGTTTTTTTCTCATATAATAAAAAGTATATGACCATATTTTTATAATTTCAGCAGTAAATTTATTTACAAAGTCATATTTTGCCACCTTTTTAATCCTAGTAGGTGTTATATCTGACAAACTTCTGGTATCGTCTCAAACTACTAGAATATTAAAACTGATTCATGGTCAAAGAACTTTGGGAAAAACTGATCTATATTTCTCTGCCTACATACTGGATTCATTGACCAAATGGTTCGATAATCCTGACTGGAAATAAATAGTGCATCATAGGCTGAAAGCTACCTTGAGAACAATTTAGTATATTCTGAGAAGAACCTTCTTTCAGACAATTTCTCTTTATCCTTTACTTCCTTCTAGCACTGATTTTTTTATTGTTAAGATTGTGGTATAGTTACAATGTAACAATTACAAAAGACTTATATTAGAACAAGCAAAATACAACATAGAAGTTTTTAAATAGATGTCTTGGTTTGCATCCTGTAATGGTTTCAAAGGGGACTCTACTGAAAATCAGTGAAGCAAAACGCAATATTAAGAGGAAATGTCTTTCATCCAAATGACCAACAGACACATGAAAAAGTGCTCAACATCACTTGGAATAAAGGAAATCCAAATCAAAACTTCAGTGAGATACCACCTCACACCAGTCAGAATGGCTAAAATGAACAAGTCAGGAAATGACAGATGTTGGCGGGGATGCAGAGAAAGGGGAATCTTCCTACACTGTTGGTGGGAATGCAAGCTGGTGCAGTCACTCTGGAAAATAGTACGGAGGTTCCTCAAAAAGTTGAAAATAGAGCTACCCTATGACCCAGCAATGGCACTTCTGGGTCTTTACCTCAAAGATATAAATGTAGTGATCCAAAGGGGCATATGTACCCCAATGTTTATAGCAGCAATGTCCACAATAGCCAAATTATGGAAAAAGCCTAGATGTCCATCAACAGATGAATGGATAAAGAAGATGTGGTGTATACATACAACAGAATATTATGCAGCCATCAAAAGGAATGAGATCTTGCCATTTGCAACGATGTGGATAGAACTGGAGGGTATTATGCTGAGCGAAATAAGTCAATCAGAGAAAGACCTGTATCATATGATCTCACTGATATGAGGAATTCTTAATCTCAGGAAACAAACTGAGGGTTGCTGGAGTGGTGGGGGGTGGGAGGATGGGGTGGCTGGGTGATAGACATTGGGGAGTGTATTTGCTATGGTGAGTGCTGTGAATTGTGCAAGACTGTTGAATCACAGACCTGTACCTCTGAAACAAATAATACATTATACATTAATTAAAAAAATAACCAAAAAGGAGCATCCCAAACACGAAGAAAAAAAAAACCTCCCTGGTTCCCATAATTTTTAAAGTTATACAGCCTTGCATATACTAGAAGCTTACGATAAGGTCTGCATCTTTCTGAAATGTCCTTTGTCTAATTTTAATTTTTTTAAGTACACCAAATGAAAAAAGAAAAAAAAATACACCAAATGTTCCTTCACCAGAGCACTCTCTTCTTTGTGAGGATTGTGTATCCTGGGCAACTGTCCTAGCTTGGGTTCAAATAAAACTCTTTCTTTTAAAAATTAAAGAAAAAAAGAGGAAATGTCTTTCTGGTCAATTGACTTTTCAAATGATTTTATATTGTTGATTATACTCTTTGAACATCCTATGATTTAATATTAGTTATTCATTATGTTGTATGGTACTCTCCAAATGAAAAATTAACTACTTTTTAGATAAAAGAGTGACTGACCTGTGTGATTTATATCTGAGGAGATTCTATGGGCTGAAATATTCAAGGTATTTGGGATATATCCCTGTACAATGATTGATGCATAAATAGTTCCTACTCTCCATGACTTTCTAATACAGTGCATGAGGTAGAAAATAGGCAAAAAATTAAAGGTAAAATAGTAGAGTATAATAAAATACAGCAATAGTGTAATAAAGCATTTAAAAATATTTTAAAAAGTAAAATAATATAAGGAAATAAAAAATGACTAAGGTACAAGGATGAACAGTTTTTATAATTTATAATTGGAAGTACTGTGAAAAAACTGTCCAAGTATAAGGATTAACGGTACCAATTATAGTCCTATTAAGAGTGGGGAAAGGGCACCTGGGTGGGTCAGTTGTTAGACATCTGCCTTCGGCTCAGGTCATGATCCCAGGGTCCTGAGACTGAGCCCGAATCGGGCTCCCTGTTCGGTGGGAAGCCTGCTTCTCCCTCTCCCACTCCCCCTGCTTGTGTTCCTGTTCTCGCTCTTTCTCTGTCAAATAAATAAATAAATATTAAAAAAAAAAAAGAGTAGGGAAGAAAAAGTTGCTAGGTATGAATCTCATTTCCATGTATTCTGAAGTGCTTGGGAGAAAATAGCATGGACAGTTATTGAAATGCTGTTCTGTGTGTGGGGTGAGCATTTTTGGTGACTTATCCTTAAAGCAGAACCATGAAGCTCCAGATGAACAACGGCAATCCTGTCCAGCTTCCAAGGAAGGAATTTAGGGATGGGGTGTGATTTATAGTAGAATTAATCTTATAGGCACTACGAAAAATTTATTAAAAGGGCAGTGTGATATCTCTCCAGAAAGTATGTTTTTCCCAATATTCAAGTGAAAAGGAAGCCAGGAATTCCTCCTTGGTCACAGTTGAGAGATAAGTTATCTTTAAGATGAAAGAAACAAGTGTTAGTTTCCTAGATGCTTGCACTATTATTAGAAAACAATGTAGGTAGCTTCTTGTTGGAGAAAGGGTTATAATCAAATCATTTGGGGGGAATTGGAGGGTTTGTTGGGAAAAACATAAACCCTGGGTAGAGGCAAAGAAAATGGAAATCTTTGAGATTTCTGCCTGTGACATAGTGGATTCCTGAGACAGTTCTGAAATGGAGCTTCAGGGCTAGCAAATGACTTGGGAATCATGAGGCCTGGAAGGCCTGCAAACAGGGAGGAGGACAGCTATGGATAGGCAAAGCTTAGTGCCATAATAGCGGGAACATTCAACTCAGCCTGGCACCTGACCATACGACCTGTCATTCCACCACCAGTACAACCATGCAGGTCCCTGCTGGGGTCCAATGTCTTAATTTCCCATCAGGGCATAAAACAGGCAACTATACCCTAATTTTGTGCCTCACATTTGAGCTGCCCATACCAGATACCTACTGGGCAGCCAGCATTCTTCTTGGTTGTTTCAGGAGATAAATGTTTCTTATTCTCAAAATTTCTATTTGAGTCAATAATTGGAAATTCCAAAAAATAAACATTATGGTAATGATTGGGGAACATAAATTGAGGTAGAAGAATGGACTATCATGTATCATGTACGCATGTATGTATTCATGTATGTGTGTATGTATCTATGTGTCTTTATCTCTCACTACTCAGTATTTGGAGGTTGTAATAATTTTAAAATTATAGTGTAAGTTGGAAATTATCTATAAAATTAATCAGTAGTCACGTAGCAACACCTCCACCTGCCCACGTAAAAGTATTCTGAATGAACATCTAGTCCAAGTAAAACAACAAATACGGCTTTAAAACAAATCTCCTCTTAAAAATTTTTTAACTAAAAAAACACAAACAAATCTCTTCTCAACAATATCCTTGTCCCTATGTTCTTCCTCTAAATAAATTTCAGAGAAGCCAATGAAATCAACAGAGAAATGTACAGAGCCCATGTAGATGGAGTGACTTTTAGAAGTCACACTGACATCTAAGCCTTTTAGATTTGACTAAACCTGCTTGAACATACGAAAATATAAACCCGAAACATGTGAGGTGCTCTGCACTTGATCTTAGCCAAAAGGCCGAGTAGCCATGTGTGTGAGGTGCTCTGAAAAGGAAATTCAGCTCTCAGTGAAATCCATACAAAAGGAAGAGTATTTTGTTGTTGTTTTCGGTTTGTTTTACATATTAGGCTTCCATATAAGATCTTGATTGTAAGGAAGTGGTTTGTTGCTTTTAAAATACATTTTCAAGGATGTTTCTAATCTGGCCTGATGGGAAACCATTTTAAAATAGATGAACATGAGTTAAATAATACCTTCACCATTACCTCTATGTCATCAGGCTTGCCCTTTGTTTTCTTTGGGTCTCAGTTCCAGTATTTGATAAACAGGGATAAAAATATTTAAAAAAAATATTCCCGGGTTGTTTTTATGATTAAATGAAAATGTATGGAAAATGAGTATTGAATATTCTCCTTTCCTTGCCTCTGTATTAGATCTCTTTCTAATGTGAAGTGTTCTTTCACTGATGTTTCTCAGACAAAAGCACTATCTCATCAAGTCTTGGTAACAATTGTGCGAAAACATTGTTTAGGTGAAAATTTTAGATAAGCATTGCTTATTTTACATATTCCAAGCACATATAATAATAATAATCTTAAGCTACAGAATTGCTTCTGAACTCTTCTATTATTTTGGACTGGAAATAACCTTGACAATTGGCTTTTTTGTAGTAATATACATTCATTTACACACCTCAGTAGATAGATATTAAGCATCTGCCAGATAACAACTAGACTTAGAGAATATAGTGATGAATGAATGAAGATACAGACTATAATTTCACAGGGCCAGTAGGGAGTTAGAGTGATGAAATAGTAAGTGTCTGAGGAACTAGTTCAGATCTGATGGTCAGCAAACATTCTGAGAAAATTATATGTAAGTTGGGGCACCTGGGTGGCTCAGTCATTGGGCGTCTGCCTTTGGCTCAGGTCATGATCCCGGGGTCCTGGGATCGAGCCCCGCATTGGGCTCTCTGCTCGGCGGGAAGCCTGCTTCTCCTTCTCCCACTCCCCCTGCCTGTGTTCCCTCTTTAGCTGTGTTTCTCTCTGTCAAATAAATGAAATCTTAAAAAAAAAAAAAAAAAGAAAATTATATGTAAGCTTAGGTTAGAATTTGTTCTCCATAGAATGAACTCTCCCATAGAAAGGTCACAGGAAAGAGAATTAACTCAGCTGGAATAGGTGGTACAAAAGCCTTAAGACTGGATTGACTTGAGGTGTTTGAGAAATAGACCAAAGTCCATGCATGCATGGGTCAGTATTTATGGACAGAGGTCAGTGGCACAAAATGAGAGAGAGCAGGGCCTGTACATAGAGGACCCCTGTAGTATAGTTTGCCATTGGAAGCTTACCATAGGGGCAAGATACAATCTTTTTTTTTTAAAAAAGATTTTATTTATTTATTTGACAGAGACAGATAGTAAGAGAGGGAACACAAGCAGGGGGAGTGGGAGAGGGAGAAGCAGGCTTCCCGCTGAGCAGGGAGCCCAATGTGGGGCTCAATCCCAGGACCCTGGGATCATGACCTGAGCCAAAGGCAGATGCTTAATGACTGAGCCACCCAGGCACCCCATAATCTTTTTGTTTTACAAAGAACATTTTGGTTGCTTTGTAAGCAACGAATAGTCAGGGGTTGAATAGAAGCACAGAGACCAGTTAGAAGGGCAATTTTAGAACCCCAGGGTAGAGAATATGGCTAGGGTGGGAGTAAGGAAGATGGACAGGACTAGAGAATAACAGGTTATTCCCCACAGCATCTTGTTTTATTGATTTACTAGGCACAATCCCCCCCCCACACACAATAATGTTGTTTTAAATTTCTCTCATTACATTATCGAATCTTTCCCCAAATGTTACCTTTAATCTATTTTAGATGAATTCTGTCCTTTCCTGAGAACCCATTATTTTGATACTATAAATAATAGTCACAGAAAGTCAATTTGACTATTCAATAACTTTTCTACCAGTTACTCATTTACTATATCATCCTTAATAAATGTATGTTGAGTGAATCACTGAATGAATGAGTGAATCAATCAGAAGATGGGATGAAATGTACGTATCTTTGTTTACAGCTTTCAGATTCTAGCTGTAAACTTCAAGGTCCCTAGAGGTGCCTTCTTGCTCTTTTGGCTGCATCAATCATCTGTCCATGAGTGATCAGGACAGGTTTTATCAGTGACTTTGGTGAATATGTGATTATACTACTTCATGCTTTATCGGACTCGCTTGGTTTGTAGGTGTTCCCGGAACATCTGCTTTTTAATTGGTTGATTCAAACTCTTCTTTTGGTTGCTATATATTTATTAATATACTTACTTATTAAGCTGTCTACTACTCTCTTAGACATGCTCAAATAGCTTAATTAATCTTCTTCATGTTTGCTTTTTTGATCCAAATACTTAATTTTTATCAGAAATAGCATCACAAGCAATTGTCCCAAAATTTGCCTCATCCATTGACTCTTTTTTTTAAAGATTTTATTTATTTATTTATTAGAGAGCGAGCGAGAGAGAAACAGCATGAGAGAGGAGAGGGTCAGAGGGAGAAGCAGGCTCCCCGCTGAGCCGGGAGCCCGATGCGGGACCTGATCCCGGGACTCCAGGATCACGACCTGAGCCGAAGGCAGTCGCTTAACCAACTGAGCCACCCAGGCGCCCCTCATCCATTGACTCTTATTCAGCATATCTTCCAGGTAAACATTTCTAGGGTTAAGTATTCATGTGCTTACTTATCTGTTACTTATTCTGAACTTCTGACTAATCCATGGCCCTTTAAGATATTTAATTAGAATTAAACATTTTATTTATTTATTTGTTTATTTATTTTTGAGAGAGAGGGAGAATGAAAGAGAGAGTGAACAGAGGGGCAGAGGGAAAGGAAGAGAGAGAATTTTAAGCAGGCTCTATGCCCAGTGTGGAGCCCAAGGTGGGCCTTGATCTCACAACTCTAAGATTTTGACCTGAGCTGAAATCAAGAGTTGGATGCTCAAGTAACTGAGCCACCCAGGCACCCCTAGAATTAAACATTTTAGAATAAATAGAGAATATCTAATCTGGCAGTTCTCAAGCTTGTTTTTAACAATGGAATTTTTTGTGCAAATGAAATCATAAGCATATAAATGAGAGAATAAAGAGATAATAGAAAAGTTTTTCTTTCTGAAGGAGCTGGAGAGATAGAACCTTCTAGTTTGCCTCAATTTCCCATAAAGTTGCTCCTGAGAAGATTGGTGTAACCCATAACTTCAAATGAATCCAAATTGCAAAGAATTGACTTAATATAGCTTTCTATTTTACAGACGATGGCACAGAAGTCCAGAGAAACTTATGCAATGCAATGAAGCCACCTAGATGCATAAGTTGGGATGATTTCTACGTGCCACAATCATAAAGGTAGCAGTATGAAAAAACTAGAGAGATTTCGATGTTAGAAAGGCTTGGAAAGTTAAGTACTGCCTTTTACATCTTATCACTTGTGTGATCCTGTGAAATTTATTCACTCTTTCTAATAATACATGATTTTTAGGAATAGTTGATAATTACATGCAAATAAATGATAGAGTCTAAGATGTCACCATATTCTAGTCAAAACTTTCAACCATCCTATTTATATAGATAATATTATTCCATTTTATAGATGAAAAAATTGAAACCCATGTTTCAACCAGGTTAATAAGCAGCTGTTCTAGGAATTGAACACATGTACATCTGATACAAAGTTCTATACTGACTACAGGTCTTAATTAAAAAAGAATGGATGGTAAAATAAATAAAATCTTTAAAAAAAAAAGAAAGGGAGGTAGAATAAAAATCTTTAAAAAAAGGGGGCTGTAGAATAAATAAAATCTTAAAAAAAAAGAAAGGGCAGTAGAGAATTAACAGTGCTATATGTATTTAATGTTTTGCTTTGCACTTCCAACATAACAGTCTCATTTAAAGTCCATACCAGCCCTATGAAATAGATTTTATTACTCTTGTTTTATAGGAAAGGGAACTGCAACTGAGGGATTAAATAACTTCACAATGTCACACAACTAGAAATCAGAAGACTGGATTTTATCTCAGCTATTTCTTAGGATTTTTTAGTCAATGACTTTTTGAAGTACATGGTGATTTCTCACTCAAATATATAATACTATCAGAGCCAAAGTGAATCTGTTTTGTTACTTGGGAAAAATGGAAAAAAAATGTACTGATCCTTGTTTCTTGTCTTTTCCTATCTGCTTATCTTTGTTAAATCTCAAAATTATACTATAAAACCCAGGAAATTATTTAAGAACATATCAGCATAAGTTCTTTGTGTATTTAGGGAAACAAGCAGGACTTTCTTTCTTTCTTTCTTAAACTTCTTGGTAGTTACATAACGTTGAGAGCATAATTAGTGAGATGCTCATCAGAATTGGTATGTACCCTGTGTGTCTAATCTGTGAATCTAGCATCTTGGAACATGCATCAGGCCAGGGAGCCTGCTGGCACTCAAGACTCATGACAGTACTTACAGAAAACTCTCTGGCAGGCCACGACATCAACAGAGCACATGGAAATTACTCAGGGTAACTTCCTCCAGGCTAGTCTTTCAGCCACAAGACAATACAATACTAGTGTTCATGTAGTCCCGCTGGAAGTCAAATGACTTCTGAGTAGCTTCCAACATCCTCATTCTTAAATTATGAATCTATCTTCCAACCACAAAAGCCTGCTTAGCGTGTATTTTTTAGTAGTTAAGAAATTCACACACCCACAGGGAACTAACTACATATTTCCATTTTCCTACTTCTTCTGTTTTGCTTTCATAATTACATGTCAGCAACAATGAGAAAATGCCTATCATTTTTCTTATATTCATTCCCATAAAACCTAATAAAAAGATTGACACCTACCTTAAATTTTTGTACCATTTATCCTTTTAACTGATTATAAATAACAATAGGATTTCATTGTAGAATATTTTAAAATATAAAAAAGCATAAAGAAAATAAAAATCCTACTGAAAGTACCCCTTTATTAATGTATTTCTTTTTGGTGCTATTCTCTGAACATATAAATCCTTTGTGGGCCTAAATGTGTGTCTGTGTATGAGCCAATATTGATATTATATTGTATGCAGTATTTGTATTTACTTATTTTCACGTTATATTGTGAACAAATCATTAAATATTTAACAGGTTGCATAATGTGCGATCTCATGATTATTTCAAAAAATATTTAAGCATTTTCCAATTGTTTGCAATTAGATTCTTTCCAAATGCTTGTAAGTAATTCTGATAATAATTTACTTGTGTGAATAATCTTTGATTATGTCTCTGACTGATTCCTTAGGACGGAGTCACAAAAGTAAATAAAAGCCTATAGAACATTACTTCATTTTAAGTCTCTTAAAATAGTTTGGCACAAATAGTTTTCTAGAAGACTATGGAAATTTATGCACAAACCTGTCACTCTTTTTTCTAGTTATTGTAATGAAACCAATTTCTAGTTGTTTTTTTTTTTAAGATTTTATTTATTTATTTGACAGAGAGAGACATAGTGAGAGCAGGAACACAAGCAGGGGGAGTGGGAGAGGGAGAAGCAGGCTTCCCGCGGAGCAGGGAGCCCGATGTGGGACTCGATCCCAGGACCTTGGGATCATGACCTGAGCCGAAGGCAGACGCTTAACGACTGAACCACCCAGGCGCCCCAATTTCTAGTTTTTGTAAAAAGTTTAGAAAACAGGGGCTCCTGGGTGGCTCAGTCAGTTGAGCCTCCAAATCTTGATTTCAGCTCAGGTCATGATCTCAGGGTCCTGAGATTGAGCCCTGTGTCAGGCTCCATGCTCAGAGCGGATCCTGCTTCTCTCTCTCTATCCCCTGCCCTGTTTCCCTCAGCCTCTCCCCTGCTCCTACGCTTTTACTCTCTCTAAAATAAATAAATAAATCTTTTTTTTTTAAGTTTAGAAAACAAAGGAAAAAATAGAGAAAAAAATAAAAACTACACTAAGTTATTCTTTCCCAGATTACCATAAAAACATTATCTTTACATATAGATAAATAGATGGGTAGATAGCTAAATTATAGTTGTAGGTAAATAGATAACTAGAGAGAAAAAAACACTTAGATCTTACTACAGAGTTCCTCATTCTTTCATTAAATACTATAACATGCTCATTTTCTTTATTTGTAAATACTTTTATAACAAAAGCACAAAAGTTATTACGTATATTTTTCAAGCAGAGCATTCTGAATATTTAGCAGTACTCTCTTCTAAATATTTACCAACATTTTAATCCATTTCATAATTTCATTTTTATATTAAACTCTTTTTAAATAATTTCATGAAGGTATTTTAAAAAGTATCTTTAATTTTATTTTGTTTATATTTATTTATTCCACTATATCTATATAGAGATGGACATTCTTAACTTATGCTCATATAAATTGGAACTGTTTTAATGCTGTTTATTCTATTTCACAGAATTGATTATAATTTATTTATCTCCATTGAACTGCTCTAGGTGATCAGAGAAAATTAATTAGTTTAAGTTTATTGACATAGTTGTACTTGTGTGTGTGTACATGGGTGTGCATGTGTGGATGTTTAGGGGAATTCCCTTCCCTACATTACAGCCAAGTCTGGGCATGGCTAAGTCTGAAGTTTTTCCCTAAAGAAGAGTAGAAAACTGGACAGAGCAAAGAAAAGTGGAAACATCACGTGAACTCATCAGCAAGTTTAACTTCCAATCACCCTGGTTTTTATAGTAAGTGAAATATTCTTCTGCCTTCTTTTCTGGATCCAAAACATATATTTTATATATCATATAAATATTAACTCTTCATCTAAATTAAAGACACTTAAAAGCAGGATCTGTGTTTTATAACTCTTTATATCCCCAAGGATCTGGAACAGTGCTCTGCACAGAATACATTTTCAACAAAAATTCTTATTGATTACCAAATGAAGTACATGGTTATTTTTCTCTCAGTAAGTTCATCCATTGGCAGAACAAGAAAAAGGAAAGGCTGCATTTTTGCCTATTCACACTGCTCATACTTTACAGATTTCAGTCACAATTCCTCTCAGCCTCTTTCTATAGTGTGTAACTCCAGAAACACACAGTTATTGAGCATCTGTGTATATTGTGCTCCATAACCTTTATATCTGGGTTCAGTATTTCTTAGAGTTTTTTTTTTAAACTTAGAATAGAAAACTGCAATAACCTTGGTGTTGGAGGATAAGAATAGGGCCTCTTTTATAGGTTTGGCTATTTGTTTTAAAGGAAGAAAAATGTACTGTATTATGAACATACTTGGCTTGAAGTATACTTGAAAATACAATAGAGAGGGATTTTTGTGTAGTGTATTCCAAAATGGCAAAAGGCAGGTGATTCAATGATATTGAAAGAAAACACAAGAACTTAAAATTAAAAGTGCATATCAAAGAAAAAAGAAAGAAAGAAAGAAGGAAAGAAAGAAAGAAAGAAAGAAAAAGAAAGAAAGAAAGAAAGAAAGAAAGAAAATGATTCAAGTACTAGAAGAACAGATAGATTGTTTTGAGCATGTTTTAGTATAGAGAAACAAAATGAGAAAACAAAATTTAGAAAGTAGGTCAAAGAATACAAGGCTTAGAAGAACACAGACTTTTGTTTTAACAATCATATTTGAAAGATGTTTAAAAAACTATGGGGCAGGGGCGGTGCCTGGGTCACTCCACTGGTTAAGTGTCCAAGTCTTGATCTCAGCCCAGGTCTTGATCTCAGGGTTGTGAGTTCAAGCCCTGTGTTGGGCTCCACACATGGTGGTGGGGAGGGGGACAGCATGGAGCCTACTTGAAAACAAACAAACAAACAAACAAAACAAACAAAAAAATAAATATGGGGCAAGTTAATGAAAACAACATCCATAAATACAATGATGCAAAAAAGGATGTTCTGCATTTATGAAAATCTCATACCAAGGAGAAAAGAAAATAAATAAATAGGATGAAATTTATTCTTAAACTAAAGCTCCTACAAGTGTCTACTTCACTTTGAAATGTGAGGAAGCATACTGATATAAAAATAACAACCAGAATCTAGCCAGGATCCCATTCAGGGGCTGAAAAACTTCAGGCAACTACTGAAAAAACTTGGGTTAATGTACAAAGCAATTCTTAATAACTGAGAACTTTCAAAGAACCAAAATAGAAAGTGGTGTTTGATCATGGGATATATTTTAAGGATGTTAAACAGATGAATTTACGTTAATTTCCCTCTTAAATGACAGCAAAACATATCCTAGTAAATGAATTATAACTATTTTTTACTTTAGGTTTGTTTAATTAACTGAGATTAATCTTGAAGAAAACCTATCTGCAGTAGAGAGTTACTATGTAAAGAAAATACAATTAATGTCATTAAAATCTACTTTGCAGAACTTTTTTTTCTGTGTGCTACAAAGACCACGATTCACATGGGAGGTATATGGAATATAAGCAGAAGTATGGTGCACATGCAACTGGCAATACATTCAGGCGAAGCATTAATCTGCTTTGCATTACTAGGAGAACCTTTGAAAATGTATGTTATTCTAAAAGCAATGTTTTGCTATCATATACAGATGCCAACTATTCTCTCTTACTCATTAAAATATATATATAAATGTAGAGACTAATCACCATGCATCAAGGTTTTGTAAGTGCCATCTGTCTGTCTATTACTCTAAAAAGGGCTATGCTGGGCACAAAATTAGTTACTCCAGAATATCTTTCAAAATGCTGCCAACATTTACACTTCCATGCTTGAGTACTTATCTTCATTTCTCTCCTAAACTATTTTCTCCATTCCTCATTATTTCTGAGTAAATTTTAGAAGTGCAATCTGATTGCGCAATTACTATGCTAAAAATCTGTATGTGGATTACCACTGCCTTTGTTAAAGCTTAAATTTAGTCCCATATTTTACCAGATCTTTCTTCATCTTGTTCCTGAATTCTATTTAAGTTCTGTGGTTACCATTCTACCATGTATCCTGTGATGTAGGTATATGTCATAAATCACAGTCCACCAAATAGTCCATGTTTTCTCATGGTGCTGTGCCTTTGCAAATATAGCTTGCTGTGCACAGATCTCCATTTCCCATTTTATCCATCAATTTAACATAATGTTCTTCAAATCCAGGTTCCCCATCACCTTTTGTGACCACTCAGTCCTCCCTGGTGCCCAACAGACAAACCTAAATTTCACTGGGTCTTTTTCTTCTGTACCTCATTAATAACATCTGTACACTATTAAAGTTGTAGATTTCTTTTTATTTTCTGAGTTGAAAGATAATTTGTTTACTTATCTTCAATCCTTCGATAACTTTTAAAAACTGTGAGTCCCAGTTTCTGCATGTGTTAAATAGAACCAATCTTACTGTGATGATGAAACAAAATGAGGTCTGTAGGGTTGATTTTCCATAAATGAGTGATCCCTTCCTATTACCCTTTCTTTCATTTTCACCAAAATTAGAGTTCTTCAAGAATCTTATTCATATACATATTTTTAAAACTTGGAAAAGTCCCTGGCAGGAACTTAGGATAATATTGATGAGGAAAAGGAGAGTGGAGGATTCAAAGAGAAAGGAAGACAAGGAAGAAGAAAAGAGGGCTAGGAAAAGAATTATAGCTTAGGGGAGAGTAGGAAGTTCATAGCAGCAATGTCCACAATAGCCAAACTGTGGAAGGAGGCAAGACGACCTTCAACAGATGAATGGATAAAGAAGATGTGGTTCGTATATACAATGGAATATTACTCAGCCATCAGTAAGGATGAATACCCACCATTTGCGTTGACAAGAATGGAACTGGAGGGGATTATGCTAAGTGAAATAAGTCAAGCAGAGAAAGACAATTATCATATGGTTTCACTTATATGTGGAACATAAGGAATAGCATGGAGGACATTAGGAGAAGGAAGGGGAAAATGAATGGGGAGAAATCAGAGGGGAAGACGAACCATGAGAGACTATGGACTCCGGGAAACAAACTGAAGGTTTCAGAGGGGAGAGGGGTAGGGGGATGGGTTAGCCCAGTGATGGTTATTAAGGAGGGCACATACTGCATGGAGCACTGGGTGTTATAGGCAAACAATGAATCATGGAATACTACATCAAAAATTAATGAAGTACTGTATGGCAACTAACATAACATAAAAAAAAACAAAAAAACAAAACAAAACAAAAAAACAAGAGTAGGAAGTTGGAGAGTAGCCCAAGCCCTCACATGTAAAGACTAGAATCCTGAGACTTCAGAATCCACTTTTCTCTCCTGCCAGAGATCTGCTGTCATTGTTATGAAGGGGAACAAGCATCTTCTCATGTTGCTCAGCATTCTGGTTTCAATTTCTCACTCTTGCTTTCAAAAACTGTTTTCTCAGATTTTTGAGGTTTGGGAAAGTGTCCTCTGACTCAGGCATTTTGTACCTCATGGAAACAAAATTGAGATACAATCAATTTAGGTATTTACTACAATCTGCTGTCTAGACTTATGTTCTAGTTCTTCTTTTATTTTATTATCATGATGTTTTTACACCTATCTTACCCAAAGCAAGACTGCTTTAAAATGTTATTTTTGGCATTTAATAAATGTATATCATTCAATTCTTCCCAATTCCCTTACAAACTTGTTTTATCAGTTTTGTAATTCTTTTCTGTAGAGGAGAATAAAGGTTAAATCCTGTTTTCAGTTTTTGATAAATGCATGGATTAGAACAAGATTTAAATTAAATATATATTCACTTTTTACCCCCAGTACAATGTTTTGTCTTTAAAACAAATAGCCACACACACATACAAAAAGATACCGGACATAAATAATTATAATGTCCTCAGCAAATTTCCTTTGGTAGACGAGGATTTTGTTTTGTTTTATTTTGTTTTTAGTATGTGCTTTCATTTGCATTCTTGGTAAGATAATATACTTCTGAAGGGTATATTTGAATGAGAACATCTTTAAGTGTTATAGAGGAAAAAAAAACATACAGCATATGCCACATATTGACCCAACTGGTTGAATTCATAAGCTAAGGTCACTTCTGTCCAAAGGTCCCAGTATGTCTCATCATGATTATTGCTCACTCTTTTAAGTCTTTATTCTTATATCACATCCTAACTGTGTGGAATTACTCACAGATAGCCAACTCATTAACCTAAGGTAGTAGGACTAGGGCTTACAAGACTGTAGAAACAGTTCCTACAGAGGCCTGGGTAATTGTAATTAAACATGTTTCATGCATATATCATATTTAGTATTTGTCCCCTTTCTGGTATAGTCTTCCATGTTGGTTAAGTTTGTGGACTTAGGGTAGACCTAGATGTGAGGCTTGCCCGTGGAACTTTAAACAAGTTACTACACCATTCTTTCCCTCAGTGTCCCTATTTGTAAACTGGAGAAAAACCTAGTTCCGTCCTCACAGGATTATTGTGAGGATTACAATATGATAATACATGTAAAGTGCTTTTCAGAGTCTTTGGGCATATGTGTGCCATTCTCAGTTCTTAGATGCCATGTTTTCACCAGTTCAATTCTGATAGATAAATATTATAATGAGGACATCAGATTCACATGTATTGAACATTGTAGGTATAAAAATTGTAAGTGCTTTCTAAATGACACAGTATCATCTGATACTATTTGAATGAAAACCAGCAGTTTATTTGACTTGTGTGGTAGAGAGGCCCGCTGTCACCGCATGTGCTCTAGTCAAACACACTGCATTGAGTCAGCAGAAGCAGAGATGCAATGAGGTAGTAGTGATGATGCTGTTCATCAGTTACTTATGCTGTAACACGTGGTGATGGTGATAGAAAGTCTCTGTAGGCTCAGAGTTATGGAGTTATTCCCATGCATATTATCACATTCCATTTTTAATAATGACAGAAAATTCCTTACTTATCAAAAATAGATTTCTCATTAACATATATTTCCTCCTTTTATATTAATCATTGTATATACAACATAATTAAGGGGAAGAAAAAGTTTGTCACATTAATGTTATTATAAGCACAGTTTTCCTCCCACTATGTTTTATTTAAGGCTGTTTTTATGAAGGATGCCCCAGATTTTTTTTTTTTACCATATTCTGCCCTAATATTAAGGTAAGTTTTATTTTGCAACCCAATTTGCCTCCCAAGATCAAGGAGGTCCCTACTATTCAATCTCTTGGATCTTAAAGTAAGATACATTTCAGAGTTTTTTCTTGAATATTTTCTTTAATTTTTAGAATTTTCCTTAGTATTCCTGACTTCTCAATATTTTCCTTCCTGGTTAAGAGTCTTCAATTCTTTCAGTAATAGTTATTATTAAAGAGAAAATAGTTGGGGCGCCTGGGTGGCTCAGTTGGTTAAGCAACTGCCTTCAGCTCAGGTCATGATCCTGGAGTCCCAGAATCGAGTCCCACATCTGGCTCCCTGCTCAGCAGGGAGTCTGCTTCTCCCTCTGACCCTCCCCCCTCTCATGTGCTCTCTCTCTCCCTCTCTTATTCTCTCTCTTTCAAATAAATAAATAAATAAATCTTTAAAAAAAAAGGGAGAGAAAATAGTTGCAGCAACTTTGAAGGAGGAGCATTTGGTGTTAGAGAGCAGTGCCAAACTTTGTCACCAATTTATAACATCCCTCAGTTTACTCAGGTCTTTATGGTCCAAACCCTCAACTTGATCTGAACCTGAAAACATTAGAAAGTCTATCCCTCAGTTTATGTCATTCTATAAGGGAAGAGAGAAATTAAGACAGTCATACATTGACTAATTAATTGTTGACTATCAAGTAAAAGTCATTCTGATTGGTACACTGCAAATATACTAGTAAATAAATAAAAAGGAAAAATGCATATTGTTTGGATGACTTCTTTCAATATTTTGATATTAAAATATTTACCTGCTGTTTTAGTTCGCTTAGGCTACCATAACAAAACACAGACTGGGTTACTTAACAGAAATTTATTTTCTCACAGTTCTGGAGGCTGAAAGTCCAAGATTAAGGTGCTAGCAGAGTTGGTTACTGGTGAAGACTCTCCGCTGCACTTACAATGGAGACTTCTCACTGTGTCCTCACATGGCCTTTTCTCTGCATGTGTAGAGAAACTGTTATCGCTTCCTCTTTTTATAAGGACATTAGTCCTATTGGATAGTGCCCCACCTTTAGGACTTTATTTAACATTAATTACCTCCTTAATTAATACCATCTCCAAGTTTGGAGTTAGGGCTTCAAGGTGTGAATTTGGGGAGGACACAATTCGGTCCATAACACCTACATAAAAAATTCCTTTTTTATAGCATTCAAATACGATATTCCTTTCTCATAACTCCTACAGCATTGTGCTTACTGCACATGGATTTAACCACACTTATACTGCCTTGTTTTATTGTTTCTATGTGTATCCAGGTAGAGTTTAGGACTTATGAAGGAAGTAGTAGTAGTATTTGCATCAATGTATTCTACAGAGTTCAGCAAAAGTCAAATATTAAGTATGTATAATCTTTTCCTATAAAAAAATGTACTTTAAGAAGTTATACTTCTAAGGTAGAGAAATCCCACTGAGGAAAAATTCCCATAGAATCAAGAGGCACTCCATCATCTGAAAGTGCTACACACAAGCATCTCTATGATATCACTGATCTGTCTATTGTGTCTTGTCCTCATATCTATTTGTTTAGACTTTTAATTGACCTTCTTGATTCTTCTATACAGTAAAATTGGTCTCTTGATTATATTATTTACAAGAAATCATATACATTATTATTTACAAACAGAATTAACAGAAGGATTAGATAGGAGAAACATATACACCTGAATAAATATGCAGAAAAGTGAGACTATAAACCCATGGGTGTGTGTGCAAATTAAATAACAGTAAACACCACCATTATGCATGTATATACATACTAAATGGTTATATGAAGTGGCTGGTATTAGTTGTGAACTTCTGAAATAGGCTGCAAAATTGGCAATGATGCAACTAGTGGGTCAAGATAGAGACATCTGTGGAAGAATAAGCTTCCTCACATGGAACATCTGACAGATTGTCATTTACTGAAATTTTATTTCTTGAACGTCATAAGAAGCAATGAAAATTGCTACTGTGGTTTATTTCTGAACCAAAGAAAAGAAGAAATTGGGAGTCTTAAGAGAAGTTGATAGCTCATAATTAGATGATAGTGGTTGAAGGACATAACTTGGGGAGCAATATGTGTACCTTAGATATTTGGAATACACTTTTCAGTGTCATTAAGAAAAAAAAGTCTTTGATGAGACATTCTGAAGGAACTATGAGAGAAATATGACTCAAGAAAGGAGAATGATTCTAAAAATATAAATCACCAAATAGAGTCATTTACTTATTATGTTATGTAACTTATTATAACTTATTAAATGATAACTTCCCTATTTCTAAAGATTTGTAAATTTTTATTCTGAAGAGACACCTAGAATGGAAACAATATGTCTGACAGAAAGTCAATATTTGAAAATACTATCTGAAAAAGATGGAAGAAGTATCCATGTCCAAAGATGAATTTTAAAAATGGTACTAATCAAAAATAATAGTTGCAGGAAATCTAGAGTTGAGGATAAGTTGGTAATTACCCAAAATGCTAATAAATAATGCAGTACATTATCCCTAAATGGTAAGAGCAGCTAGCATAATGCTGACATACAATGGGACATAAAACTTCCTTCAATATAACAAACATGTATTTAAGGGAATTGAAGTTCAAGTCAGAACATGTGTAATCAGAAAATGTCTAGAAATTCTAATGACATTATGGGTTTTTTCAGGTAACTTTCATTCAACAGTCAAGAGGACTTACATATCATACCAAAGAAGGCTATATTAAGGATGATCATAATATGCCATAAAATCTTTGGTTTCATTCCTATCAAACTTTTTTTCTTTTTAATGCATGACTTAGATGAAGACCTGGAAGCCAGGCTTGAAAAGATTACACAAAGCTAGGGGAATAACTACCACTACATTACATGAAACAATAATAATTAAAAAATACAATAATATACCTTGGCATTTGGAATATGTAAAGTACTGCATTTATGTTAAAAAAAAATTGCAAATAATGTGTGAGTGGAGGGAGTGGAGGGGGTTTGGTAGTTAGATAGCTGTGTGGTTGAATAGATTCAGACAGAACAAAGTGAAATAAACCAAAAGTCTATTTTGAGGCCCAAGAAAACAAGACTATTTAAATAATAATAAAAACACCGTGTTTAATGAAATAATACTCTTCAAAAGACTGACAGCCAATATCTCACTGTGAAGGCTACACTAGAAAAACCCAATACTGCTTTCAAGTCACGAGTTTTAAGAATATGGTGAAAAGTCAGCATGTATCCAAAACACGGTCAACAACATGGAGAACATGTCAAAAGAGCAAAGATATAAATAAAGGTAACAGAATGTTGAGACAAAGGTGATAGAAAGGTGGGAGCAGCTAAAATTAGTCTTAGAGCTGCAGAGACTGGATAAAGAGCCAACAGATATGTATTAAGAAGATGCCAATTACTTACCTTACAAGACAATATTTTTAGAAAACTGATCTATTCAACAATGAAGTGACCTGACTCAAAGAGCACTGAGTTTCTTGTCACTTACAGTATCTGAGATCTAGAATGGATAACTACTTGTCAGAGATACTAACATTGATAATTTCTACTTTGGGTGGGTAGTTAGGCAAGGTTATGTCTTAGGTCAGTTCCAACTCAAAATTTCTATGATTATTTCAAGTGAAAGTGAAAAATCTCTTAGATTTGATGAACTCACAGTGACATGTATAAGTATTATAGATAATAAATGCCTGCTAGCCAGCTGGGACCAAGAAAGAACTCTTCTTTTTTTTTTTTTTTATCACACACAATGACTGTTTAAAAATTTATTTGAGGATCTGATAGTGGTTCATCCTCTCAGAGCAGTCATTCTTGAATTAATTTGATATTGTTAGAGGGGCTTATTTTGAAGGGAATAACACACACACACACACATTTTTCTGCAAGTAATATAATAAACTACAGTATTTTTGTCACCAGAATTTGTGCTACCAGTAATAAGAACTTGTCCTTCTAATGCTAATCTAATAGCAGATATTCTAGTTTTATTGCAAATTCATATATGAACAAAATAATAGGGATTCACACGTATAAGTAGGTCTGAAATATGTCAAGCAATTCCATAAATCTAAGTCAGATTTTCTACATGACAAATAACCATTATCAATCTCATGCTAAGTGGGTGTTTAAATTTTCAGAAATCAAAACAATTGAAAAATAAAATCAATCATCATAAAAATCAGAGCTATAGTTCATCAGTCATGAGATGTCAGAAGGTCCCATATTTCCATAACTCCATTCAATCTGAAATAATCAGAGACAGCGAAAATAAGTTATAAAATACATAAATGTCACTTTCACTTCCCTAGTGTTTTGAACCTGGAAAAATTTAGATTCACAGAGACTCTACTCAGACATTTTATCTCAGTCTACCCCTGCATCCCTAGTTTGACTGTAAAAGAGGAGGGAAAAAAATTGCTGAAGCAAGCTTTGCAATCTGATCTATTTTGTACGGATCCAATTAATCCAATGACCATGTGATGCTCTGGCTTCTAGTAGCAAAATTAATACCTCTGTTTGAAAGTGATTCATACACTGCATATGAATGAACCCAACCTTTTATTCTTCTTTTTTGAGTTTTGTATATAGACCTTGGGAACAAATCTCTATATTTTTTTCATTAAAATTATAGTTCAGCAATTACGCACTCCCACCTTGGAGTTTCACTCTATATACTTTGTCTCCTCCATCTACTTCTTGCCAATTCACGAATGAACAATTTTTACAGATTCAGGATCTCCGTGTGAAGTTATTCTTTCTGTGGCTTACACTTTGGCTGTTGGCAAAGAGTACCAGAGACAGCTCAATCTGATGCCAACTTTGGCAGGACTGAATTTCAGCAGTTTTCCAACATATTTGACTCTGATTGACGCTCTTCCTGTTTATTTGTATCCTGAGAGAACACAATTATAGGCAGCAGCAAAAGGGAAATTTAACCTTTTCTTATACCTGATTCGTCATTTTCCTTTGCATCAGCAAGAATTAATTGCACCTCAAACCACATTTCATAGCTCCATCTTTTTTCTTCGATCACACATTAAAGTACTGCTAAGTTATTGCTAGTCCACAATGACCTTCTGCTCTTAGAGGCTGATCTGCAGGGAATGCAGATAGAACTGCTTTGGATTGGCACAAAATGTACTATTTGAAACATTGCCCAATAATCAGAGACAGAGGTACTAAAGCAGATGATGTGTAAGCAGGTGCTTTTCAGGCCCCAGTGACAGCATTAGGAGCTCTGGTTGGAACCAGTCTTTGTTCTGCCAGTTCCCCCACAGTGCACAGTGAAGCATATTCTTTTGCTTTCCAAAACCAATGTGCTTGTGGAGGCATGTTTTATATTTTATAAACCAGAGTAAGTTTGAGATTCCTTACCCAGCTTTGTACAAACTGCTGAACACTTGTTCTCGTGCCCAGACCATGCCCATGCAGTTTGAGAGTTGACTGCAACAGCATACCTGTTTTGCTGCTTGGAAAATACAGCTCCATAAGAGCTGTATTAATTTTCTGCTGCTGATATAACAAATTATCACACATTTAGTGACTTAAAACAACACAGATGTATTGTCTTAAGTTCTGTAGGTTACAAGTCCAATGCAGTACTCACTCGGTTAAAATCAAGGTGTTGGTAAGGCTGTGTTCCCTTCTGAAGGGTCTATGGAAGAATCCCTTTTCTTAACTTTTCCAGCAGCTAAGCAGCAAGCCACATTCCTTGGCTTCTGGCCGTCTTTCTCCATCTTCAAAGCCAACAACTGCCACTCAAGTTCTTCTCACATCATATCACTTTGGACATTCCTTTTGTCCTCACATGTCTTTTTCTGATCTTCTCTCTTTTGCAGTTTTAAGGACTCTTATGATTACATTTGACCCACCCAGATAATCTGAAATAATCACCTTATCCGGCAATTAGAAACCTTTAGTCAATCCAAAAGTTTGACTTCCCTTGCCATATATTGAACATACAAGTCCAAGGGATCAGGACAAGGACATCTTTAGAAGGCCATTATTCTGCTTCCTTCAGCTGTGGTTAATAATGTGTTTCCCTTATCCTGGGAAGAATTGCTTCATCTCTGATTGTGATTCTATTTATTTATTTGCTACAAAACAATTATGATATATAATTGTAAAATATATATCATTTATTTATTTCATATTTCTAGGTGGCAATGCTACCAAGAAGGTGGTCTACAATCTCCTTTTGGCTAACAGTTCATGGGGAGCAGAAGAAGAAAAAAGCAAATAGTTTATGAAACTATGGTTCAATCCTTTCCTTTAACCAATATCTTGTACCTTTTGATTTTCAGACAATAGAATGGAGCTTTCCAAATTCATTCACCTTATTTTCCAAGAAATTCTTGGAAAACTAAAACCTTGGCGATTTTCAAAATGGTGTTGAATTAAAATGTTACATACACAATAAATCATATAGAAACTATGCCAAGTTCCAGAAAGCTTCTTTCTCATTCATTTTATTTTTTTACCTAAAAAAAGACTTACTCCACGTAACAAATGGATATATATTAAGGGCAACTTTTTTCATGCTATTAATGCTTAAGGATCATTTCTTTAATTTTAGCACCAAGTACTGAAAGGAACCATGTGCTATTTGCTTTGAACCTTTAAGGCTAAAACTATGTTTTTTCTCTCACAATCAGTTAGATGAATGCTATTTTGAAATGAAACATTAAAAAGTATGCACAACTCTATAACTTCGAAAAGTTTAAGCACCAAGATTTTCGTTCCCAGCCCATGTATTATGCATACTATTTCTTAAATTATATCAAATAAATGACTGAGGATTTAGATAGATAGATAGATAGATAGATAGATATGGATATATATGTGTATGTACATATATATATATAACTGGTACAGATAATTGAGTATCTTCTATTGACAAAATCATTTCATGTTGTACCACACTTGAGGAACACATTTCACTATATTTAATTCCATCTATGAAATTTAATCTTATGGAATGTTTAACTGAAATAAAATATTCACAAAACATATACATAAAAGTTACAAGTACACAGCTTACTGACTTCACAAATTGAATAGAGTTGGGTAGCCAGCAAGCAGATCAAGTCTTAACAGTACCTCAGAGTCTATGTATAAAGCTCTTTTCATCACTGTTTCCACTCACAGAATAACTATCCTGACATCTAACCCTAGAGATTAATTTTTACTTTATTCAGGCTGAATGTAAATGGAATCATGTAGTATAGTTTTTCTGACTTCTTTCATTCAACATTATATATGTGAGACTCATAGTTGTATGTTGTTCACTTTCAGTTTTGTATTAAATTTACTGTATGATTATACCAGTTTATCTCTTCATCCCAGTGTAGAGGAATGTTGGGTCATTTCCAGTTTGGACTATTCAAAGAGTTTTGCTATCCTTGTAAGTCTGTTTTTGGTGAAACATACATGCACACAAACATACATACATGCACACAAACAATAGACATTTTTGGACATGTATCCAGAAGTATAATTGTATTTCCTTGTGACCAGTGAAGTTGAATAGATCTTTAGGTCTTTACTGGCCATTTGATATCCTCTGAAGTTACTATACAAATATCTTGTAATTTTTTATTATTCTTTTCATGAATTCTCAAGTGATTACTGCATAGATAATGAAACCAGGCCCCAATGGTACAATAGCACCTGGCTCCAGAGGTCCCAAAGAGACCAGGCTAGGCCACTTGCTGCTGACAAAATCCAAAGGCAGAGAGACTAAAGGTGGTGAAACAAGAAAGGAATTTGTTTCAGTGAGGCCAACACTGGGTAGAGAGTGGACTAACATCTCAAAGACATTCTCTAAAGTGCTGAAAATACTTCTAGGTTTACAAAAGAAAAATGTGGATCAAAGGTTGGTGGGTACATGCAGGTGGGCATTAAGGTCAGGTCGATCATTCATTGTCTTGGGGTCATTCACACAGGACTGCATCAGGGTAGTCTCTATTGTTTAAGGGGGTGGTTTTGGCAGCTTTGTCTCCTGGGTTAAGAGATTTTGCCTGAGTTAAGAGATAAGCTGGAAAGAAGAACTTAATCAATTAGAAAGCACAGACTGAGGTCAAAATGGAGGTAGTTGAAATTTTCTTTCAATAATGACTTATTATGTTCTAATATGTATTAAAACAAAATGTTATTAATATAATTTATTGAATTTATTACTCTCAAGATAATTTTAGAAACCTAGAACCTTTTGTTTAATTAGTCTTTTCTTTCTCTTCTTTTTTTCTTCATGCATTTTAAATTTACCTAATTTCAAAAGTAACTTCTGAGATCATGTAGATAACCTTTTGAGTTGCCATAGAATACTGCATCCTTCAGCTATAGCTTTACTATACTTTACTGATAATCTTCGGGTTACTCAATTTGCCTTCCTCACTCAATTAAAGGAGAATATGGTAGGATAATCATTAAGAGTGCTATTTTGACTCCAAATTGCCAAGTTCAAATCCTGGGTCTGCCATTTACAAACTTGTTGACCTTGGACATGTTACTAGCCTCAGTTTTAACACCTATAAAAACGAGGAATTATTAATTCTTACCTTATAGGTCTATTATGACTATTAAGTGAATTAAGATAACAAAGCCCGTAGAACTATGTCTTAGTAAGATCAATAAAAATTAGTTATTTTACTACCTGTGCCTTGTGGTAAAGATCCATCCAAATTAGAGTATGTTACATTTATGATACCATCATTACAGGTCAATAAAATCTTTTATTTTTCCCCCTAAGACTTGTGTAGATTTTTCCTTTCAGTTTTTTTTTGGGGGGGGGGCTTTTTGTTGTTATTTTTTTTTATCCTAGCTATCAAGTACTCCATTACCTTGTTATATCCTATTACATTCCAGCTCAAATTTCTGAATCCTAGACCTCTTCTCTCTGTTATCATTTCCAAGTACACAGAAAATATTAACTCATTTTCATTGACTCCCTTTGTTTCTCCAAATTGTGTTTTTTGAGACTCTCCTATGCCACTGAGTATGATACATGTCCCCAAATCTTCTATGCTTTCTGTTGTCAAAGTTATGTTTTGTTTTCTTTCATCAATCTGCTTCTCTAGTCAGGTGCTAATAACCTTATTTGAAAATACTAAACACATAGTTCACCAGATGTAAAGGAGAATTTGCCTTAAAATAGTAATGGTACTTGATAAAATAAGAGGCAATCAGGAGGGGGCCTGGGTGGCTCAGTTGGTTAAGCGACTGCCTTCGGCTCAGGTCATGATCCCAGGGTCCTGGGATCAAGTCCCACATTGGGCTCCCGGCTCAGTGGGGAGCCTGCTTCTCCCTCTGACCCTCTCCTCTCTCATGCTGTTTCTCTCTCGCTTGCTCTCTAATAAATAAATAAATAAAATCTTTAAAAAAAAAAAAAAGAGGCAATCAGGATTGGGATCTTAAACAAAACTGATTAACTAGATTATTGAGGGTCAAATCTGTGTCAGAAAGTCAGGAAAAGATGAATGCCAGGACGGTCAGTATGAAATGTGTCTGATATTTGGAATAAGTAAGATGTATTTGATTTAGAAGGTTGGACTTGGGAATGATTTTCCCTAACAAATATTATGAGTACCAATACCATATATAAACAGCTATTATTCAGAAAAGGAAGAAGACTTCTGTTCCTGAAAGTTCAAGATTTGGGTGTCCTGAAGCAGTTTTCCAGAAAAGTCTCACTGTATAATAGGATAGATGGAGCTAGCTTAACTTAATCAAATAAATGAGGAAAAAAATGAATTTATGTCAAAACAATTTAGGTAGTTATAATTGTATGATAAGGGTCTTACAGTAGACAATGACCAAGCACAGATGTTTAAAAGAATCTTATATGAGACTTTTTCAATTTCCATTTTTATTCCTTCATTACTTAAATGCATAAAAATATAGGTTCCTTGTCAATGACAATTTTACAGATAATTCACTTATTTGCTTGAAAGCTACTTGCTTGTTTCCCCTGAGAAGACTAATAATAAACCTCATTATTCTTAAAAGAATCGATTAAACATAATATAGTTAGATTTAAAAAATCCTTTTATGCAGAAGCATTTAGCTGGAAATAGAAAATCATATTTTCTGTCATGTTTCAATGATCATAAAGAGATGTAACTAGACTGAATTACCTTCTCATTTCAATAGAAAATGTTTAGTAATTCTTTTCCATAAGGAATACTATAATATTAAATATGTTTATATAAAGAATTGGTATAAAAAATTTAAGATAGTACTGACAGTAAGTTTTAGCATTTGTGTACCAGATGTGGTTATATGTTACTGAAATTAACTGACCAATTACCATAGCAAAAATGACAATTGTATATTGTCCACTTCAAAGTTGTCAACAATAGATGTATGCTTACTTCATCGAGTTGACTATTCTTAAAATACTGAAAACTCTTTTATTTTAATTTTATAAGCAGTTTGTTAGTTTTATTAGACTAGAAAGAAAAATCAGTCCCATTATTTTATAAGCACACATTCTTTTTTCCAAAAACTCGTTATGTACTCGCGAAATATTCCTTCCCTACTCCAAATTATCTCTGCATCATGTTCATAACCTCAGCACAAAGTTCAATAGAGGTTTATTGGATATGTTGGCTTTAATCATTGAGGGCTGTAATGATGAAATTTCACTAGGTTTTGTAAATATGCTCAGAGGCCAGCTAAAACTCAGCCTGTCTTGAGAATCACGCCAGTTTCCAGATGGGCTTACAATAAGAATCTTTTTTTCCTTCTGCCTTGAAAAAGTACATAAGTTTTAAAAACCAGAGATCTTTGGTAATGTTGTACCTCTACAAAATACGTACACAGGGCAATTGTTGGCTATGTTAAGAATATGTAAATATTTTAGAAAATATTAGATGAATTTTAAAAGTTTTGCTAGTGTCATTTGCCTACCTTAGGAATGTTGAAACAATAAATTTGATGAAAACTGATTGTTAAAAAAGAAATCTGTGACAGCAAATGTTATTTCCAATCAATATGTTTTATGGTAATTTTTATTCGTTTTTTTTTGTATTTTTAACCACAATATTTTAATATGTATGTGTGTATAGAAATAAACTTCTTTGACATTTGAAACATCCCTATTTTTCTTAAGTAACCAGCTTTATAAATCTTTTATTATTATTCTATTTTGAATACTTGTTTCTAAATGACATGAAATGCCAGTTTCAGGCTTAGTTTTGTGGACAATTAGACACACCAAAAAGTCACCACCACAGAATCACTGTTTAGTGAGAGGCCTTAAGCATGGAAATTGCTAAAGTAAATTTTTCTAACCACAATGGTGAATGGTTTATTCACAGTGGTAATGGAACTATTTGAGCCACTTAAAGAAAACAAATTATGTAGTTGCATTACCACCATTGCAGAACGGCACTGTTTTATTAAAAATTTGTATTACTTTTTTCTTGCTCCTTTTCCCCACTCCTCCTCCATCGCCCCCCAAACCAAGTCACACTAGTGTAACAAAAGAAGTTTACAAGTTACATTTTAATCCACACAAAATATTAAAAATTAACATTCTGGTATTACTTTTCAAATTTAAAGAACAGAGAAAATATTCTGCCCTCTTTACTTCTTAAGATTTGGGTTTTCTTGAAAATCATGAAATGATTTACATGTAGCATGGCAAATTTTTTAAGAACAAATATATTGGTATGCTCTTAAAGCAATATTGTTTAACACGTATTGAGTGTTTATTTGCTTTACATAAGCTGATTTCCTCCAAAACAATGGTTAGTGCGCTTATATCCATTTTAATAATAAAAAATTTGAGATTCTTCAATGTAGTGTCCAACTTAAAAAGAGTGTCATCCAGTTCAAAAGATCACGTTAAATAACTAACCATTCTCAATTCTCCAAATGGCTTGATTCAATGTGAACCACTCTGATTACAGAATTTGGAAGGAGGAAGGTAACTTTAAAGATAATAAGAAAGATTAAGGGGCGCCTGGGTGGCTCCGTCGTTAAGTGTCTGCCTTTGGCTCGGGTCATGATCCCAGGATCCTGGGATGGAGCCCAGCACTGAGCTCCCTGCTCAGTGGGAAGACTGCTTCTCCCTCTTCCACTCCCCCTGCTTGTGTTCCTGCTCTATGTCTCTCTCTGTCAAATAAATAAAATCTTTAAAAAAAATAAGAAAGATTAATTTTTATGGTTAATAAGATATTTGAGAAGAGATACATTATTGTGAAGTATACTTTTCATGACAGGATTAACTAAAAAAAGCCAAATTTTAGTTACATTAAATATGGATACATCAAACATTGGAAAAGGGAGTAAACTTTCCAAAAAATGAAATTCATATGATGGGCCAGGGGTAGGGAAAAAATACAGATTCTTATGAAAAGCAATATACAATTTTAAAAGGCACACAAAGAAATAATTTATTCTGGTCTTTGGATTTCTTTGTTATCTTTCCTACTTTTAACAGTTTGAATTCCATGTTGTTTTAGTGACCAGGCATAATCATATCTATCCACACACCACCCCTGCCGCAAAATGTGTGCATGTGTATGTGTGTTCCTCAATGTATGTATGCATCACTTTCTATTCTCATACCACTTATATTTTTATCTGTATTATCATATTTGCCATTAAATGAATGTTTGTTAAGTAGGCACTGTAGAATTTTTAATAATTTTAATTAGCTATACATTATGGCATATCTTGTATAGCACATCCTGAGGGCTATGTAGTAAAAAATTAAAATTTTGTTGAGCACGCAAGATAAAAATCTTGGATGCTTTGATTATCATACACTGAGGACAGCTGTGATATTAAAAGCTAATGATTGGAGAACAATCATCTACTACAAAATTGATAGTAAAGATTGACCATATAAGTACCGTTAAGAGTAGAAAACACACACACACACACAAACACACAGTCTTTATCTGTTGAGGTAAACAGACACAGAGCGATTTATGTGAAAATATCTTGATTTTTTTTCAATGTAGTTTAAATTTTTCTCTTCCCTTCCTCTCCAATTAGTGCTGGCATACTTCAAAACATCCTATAGCTTCTAGTCTTCACATCTTTAAAAGTTTTGCTAAGACTGAGTTAGCTGCTTTATGTGCTGACATTATTTAGGTCAGGAGAAGCCCTAAGATGTTTTGGAGGGTGAGCCAAATTCAGTCTCCCTCCGAATAAACATAAAACTTAAGCAAAATCCGTAAGTTTGCTAAGAAAAACCAGCTTTAAGGTGAGTTCCCTAGACTACTTCTTCAGTAAGGACAAACATAACACACATAGATACACATTCCCATACACATTCACCACATAGATACTCTAGGCCAGAATTCTTTCATTAACCCTCGCCAGTAGAAAATTTCTAGATCCAACACTGATGTAGGGAAAATTGAATCTGAATTGCAAATGGTTTGTTTCCCAAATATGTATGCAGGTTGTGTGTGTGTGTGTATGTGTGTGTGTGATATAATTACATGTCATCTATCCTCAATTAGTTACAGTGGTATTACATAATCAGCTTTAGTTTTCATTAGAAAATATCAGAAAAAAATCCTTCTTGTCTACTTAATACAAATTATCAGTTATTTGTTATTTTCAATAATAATGAAAAACGAGTTTATCAATATTCTGAATACCTGGTTTTATGGACTGAAATGTGTTCCCACAAAATCCATATGAAGTCCTAACCCCATTGTGACTATATTTGGAGACAGGATCTTTAAAGGCCAATTAAGATTAAACAAGGTCATAAGGAGCACCAATAGGATTGAAGAAGAAACATCATGAATAAATTCCCAACGAAAAACCATGTGAGGACACAGTGAGAAGGTAACCATCTGCAAACCAGGAAGAAAGTTCTTCCTAATACCCAAAGTTGCCAGCACTGTGAGAAAATATATCTGTTGTTTAACTCACTTGGTCTGTGGTATTTTGTTATGGCACCTAGCAGATAAATCCACTCTGTTTTACTGTCACACATGGTATTCTCATTTAATTCAATAAGATCTCTGAGGCTATTCAGTGGGCACAGAAATAATTTACATTTGGATTTCACTGAAAATGTTTCTAAAATTTATCCTTCTTAAATCTTTCCTGAACCTACAGAATATGGAAACAAAATTACAAGTAAAACTAGAAAACTTCAATATTGAGCATATTAAAACTTATCAATCCAAAAATAATTTATTTGTAAAATCAAGGTATCAGAATGTACATTCCCTAATTCTTCAGTTCATCTGAACATTTCATAATCCTGTTTTTTAAAAATATATTTGGTAATTCCTTTAAATGGCAATAGTCTTAGTGTTATGAAACTAAAGATTGCTGTGCTTTGTTTTGTGGGATTAGTCAATTTTAAATGCAAAAGGAATGGCTGTATATAGGTAACCTAAGAATAGTCAGCATGCTGACCAAGAGTTGTAAAATAATGTTCTAAAGATCGAAGATAAAAAAGGAGGTAGAGGACAAAAAATTTACTGTGGGGTAATATCTAAGGCCAGCCACTAAATTATGTATCTGCATTTCAGACTACATCATAGAATAAAATCCCAGATTTATGCTCTATAAACTTTTTCCTATTAATTTTATGGTCTAACTGTTATATAAAATGTAAGTACACTACACATATAATCTATTGAGGGATTTAGTAAGGTCTATAATTATGAGCTTCAATTTGGGCATGGGCGCATCATTAAAAGTATGCCTCCCTTAGTTATGTGATGAATTAGTAAATTAAAAAATTTACCATTTAAATGCCTAGAATAATATTTTACTCCAGTGACCTTAGGGTCATAGTTGGAATTGATATGTATGATTCTGTACATAAGGACTTGTATTAATAGCAATCTTTTAAAAAGAATACATTATGAAAAAGATGAGAAATTATTCAAAGATGTCTTCTTAATGCTAAGCAGTGACTCTATTACATCTCAGATCAATTCATTTATTCCACAGCACAGTTGTTAGTAGCTCATGTGTGATAATCACTCTATGAGCTCTATTAGTTTACGATATAATGCAAGAGAGAGTAAACACACGCACGCATGCGCACACACGCACGCATACACACCAGGATTTCAAGAAAATATAACATGTAGATTTTAGTACTGTTTTACGTAGCGCAGAGTAGTCATGGAGGTATGAGAGCGGCATTTAAGCTGAAATCAGAATAATAAATGAAGTTTTAGAAGAGAAAGAAGAGAGGCTTAACAGGAGAAAACAATTGAGAATATGTTCAAAATTTGTCATGGGGAAAAGAACATGTTACAGAAAATGAAAAAGGAATGAGAAAAGATAGTGAGTGGAGAAAGAAGTTAAAAAATGAAAAGAGATATAAAAGTCAGGTAATCAAGTCTTGTAGTCCTATCAAGGAATTTAGATTTATTTTCTAAATTAACAGGAAATAATAAATATTTTAAGAAAATGAAATACTAAGACTTCTTTTAGCTACTCTATAAATTTGGCAGATGTTGGTATAATCTATTGAGATAGAGAGAAATTTTTAAATATTGTTTTCTTCTTTTTTAGAAGTTATTTCAATCAGGAATCAAGGGTCCAGCTTGAGAAATGTTAATACTGGGATCACTCTAATGCATCAGTATCGAAAGCCTATTAGAAAGATTACTATAAGAAAGGTCTGGGAAAAAATACTTTTTAAGTTACAAGTTTTGGTAAACAGAAGAGATATAAAGCTATGGGAAAGGAAGAAATTAGCTAGAAAAACAATATAGATAGAAGGAAGAGGCCTTAGAAGGTCTGGCAAAGGAAACTGAAAAAAAAAAATCTAGAAAGAAAATTAGGATTGTTCATGTCATGGAAGAGAAGGAAAGAGGGATCCAGGAAGGAGTAGTTAACTCTGTCAATATTGCTAAGAGGTCAAGCAAGATGAAAACTGAAAATAGATCCTTTTTTTGACTATTGATAGTGAACCTGGAAAGGAAGTTTTAGTAGAGAAGTGGAAACCAAAGCCATATCAATTTAGATTTATTGAATGCATGGAAGTTTCATATAAAAATTTTATTGAGAGACATTTATAAAAGCCTAAATAAATGGAAAGATCCAAAATTCAATATTTTAATGATGTCAACCTTTCTCTATAGATTCAAAGCCATCTCCATAAAAATTAACAGATTTTTTAAACTATCAATATGAATTTAAAAATGTATGCACCATGATTGTCCAAGAAAATTTTGAAGGATGGGATGGTTTAGGGGGACTTGACTTACCTGATAATAAATGTATTATAAATCTATAGTAATAAAAACACTGTTATAGTGAAAAAATGATAAATCAATGTCAACTAGGCAGGAAATACAAACCTTAAACTCATGTATACATGGAACTTGATATTGTATGTGGGTGTAACTGCATATTGGTGGAAAAGGACAGGATTTTTCAATGAATTACTGTAGAACAACGCTGTAAAGGATTTAGAAAATAATACAATACACAGTGTCTGTATGTTTCCTGGATATGTTGAGACTTCTAAAACAAAGACAAAAAACACTAACCTCCCCAAGAAGATTAATCAGAATAACATTAAAACATATCTATCATCAAAATAAACTAAAAGCAAGTTAAAATAGTAGCCCTATAGTGGAAAAAGTATGTGCCATAAATTTAACCTAGTATCTTAGCATCCAGAATATTTACAGAGCTCCTAAGGATCAACAAAGCAAAAAACTAAAATCTACTATCATAAAGGGCAAACAACTTGAATGAACTTTTTACAAAAGAGAAAATGCAAATGGCCAATAAATAAAAACATTAAATAACACCTAACCTAATTAGAAATAGAAAAATTCTAATTAAAACCACAGAGAAATACTGCTATACATTCACCAAATTTGAGGGGGTGAGGGAAGTCTGTCAATACAAAATGTTGGTGAAGAAGTGGAGAAACAAGAACTTCTGGTAGCATTTTAATTGGTATATTGACTTGGGGAAACAGGTAGAGAGTATCAGAAAAGTTGAAGATACATTTAGCCTATGACTAGCAACTCCACTCCTAGACTGATTCCCTAAGGAAAATCGGTGTATATGTTAACACCAGAGACACATACAAGAGTGTTCACGTCAGCCTTGCATGACCAAATGCTGAAAACAACCCAAAAGTCCCTCAACACTCAAATCAGTAAATAAATTATAATAAGCACTTTAGAGCAACAAAAATGGATTGTGATTATATGCAAAATGCATAAAAAACACAAACATAGTATTTAGGAAAGAGGACGACACAAGCAAATATATATTGTTCAATTTTTTGATATACTTTACTAAAGCTGTCAAATTAAAATAATTTTAAATAATTTACACAGTGATTTTAAAAAAGCAAAAGCAATTAAATAATTAACATAAAAGCAGAAAAGTGGTTACTCATACAGTTGATGGAGATGGTTTATAGTCTCTATGTAAGGCTTTGGGGATACTGGCAAATTTTCTATTTCTTAACTAGGTCAAAAAACTTGTTAGCTCAAGGGTTCATTTCAAATTATACTTGAAATTGCACATGTATTTATATGTATTTGTCTGTACATTAATGCACTAGTCTGTTGCTAATGCTAACAACAACATACACACAAAGCAGAATTACTGGAATTTTAAGTAGTGACTCTTATAGTTTGGCTATAAATAGAAGCAGAGCCACAGGATGGTTATAGAAAGATGTAGGGTTAAGATGGATTTTGTAAACATGGGTGGTGCGCAAGCATTTGTTGATGCAAAAAGCCTTAAAAATAATCTTTTCATTTCCCTCAAACTTACTTGTTAATATCTTTCTTTACTTCATTATTGCCACATTTTTTCTGGTATATTCTAGGAGGTAATAGTTTGCATTTTGAAAGCTACACTCTTCCAAATCTACTGCAGTATTACAAAAATATGCTTATGGAAAGCAAGTACTTACTGAGATAGCTTTAGCTTTGAGAATTTAGAGAAAAAATAATTTCCAGTTAAATATACATAATATTCACATGATTGTACTTAAGTTGGAAAGGAAATAGAAAGAGAATAACAATACTATACAACAGATTTTGCAGGTGATGCACACCTTCTACAATAATAACAGGATAAAAATGTCATTTCTTGCTGGAATTTACTTACACCAAGAAACACTGTTTGAAAAAGAACAGTTAATAGCAAAGGAAAGGGAAATTACTAAAACAAGACAAAATTGTCCTAATACAAACTGCCAAAAGACATTCTTTTATACCACTTTGGATTTTTTCCAGCTTTTTTGAGGTATAACTGACAAAAATTATTTATATTTAGGTTGCATGATGTGATTTTTAAGGTGTACAATGAAAATATATACATATATATATAGTGAAATTACCACAATCAAGTTAATTAATACATCTATTATCTCACAAAATACATGTCATATTTTTCCCTTTTTGTGTTGACAATGCTTAAAATCTACTATCTTTCCGAATTTTAAGCATAAAGTATTAATACCTATAATCATAAGTACATTAGATCTCAGAATTTATTAATCTTATAGATAAAAGTTGTACCCTTTGATCAATATCTTCCTATTTCCTCACCCCCTAGCCCCTGAACTAATATTCCACTGTTTCTCTGAGTTTGACTTTTTTAGATTCCACATATAAATTATAACATAGAGTTAATGTCTTTCTGTGTCTGGCTTATTTCACTAAGCATAATATCCTCCAGGTTCATCCATGTTATCAGAAGTGGCAAAATTTCCCTCATTTTTACAGTGGAAAATATTTCATTGTGTATGTAGATCACATTTTCTTTATTCATTTATTGATAGACACTTAATTTGTTTCCATGTCTTGGCTATTGTGAATAATGTTGCATTGAACATGTAATGCAGACATCTCTTCAAGATAGTGATTTCATTTCCTTCAGATATATAGCCAGGAATGGAATTGCTGAACCATATGATAATTCTATGTTTAATTTTTTGTGTAACCTCCATATTGTTTTCTATAATGGCTGCATCAATTTACCTTGGATTATAAGTGATTTTATATTCTTACAAAGAATAAAGGATTGGGCAAAATTTATGACCTAAATTAAATAGATGATACAATTATCATAGAGAGGAAATAAAAATACATTAATTGCTTCAGAGTATATTATTTATTTTTAAGATGTATTTATTTATTTATTCGAGCAAGAGAGCATGCATGCCTTGAGAGGGGAGAAGGGGAGTGGCAGAGGGAGAGAGAGAGAGAATCACAAGCAGACTCCATGCTGAGCATGGAGCCCCATGTGGGGCTCAATCTCATGACCCTGAGATCATGACCTGAGCTGAAATCAAGAGTTCGACTGAGCCACCCAGGTGCCCCCAGAGTATATGTTTTTTTAAATTCATAGATGTAAAATTTTGTAGATAGTTTATTTTCAGTTGTCTTTTATGGTTGTTTTATTAATACACAGCACATGAACATGACTTAGAAGTCATGTATATGAAGTATATGAATGAAAAAAGAAAATATATGTCTATATGAGTGTAGAGTTGTACGCTCTTTTTTTCACCATTTTATCAGATTCCAGTGTCTTGTAGCAAAGAGGACTCAGGTCTCTTTACATCTCTCCATTTCTGTTCCAGGACAATAGTATTTCTATGCTGTGATTATTTTGTGTCTCATATTTCACTGTTCTTCCATGGATAGAAGAAATTTATTCACATGGGATAGGATACAAATGTGTCAGGTCAATGTCTTTACTCTGTGCTCATATTCCACCACTAAATCACTGCTGATCCTGCCAACTGGTTCATTGATTTACAATATGAATGGCCTCTGTCTGTTGGTATAAACACACAAAGCAGAGAATCTTTCAGGACTTTGTAATAAAAAGCCTTGGATGTGAACCATGAGAGACAATGGACTCTGAAAAACAAACTGAGGGTTCTAGAGGGGAGGGGGGTGGGAGGATGGGTTAGCCTGATGGTGGGTATTGAGGAGGGCACATTCTGCATGGAGCACTGGGTGTTATGCACAAACAATGAATCATGGAACACTTCATCTAAAACTAATGATGTAATGTATGGGGATTAACATAAGAATAAAAAAAAAAAACTAAAAAAAAAAAAAAAGCCTTGGATGTGAGATGAATGACCTACATAAGATGAGGAAATCTACTCCTTTCTTCACTTCAGTAATGTCTGTTCTGTGAGGAGAGAGTTGATTTCTGCTCAAAAGATATAAGACTGCCCATCTTCAGTTGTATCAAAATTCTTAGCAGTATCAGGGGCCCTGAATGAATTAAACTTTGTATATGTCCCTCTAAAGAAAGGTGTTTTTTGGGCACCTGGGTGGCTCAGTTGTTAAGCGTCTGCCTTCAGCTCAGGTCATGATCCCGGGGTCCTGGGATTGAGCCCGGCATTGGGCTCCCTGCTCAGCGGGAAGCCTGCTTTTCCCTCTCCCACTCCCCCTGCTTGTGTTCCCTCTCTCTCTGTGTCAAATAAATAAATAAAATCTTTAAAAAAAAAAAAAGAAAGGTGTTTTTTTTTAAATTTTTTAAAATAAATGCCCGAAGTTTAACAAGGGGTGTGTGTGTGTGTGTGTATGTGTGTGTGTGTACACCAATTAAACGGTTTTCTTTCACTAACACCTTCTCAGGCAAATTTTGTGTCTTGCACATTTCTCATTTTATAGGAAAGATCATAAAAATCATTCAGATTTTTCCTTTATAAATTTTACTAGAGTTATTCCAGCAGTAATCTTTGATCTCGAAAGTGTATTCTACTTTTCAATATTACAACCTAATTTAGCCTAAGTTGTCCTTTAACTCACACAACATTTTTAAAAAAGGATTTCTGATCTGCATTTATCTGACAAGGTGATGCATCTTTTTGAAGTTTTGTCTTCTATCACATCATGATGGCCCGTCACTCATGTGACAAGGATTTTAAGATGAATGGAGTTAAGGAGAAAGGTCAAATAAAATGTACTGCCAGGCTCCAGCATGACACAATCCATCAAATGAAAGAGCAAAACCTCTTTAGCCTGTAAGCATTCAATTACAAATCATCAAATGTTCATGATAATCTAAACTTCTGGGATAAACTGAAAGTGAACACTGGTTTCAAAAATGGAAAATGGCACTAATTTAGTGAAAATAAAAGTGAACAACAGATCATTCATCTTCAAGCATTTCTCTTTTTTTAAAATGGACATCATACTAAATTACATCTTCAGAATTTTGTTTTATTTCAGTTTTTGATTTGATTTAGATTTATAACTGAATGCTTCCATGTTAGGAAATTGCCTTAAGTGTTCTTCCAAGATAGCACCAAATCTAATTCAGTGATTTCAGCAGATAGGAAATGAACTCGCCTGCCCAGGTGTTAATATGTACAACTTTGTATTTCACTATCTTAGAGCACAAGAGTTGTTGAAAAAATCAAGGAGCATAAATTTGGATATTCTCAAGGGAAAGCGGTTGTGTTCTAATGGGGAAAAAGTGGTGTGGATGGCCAGAGGGATGAATGTGATTGTAGTCAAATCACTAGTTGGATTTACTACAAAAGTTGAGGTTTTAAAATTACATGTTAAAGTTGGTTTTAACTTTTTCACCTTCTACCTACAAAATTTGGAATTGATATTCATATAAACCTTGAAAGAAATAATTATCACGGTAAAAACTCTAAGTAGTTAACAACCACAACATAGTAATACCTTGTTAAAAAGGTCACCCAATAAAAACTAATGGAAAAAGATCAATCAGCAGGAAACAACCATTTGGGGAAAAAAAGTCCATTTTGCAAGGAAAATTTCCTACTCTTTACTTGGGAGAAGGGCTGTCCTGATGATTCCAAGAAAGTTTACTCAAATTTCCTAATTAATATTCTTAAGTTAAAAAATCACTTGAATTTTAACTTTTTATTTTACTAAATGAAATCTTCCCCATGCCTGAATTAATGGTCTTTTCTTCTCAATTGTGGAATTAAAACATAATCATTCAATATATTCAAACTGATCTTAATAGTACCTTTTACTAATTCCATAAACAAATAAGGCTGGTTTCTTAACAACGATTATTCATATTTTAAAGTAATTCATTATGAGTATGATTTAATACAAATTTTTAATCACCTCTCTTGTGCTACATAAAATTTCCCATTTATATCAGACATTTCCATATATACATAAAATGAGGAAAATCTATGTATGGAAATTATTTGTATATTTTTTGCAGTGACTTCCCAAATACTTTATTACATATCATAAATGTCCTTCCCCTAGGACTGGGTTTTAGATGCATATAGTGATCATTATATTTTCTTAGTTCAATTCACTTTTTACTTCCTAGTCAGCATCTCAGATAAAATTTTAGATCAGTTCATGAGAAATGCAAATTCATTATTACTATATATTTTGTTAAGAAATTTTATCATACCTGAGAATTGAGATAATTTTGATAAATTTCTACTACTCCAACTTTTATGACATGATCTTTTGAAAGGAAATCAGTTACTTAGAAATGAGGTAGGAACTTGCTACTAGTGGGGCAGATACAAGGTTATTTTCCAAGTAAAAAATGTTAAAGAATTATTCATAACTTTTACATGGTGTTTTATTTTCAAAGTTAATGTTCCCAGATGATATTTAATCATTTCTTGGGTACAGTTTAGAAAAGAGAGTTCTAAGACACCAAATAATAAGATCACAAAGAAAATTTTCAATAATACTACATTATTGAGAATCTGATATCACAGAAAAAAAATAAGGGGAAATTTGAAAAACAAAAGTTTTACCCTTTGCCTTGCAACCACACTGTCCTCATATATTATTGAGAAGTAGATTTTTTTGTTGTTGTTTTTAGTAAAATCTAACCAGTACAGAAACATTTCAAATATGTTAAATTATTAATGGACTGATCACAAATGCACTTAGCAAACATAGTATCTAAAAAGACCTACTAATTACTATGAAACCATTTCTTCAGCTGCTTAGAGTGGGCTAACATTTTTGAGTGATAAAAATTAAGCTGCTCAAGTGTAAGGCAACAACAATAAGCTGCTTTAGTTGTGACTGAAATTGTAATTCCATTGGAGTCACTGGATCAGGTAGGTGATGTCTCTAAAGTGACTGCATTTCAAGCTGACAACCAAGATACATTGGAGTTGATGAGCCACCAAGCATCTCAGGGCCACTTATTTCAAATCAGATGGAACACAGGAAGGAGGGGTAGCCCTGTCACATCATAACATAGTTGAACATACTGGCAAGGTAAGGTCACAGGCCCAAAGAATAAAAAAAGAAAAAGAAGAAGGACATATAATGATGATTCACAGTACTTCATTCCAAGATCTGGCCACCAAACACCTGCCAAGAGTTGCATACATGATTTTTTAAAATGAAACTGTGGCAGATTGCATAAGATTAACTTTATAGAAATGACAGAGCTTTAAATTATTGCTAGCCACTTTGTTCTAAGGTTAACCAGCTTGTTGTAGGATAATCAATGGTTCCAGTGCACTGTACAAACTGAAAGTATACACATAGTATAGAAATGTTTTTAAGAATAAAATTTTTAAAAATAACCCACTATTCCAATTGAAATAGTTGAAAATTGATAGATTAATTAAAAGTACACACTGAAAAATGTCTTATATTTGAAAATAGTCCTTTAGTGTTATAGGAATTTTCCATCTTCCCAGTTTTATTGAGATATAATTGACCTATAACATTGCACTATTTTAAGGTATACAACATAATGAGTTACGTATATATTGAAAAGTGATTATAAGTTCAGTTAACATCTTCACTTTACACAGTTACATTTTTTTTTATGATGAGAACTTTTAAGATTTACTATCTTAGAAACTTTTAAATATACAATACAGTATTGGTAATTATAGTCACCATGCTGTACATTATATCCCCCACATTATCTTCTAACTGGAAGCCTGTACCTTTTTACTACTTTTACCCATTTCTCTACTCTCTAACCCTCACTTCAGGCAATCACTGATCTTTTCTCTGTTTCTCTGAGTTTATTTTTTTTTAAGATTCCACATATACTCAAGATCATACAGTATTTGTCTTTCTCTATGTGACTTATTTCATTTAGCATAATGCCCTCAAAGCCCATCCATGCTGTAACAAATGACAGGATTTCTCTTTTTATGGCTATACACACACACACACACACACACACACGTATACTGATACACACACACACACACCACAGTTTCTTTATCCATTTGTCCACGGATACTTAAGTTGCTTCCATGTCTTGGCTATTGCAAATAATGCAGCAATGAGCATAGAAATGCAAATATCTCTTTAAGATAGTGATTTTTAATTTTTTTTATTATTATGTTCAATTAGCCAGCATATAGTACATCATTAGTTTTTGATGTAGTGTTCAATGATTCATTTAAAAAATAATAAAATAAAATAAGATAGTGATTTTGTTTCCTTTGGCTATATATCCAAAAGTGGGATTGTTGGATCATATGGTAGTTCAATTTTTAATAGTTTTTAGTAATAAACTCCATATTGTTTTCCATGGTGGCTGCACCAGTTTACATTTCCATCAACCATAAATAAGGATTCTCATCTCCTTACATCCTCACCAATATTTGTTCTCTCTAATCTTTTTCATGACAGTCAGTCTAACAGGTGTAAGGGTATGTCATTGTGGTTGTTATTTTTATTTCCCTGATTAGTGATGTTGAGCCCCTTTTCATGTGTCTGTTGGCCATCTGTACATCTTCTTTGAGAAAATGTCTATTCACTTTCTCTGCTCATTTTTTAATTGGATTGGTTTTTTTTGCTATTGAGTTGTATGAGTTCTTTATATATTTTGGATATCAACCCCTTATCAGATACATGATTTGAAAATGTTTTATCCCATCAGATATTTTGTAGATTTCATGAATGCTACATAGGTCTTTTCTAATACATAGTTAATGGGCTAGAGAATGCTTTTAAAAGAACAATACTTCTTACCATGTCCCATGATTATATTGTGAAGTGTGGTGCTCGAAACAGAACATGACTAGAGACGTGTTTACAAACAGTGATTGTGTGATGACAGGAAAAACACACTGAGGTGCTATTTTGTGAAAAGAAAAAAATTAAGTTTTCATGTAGAATGTAATTAATATTTTAATTAGAAAACTGTGTTTTAATAATGTGTTAGAAACTAAAAGTCATATATAAAAGCAATACCCTCACTTCAAAAAATAAGTTATTTGGGATCACTGCTGATATTTAAGCTGAATTGCTATCGTTACTCTTCAGGCCTCCAGCAATTGCTGTTCTACTAAGAATCAGAGATCTCTAGCCCTAGAACAGAAAATAGCGTAAAATGTGCATAAGAAGTTTGCCAGAATATTAGTGAAAGTTAATAATTATATCCTAGGATACTGAGTTTGAGGCTTAAGATGGCTAGGTAGGTCCCCGTTTATAATACTGGGAAGACTATATAATTAATCATCTCCTTGATTTATGAAAATATCTTTAAGTTCAGTAATAGTTGATGTTAAACCAGACATAAAACCCAAATGCACTAATCTTTACAAAGTCAGTGATCAATGACTATCAAAGGTCAGCAATTTAATTTGCTTGAACATATCTATCAGTAGCCATTTTTCAAAAGTTATCTTTATAGATAGGGAGGAAAAAAGCTAAAAAATGATGATTTAGTGTTGTTGTTTTTTCTCTAACATAACACAGTTTTATGCAAGTAGCTGCCTTTATTTTTGTCTGGCCAGGACTGGATCTCCCAGAAGTTAGCAAGAGAGACTTTGAACTGAATTTTGCGTCCAGTGTGACACATCACCACGAATTGTTTTTAGCAAATTTGGTTACCTACGGTAAAATTGTATGAGATTATGATAAAAATGTGCATTCCTTTGATCATTAAATCTGAGGATAAAACATCCAAGCAAAGCCAACTAGCTGAAAAGGGGCTCTGTCTGAGGCTGCTTAGGCTGCTATAACAAAATACCTTAGACTGGGTGCCTTAAACAACAAATGTTTACTCCCTATGGTCCTGGAGTCTGTGAAGTCCAAGATCAAAGCACCTGCAGGTTTAGTGTCTGGTGAGAGTCCGCTTTCTGCTTCATAGATAGGCATTTTCTCACTGTGTCCTCACATGGCAGAAATGGCAGAATGGCAAAGAGAGCTCTTACGGGTCTCTTTTGTAAGGGCATTGACCCCATTTCTGAAGGCTCCACTCTTACATTCCCACCAACAGTGCACAAGGGCTCCCTTTCTTCACATCCTCACCAACACTTGTTATCTCTCATCTTTTTGATGACAGTCATTCTAACAGGCCTGAGGTGATATGTCATTGTGATATGTCATCATCTTACAAAGACACACCTCCTAATACCATCAGATTTGGGTTTGATTTTCAACATATGAATTCTGTGGAAACACAAACATTTAAGTCTATAACAGAACTAATGTTCTGAAAGGTCAGAATATGTAAGACAAAGCCAGAGAATTGAGAAGACGACTTACAAAGTACCTAGAATGAAATATGAGGCAGGTAACATTCATTACTTGAGGTAATGCAATAAAATATCATCCCTGCAAAGGAAGCTGACATGTCTTTTGAGTCCAAGTGGAAGAGAAAGCTTTACTGGAGGCAGCTTATTTAGGAACAATTCTCCATTACTATATTGACATTCTAGGTACATTATCTAAGCAGAGAAATTGATGTTGTAAGAAAAAATTGATGTTGTAAGCATTAGGTTAAACCAAAGGAGTCTTAAAAGTAAATACAGAATCTGGCATTGCCAGTGGGTTTAATAATTGTTACTCAACACATTTGGTAGATTTTGTGCTTTTGTGTGTCATGCCTGGAGTTAAGTGACTTGTAAGAAATCATACCCCTTAGCGTTTCATGAGAAGACAGATATGTCATAACAAAGATATGCTGTGTTCAATTCCTATGTGCCATAAGTAAGAGGGAATCATGTATAGAATGATTCTCCTAAAATGCTGCATGAACTTGCTTTGAATCAGAGCAAAATATTTGTTTATAGTGTATGTTTAAAATACAACAGACTTCTGAAAAATTTTGTACCTGCATAGACTGAATGAATTTGTGTCCTGGGGTAGCTTAGTTGTAATTGAATAGATTTAAGAGCTCTTTCAAATGTTTGGGAATGTTGCATTATTATTTTAAACAGATAGAGAATATTTGCAACTGACTACCAGTCAAAGTTAAAGTGTCTATTAGTTGAAATTTAAATATTAAAATGCTGTGTTCATTGAATTTTTCATTATTGTTCACTTTGGAAAATGTCTGCAATAGACATATAAGCAAATAATTTCAATGTTTGATAATTATTGCAAAATTTTACAATTCAAAATTCAACTAGAGGGGCGCCTGGGTGGCTCAGTCGTTAAGCGTCTGCCTTCGGCTCAGGTCATGATTCCAGGTCCTGGGATCGAGCCCCGCATCGGGCTCCCTGCTCCGTGGGAAGCCTGCTTCTCCCTCTCCCACTCCCCCTGCTTGTATTCCCTCTCTCGCTGTGTCTCTGTCAAATAAATAAATAAAATCTTTAAAAAAAAAAAAATTCAACTAGATAAAAAAGTCAAAGAAACCACATAAGATTTTTTAAAAAAATTAATGTGAGATTAAAATAAAATATTTTCAGGTAAAAAAGGTGAGAGAATTTCACACAAGTTTAACTACATACGCTACAAGAAATGGTCAGGCATGGAAACTTGGATCTACAGGAAGAAGTAGAGTATGATGAAAAGAAAAGATGAGGGCGCCTGGGTGGCTCAGTTGGTTAAGCGACTGCCTTCGGCTCAGGTCATGATCCTGGAGTCCCGGGATCGAGTCCTGCATCGGGCTCCCTGCTCGGCAGGGAGTTTGCTTCTCCCTCTGACCCTCCTCCCTCTCATGCTCTCTGTCTCTCATTCTCTCTCTTGCAAATAAATAAAATCTTAAAAAAAAAAAAAGATGAGAGACATAAAATTTGTCATCTTAATTTCTTTAAAATAAAACTCTATAGAAAAACTAATATATTTTACTTGGAGGTTTACGTCATATAAAGTATATGATAAGAGAGAGGAAATAGAAATTTGAACATCATCAACCCACTTTACCCACCTGTCATTAATAGAATATTACACTAATAACTATAGGATACACATTCTGAATTTCAAGAACAGATGGAATTTTACTATGATACAGCCTATGCTGCACCATAAAATAAATTTTAACATACTGAAATATTACAGAGCATATCTCTGACTCAACATACATAAATTAGAGATTGATGAGAAAATGTCCAGGAAAATGCTAAATGTTTAGAAATTAAGCAATACATTTCAAAATCACTCATGTTTGAAGAAGAAATCAGAAGAGAGATTAGAAAATATTTTCTCTTGAATAACAATAGGGAAATTGGTTTGTGGTATGCAATGAAAGCAATATTTGAAGTAATCGTATAGCTTAAATGTTTATACTAGAGTAGAAGGTTAACCTGTACAATGTAATGATGTAATATATATATATGCATTATCAAATGATTACTACAATCAAGTTAATTAACACATTCATCACCTCACATATCTTTATCGTATCTTTTTTTGTGTGTGGTAAGAACACATAAGATCAAATTTCAAGTATATAGTGCATTGTTATTAACGATAGGCACCATGCTATATACTTTAATAGCTCTCCCTAAGCTGGAAAAAAAGATAATAAACTGAAACAATGTAAGTAGAATAAAGGAAATTATAATTGCAGAAATAAATGAAATAGAAAACAAATAATATAGAAAATTTAACAAAGCCAAAGTTGATTCTCTGAAGTTATTAATAAAAGTGATAAACTCCTACAAAGAGTGAATAAGAAAACAAAGAGAAAAAAGTAAAATTTACTGATACCGGAAATAGGAGGAGACATTACTGTCAATCTTACTAATAAGATTGTAGTTAAGCTTATTAATACAACTTAGAACAAGTCGACAAATTATTTAAAGAACACAAATACCAAAATTTAAACAAATTAAGAGAGAATTGGCATAGCATTATGCCAATTTAAACACTAAATTATGACACAAAACTTTCTCTAAAAGTAAATTCAGACACAAACGGTTTTAGTGAATTCTATTAAATATTTATGGGTAAATAGTATTGTTCTTATCCAACTTCTTTCAGAAATTGGCAGAGGAGAGAACTCCCCAATTTGTTTTATGAGTCTATCCAAACCTTGAATCCAAAGCCTCATAAATACTTTACAAGAGAAGACAATTAATGAATATTCCTCATGAACACAGACACAAAAATTCTTAACAAAATCTTATCAAATTGTATTCAGCAATATACAAAAATTATTATAACCATATGATCCAGTGGATCTTATTCAAGAATTGCAATATCAGGTTAACATTTATTAGTCTATTAATGTAAATCAGTCTACTGGCAGAATAAAAGAAAAAAAGCAATATGATAAATTCAATAGATGTATAAAAACCATTTTACACAATCAACACCCCCTCATGATTTAAAAAAGAACTACTTCACATTGTATTAGAATTCCAGTCCATTTAATAAAGCAAGAAAAATAAATTTTAAAAATATCAGAAAAAACAAAACATAACTGTAATTACTGAAACATTACTATCCATCTACAAAATTCTATAAAATATGCAAATTTTTAAAAGAGTTAATTTAGCAATGTCCAGGACATAAGATCAGAAAAAAAATCAGTTGTATTTTATAAACTAACAAAAGTTTGAAAAATGAAATATTTTTTAAAAAACTCCTTTACACTATCATCAAAAAAAATTAGGAATAAATCTAATGAATGGTTAACAAAACTTAATGAGACTACTGGATTTTAAGTAGAAGTTTATAGATTTATGCATAAAAAGACTCAATATTATAATATGTTAATAGTTCACAAGTAGGTCTATAGATTTTCTTCAATCTTAATAAAAAATTCCCACAGGACTTGGTTGTTTTTTGGGGGGGAATTAAAATCGGTATCTGATTCAATTTTTATAAAGTGTAAAGATAATTGAACAAAGAAATTTTGAAAATGAAGAAAAAGTTATGATCATGAGGTGGGCAAATCCTTGTCTTTTTGTAGACAAAAAGCACTAATCATTAAAAAATGATAAATTTCAACAAAATTACCAACTTCTGCTTCTCAGAACTATCAAGTGAATAAATAGGTGAGCCGCACTGGAAGAAAATATTATCAATAATATATCTAATAAAGAACATGTGTCCAGAATAAATAAATGATTACAAAATTAAATAGATTTTAAAAAAGACAACCCATTGAAATAATGGACAAAAGAGTTGAACAGTCAATTTTTTTGTTGTTTTGTTTTTTTTTATTAACATATAATGTATTATTTGTTTCAGGGGTACAGGTCTGTGATTCATCAGTCTTACACCATTCACACTGCTCACCATAGCACATACCCTCCCCAATGTCCATCACCCAGCGACCCCATCCCTCCCACCCCCCTCCAGTCCAGCAATCCTCAGTTTGTTCCTAAGATTAAGAGTCTCTTATGGTTTGTCTCCCTCTCTGGTTTCACCTTGTTTCATTTTTCCCTCCCTTCCCCTGTGATCCTCTGCCTTGTTTCTCAAATTCCACATATCAGTGAGATCATATGATACTTGTATTTCTTTGATTGACTTATTTTGCTTAGCATAATACCTTCTAGTTCCATCCATGTCGTTGCAAAGGCAAGATTTCATTTTTTGATGGCTGCATAATATTCCGTGTGTGTGCGTGTGTGTGTATATACACACACCACATCTTTATCCATTCATCTGTCGATGGACATCTAGGCTCTTGCCATAGTTTGGCTATTGTGGACATTGCTGCTATAAACATTGGGGTGCACATGCCCCTTTGAATCACCACATTTGTATCTTAGGGGTAAATCCCCAGTAGTGCAATTGCTGAGTTGTAGGGTAGCCTTATTTTCAACTTTTTGATGACCCTCCATACTGTTTTCCAGAGTGGGCTGCTCCAGCTTGCATTCCCACCAACAGTGTAGGAGGGTTCTCCTTTCTCCACATCCTTGCCAATATCTGTTGTTTCCTGACTTCTTCATTTCAGCTATTCTGACCGGCGTGAGGTGGTATGTCATTGAGGTTTTTTTTTTTAAAGATTTTATTTATTTATTTGAGAGAGAGAATGAGAGAGAGAGAGAGAGAGCACGAGAAGGGGGAGGGTCAGAGGGAGAAGCAGACTCCCTGCTGATCAGGGAGTCTGATGCGGGACTCAATCCCGGGACTCCAGGATCATGACCTGAGCCGAAGGCAGTGGCTTAACCGACTGAGCCACCCAGGCGCCCCTCATTGAGGTTTTGATTTGTATTTCCCTGATGCCGAGTGATGCTGAGCACTTTTTCATGGGTCTGTAGGCCATTTGGATGTCTTCTTTGCAGAAATGTCTGCTCATGTCTTCTGCCCATTTCTTGATTGGATTATTTGTTCTTTGGGTGTTGAGCTTGAGAAGTTCTTTATAGATTTTGGATACTAGCCCTTTATCTGATATGTCATTTGCAAATACCTTCTCCCATTCTGTCGGTTGTCTTTTGGTTTTGTTGACTGTTTCCTTTGCTGTGCAAAAGCTTTTTATCTTGATGAGGGCCCAATAGTTCATTTTTGCCCTTGCTTCCCTTGCCTTTGGCAATGTTTCTAGGAAGAAGTTGCTGCGGCTGAGGTCAAAGAGATTGCTGCCTGTTGAACAGGCAATTGTTATAAACTATATTCAAAATCATTCATTAGGTTAATGAAAATTGAACTCATAATATATACTGCTCCATATCCAGTGGAATGTCTAAATTTTCAAAAATCGACACCACCACATATTGGTGAGGATATGGAGTAGTTAGAACTGAAGTAGAACTTAAACTTTCCTTTCAATAGGAAAATGGATTAATTGGTATATTTACACAATGGAATACTATTCGGCAATGAAAAGAATGAACTAGTGATATATAAAACAACATCGATGAGTCTATAAGACAGTTTGCACAGAAAAAAAAAAAGAAAATATGATTCCATTTATATGAACTTCAGAACCAGGGAAACTAACCTGTGGTGTTCAAATTCACAATAGTGGTTGCCTATAGAGGTAAGTGTTGACAGAAAATGAATATAGAGGAACTTTCTGTGATAGTGTACTGTTTGATATTTTCACTGGAATGCTGCTGGTTACACAGGCATATTAATTTCTCAAAATTCATGATATGTGCATTAAGATGCATGCATTTAACATTATATAATTTTTACCTCAGTAAAACAATAAAAGCCCTGGCAATACAGCCTTGAACTTTAAAGAACTAGAAAGCATGAACATATACTGGTTAAATTTAAGATCCACAAACTTTACAGTAATGTCTGAAAGACTTTAAAATCATTTGTAGCTTATTAATTTTTCTTGGAATATTTCTGATTTTCATCAAAATTCAAACCTTATAACTGAAAGAATAGAAAAATGACTGAGGGCAGCTTCAACCATCAGAGAAGATCTATGGGTAACGTTGTTCTTTCTTGGATAGATTATAAGAAAGGGAACAAGAATTCCATTTTTCACAAAAGATGTGAGAAAAAAATTTTTTTTTAAAGATTTTATTTATTTATTTATTCATTTGAGAGAGAGAGAGAGAGAGAGCACATGAGAAGGGGAGGGTCAGAGGGAGAAGCAGACTCCCCTGCTGAGCAGGGAGCCCGATGCGGAACTCGATCCCGGGACTGCAGGATCATGACCTGAGCCGAAGGCAGTCGCTTAACCAACTGAGCCACCCAGGCGCCCTGTGAGAAAAAATTTAAACTACAGAGAGAACATTTACATGGGACCAGAAAAAGAATTTTCTGATACTATATTTGGTGTTACCCAAGCAAATTTCCAAAATAATTTGGTGATTATCTTTTTCTGGAGATCCTATAAGGAAAGGACTATTTCATATGGTTAAGATGTCATTCTACATATAGATTCTGAAATTTCTTGATATCCCTTTCAATTCTGTGAATGTGGCTACCTAGGGATAAATAAATGTAGAAACAGAAACCATTAAAGCATTTGTGACTCCACAGCTTCTAAGCATAATTCATGCAGTAGAAATAAGATAACTGAATTTTATGCCAGAGAAAAGGTAGGTTATGTGTCCCTTAAGTTCTAAGTGACATAGTATAAATGAATTCCTCCATTTTTAGAAATATATCAACTAAAACACTGCTAGGAGTTAGTATGGAAGGCATATTCTTCTTAAATGTCAAAATATATAAATATTCATAGCACAGTCATTGTAGCCTACTTTTAAAGCATTGCCTACTTTATACCATTTGGGTGAGAAACTTGTAAGAACAGTTGCTCATGTAATCATGATATCACATAGTATTGGGGGAAAAAGTCCCTAAGATAAAAATGGATACCATCATAGATACCTCCAGAGAAAGTCTATTTTTTTTCTAAATGGCTTAATGTGCTCAAAGTTCATGTAACTTGTTTGACATCTAAAAATGTTACATTATTTCATAAAACAAAGAAATGAAATCCACACAAGGTTCTCAAAGTTATTCTTTATCATTTAGTAGAAAGAGAAAAATCAAAGCAAAGACCAAAAAATGGAAGGACTACAGAACATCTATCACACCTTGGAAAATAATATTGTATTGAAAATGGCTATTTTTTTTTGGCTTAAATAAATAAATAAGTATCCTATTACTGAAAGAATGAATGAACTTTGTTAAAACAACTTTTTGAAAACTGAAGGACAGGCAATGCTGGTACAATACAATTATTGCCATTAACTTAAATGATTTCTAGTACATCTATGTGTTCATAATGCTGCCAAAGTAATATGAGTATGGTGCATGTATGTGTGCACACACACTTGACAAGTGCCCTCTCTGAGCATGCAACTTTTAAGTCATTACTAAAAAAATGCATACCTTATTTGAAATAATAAAATAGTCTATATGTTAATTAAATTATCAATATCTTATCTGAGATTAACATAAACCCATCATTGTAAAGATGAGGGGTAAATGCAAAACTAAGGCGAAAGTTTAAGGAAAAACACCAAGAAAAATTCTCTATGGAAATATTTTAATCTGATTTTATTTTATTCATTTTATTTTTTTAAAGATTTTATTTATTTATTTGACAGAGAGACACAGCGACAGAGAGAACAATGCGGGACTCGATCCCAGGATCCTGGGATCATGACCTGAGCCAAAGGCAGACGCTTAATGACTAAGCCACCCAGGCGCCCCTTTAATCTGATTTTAAAAAGTCTCTGAGTTTCATGTTAATTAAACTATTGAATTTCCAAAAATATTTAATAATTATTAGCATATTAAATACATGTTTTCCCCAATCATATACTATAATTTTATTATTTTCTTTAAATTTAGTCTCTTAAAACTTAAACTTTGGAAAGATGTCCCCCTTATTATTGGAGTCTCACATATTCTAGGTTAACAACTATAAGGGGTAATTCTCAAAAGTAGATACCATTGGATCTTTAGCTAGTACTTTACCAATAAAATGGACATTAAAGGTTTCTGCTAGAATCGTAAAATCAAGAAAGAATTGACACTATGCAGACATACATAATGTCTTTACCTGATCTAAGCATTCTCACTTAATATAAGTCTCAAATGTTCAAGAGCTTCTTCTTGCATTCTTCCAGTGGGTAAACATTACTGCAGGTTTCCCTAGTTAATCTGTTTTGAGAAATCCGTTTTTAGGAAATATGTGCTCTATTACCAAAATAAGTACTTGCCAAAGAGATGGCATTATAGTTGAGTATCAGTTTCAGGGTTTTTTTTAAATTTATTTTTATTTATTTTTAATTTTATTTTATTATGTTATGTTAATCACCATACATTACATCATTAGTTTTTGAAGTAGTGTTCCATGATTCATTGTTTGCGTATAACACCCAGTGCTCCATTCAATACGTGCCCTCTTTAATACCCATCA
>NC_138375.1:65745615-65817209 GCF_054177405.1 Leptonychotes weddellii | reverse complement strand
TGAGGAACCTCTATACTGTTTTCCAGAGTGGCTGCACCAGCTTGCATTCCCACCAACAGTGTAGGAGGGTTCCCCTTTCTCCGCATCCTTGCCAACATCTGTCATTTCCTGACTTGTTAATTTTGGCCATTTGGACTGGTGTGAGGTGGTATCTCATTGAGGTTTTGATTTGGATTTCCCTGATGCCGAGCGATGTTGAGCACTTTTTCATGTTTTATATATATATTTTAAAGATTTTATTTATTTTTTGACAGACCGTGAGAGAGGGAACACAAGCAGAGGGAGTGGGAGAGGGAGAAGCAGGCTTCCCACCCAGCAGGGAGCCCAATGTGGAGCTCCATTCCAGGACCCTGGGATCATGACCTGAGCCAAAGGCAGACGCTTAACGACTGAGCCACCCAGGAGCCCCTCAGTTTTTTATTTTTATTGAGACTAAAAATACATTTTTTGGGAAAGAGGCAGTGAGCATGTAATTAGTACTTTATCAAATATATGTTTTTAGTTTTGTTTGGCTTTTTACTTTTATTGAATTTTTCTTTCATTTATAAGCTTTTAACTTGATGCAGCAAAATTCATAGCCACTATAAACTAAAAAGCTGCAGTATTTGCATTAATATTTTTATATTTCATAAACATTATTTAATTAAAAATCAAAATAATTTTTCCTTGTGGGTCAATATCATGACTTTTTTTTTTTTAAAGATTTTATTTATTTATTTGAGACAGAGAGAATGAGAGACAGAGAGCATGAGAGGGAGGAGGGTCAGAGGGAGAAGCAGACTCCCCGCTGAGCAGGGGGAGCCTGATGCGGGACTCGATCCTGGGACTCCAGGATCATGACCTGAGCCGAAGGCAGTCGCCCAACCAACTGAGCCACCCAGGCACCCCATGACTTTTTTTTTTAAAGTCTACAAAACACGGTCATCTGTTATGGAACTGTCATGACAGTTTAATGACTTGGAATAGTACTGAATAATTCTGTTGAAAACATGTTTGAATTCAAGATATTTTATAACAATAAAAATGACATTTTCACAAATTACATTGCATAAAAAATGACCTTGAATTCAGTGCACTAGATTTTGCTGAAAGACAATTCTACACGGATCTCTCCTGCTTCCATATATCTTGCAGAGGTATTAATTGCTTCTTTTTCTGAACTATCTTTTCAACTACCTTTGCTATACAAACATCCTTGGAATATAGAGATAGTGTATCTCTCTGAAGCAAAGGGCAGACATGATTAGTCCCCATTAAGAAAGATTCAGGCTTCCCAAATTCATGGATTCTCCCTGTAATGCAAACCATTACACATGCAGACATCAGTCTGAGCACATCTACATCACCCCATGGGACTCAGGGTCAAGTAGAACTGACCCAAAATGCACTAATACTCATGATGCTTGTTGTGATGTGACTAATGAAATCCTTTCTGCCTAGCAGTCTCAGTCAGCATCCATGAAACTGTGGCAAGCTAATTTGTTAGCTTGCAAGAAGGAAACAGTCTCAGACCTTTCACAGTTCTTGACAGGTTGGCATTGAGAATATGATGTTGACAGAAATGTTTTTCTAAAAGAGGAAGCGTGAGGGCCTCCTGGGCTGGGACAAGGAATACAAGATGACTCCCTGGGATCTGGTAGTGCATGTTCTTACCCTAGTAGTGAGTTAGGAGGGATTATATCCCAATGTGTTGGTGAAGGGAAACAGAAGAATTAGTATTTAGAGCCTGAGCAGTGAAAGGTAGTGTTAAACAAGCTGTTCATATGGTGCCTTATTTGTTGTTTACCCTCCTCTGAAGGGAGAGTGAACAATGAGGGAAGGATATCATTATGTAATGGCGAGGCAAGCACCATGGTCCTAGCTAAAAGACCATGGCTCCATGGCAACTAAACCACGGTGTCCCAAAGCTAAAACAAATATTGTCTGCAAAAAGGAACTTGCAATTCATTGTAGGGCTTTGGGTGGACAGAAAACATTAGAAAAACACTGTGGTTGAGCCAAGAACAATGTGGCATAAAAATGAAAGCAAATTCAAAGACTTGCTTAACCATATAGTCATTCTCTTCCTCTGTATTCTGTTTCCTTCCTCCCTCTCTAACCTAACCCCAGCTGAAGACTAAACTAGCAGATTAAAGCACATCTCTTTAGAGCCACGAACAGTAGAAACAAATCATGGCTTCTCACCAAGCCATCTGGGTCACTATAGTAGGTTGAATAGTGGTCCTAAAAAGATATGCCCAAGTACTAACTCCCGGTATCTATGAATGAATGTTATTTTATTTGGAAGTAGTTCCTTTGCAGGTGTGACTAAGTTAAGGATTTTGAGATGAGATCATGCTGGATTTAGTGTGACTAAATCCAATAGTTTGTATTTTTATATGAGAAAGGAGAAAAAGATTTGAGACACACCAACCCAGAAGACACCCAAAGAGGAAGACCATGTGAAGATTCAGGAAGAGACTGAAGTGATACATTTATAAGCCAAGGGACACCAAGGTTTGGCTGCAACCATCAGAAGCTATTATTGAGGCATGGAACACAGTTTTCCTCAGAGCCTTCACAAGGAACCAATCTTGCTGACATCTTGACTTTGGACTTCTGGCCTCTAGATCTGTGGGAGAATATATTTCTGTTGTTTTAAGCCATTAAGTTGTAGTAATTTATTAGAGCAGCCTAGAAAACTACTATTTGCTGCCCCTAATAAGGGCCTGTTCTCTGATGAGAATGGCTGGAACCAAACCAAACTGCTGACTGAACCTGCACTAACCAGACTGCACTAACCATTGCTGCCTACTTGGATCTATCATCATTCCAGATGTTGCAATACATCCATCATCACAGACTGGAACTCTATGTCTACAATTTCCAGGTTATAGGACTGATGTTCCAGTTTAATCAGCAGATGCTGTCCATACCACCATGGCCCTTAACGTTAATCTGTATAATATATGACTTTCTGGATCACTTGCAGTCTGAAAAGGGTATGACTTTCTTGCAAAAACCATTCAACAATGGGCTGAGCGTCCTTTTGTGGAACTTCCACAGTACCTAAGATACCTAAGAATCTGATATTGTTGAGTACAGGAGCAGTGTCCTCAAATATCACTCAGAAAGATTTCTGACTTTACATCCATTATCTCTTTCTGGTCCTAATATTACATTTTGGTCATATAAATGCAGCTGTCCCCAGAAAGGGTTCATCTCCTCTTATTCCTAGCAGTGATCAGAAGGCAATGAAAGAAGTAATAAGTTATGTACATTGCTTGCCAAATCCCCCACAAAGACTTATATAAGATATGTAATAGGTCTCTATTAGTTTTATGAAAGTTCCCTCGTCTCTCTTCTCCTGACTCTTCTGGACGAAAGTTCTGGGTGGAAGGAGAGTATGACTAGAATAAAAGTTACAGTATAGCTCCTGGAAACACCAATTTTGTAGAGGCAGTGGAAACAATTACCCCACCACTTTTATTTATTTATTTTTATTATGTTATGTTAGTCACCATACAGTACATCATTAGTTTTTGATGTAGTGTTCCATGATTCATTGTTTGTGTATAACACCCAGTGCTCTGTGTAATACGTGTCCTCCTTAATACCCACCATGGGGCTAACCCATTCCCCCACCCCTGTCCCCTCTAAAACCCTCAGTTTGTTTCCCGGAGTCCATAGTCTCTCATGGTTCATCTCTCTCTCTGATTTCTCCCCCTTCATTTTTCCCTTCCTTCTCCTATTGTCCTCCATGCTATTCCACCACTTTTACAGGGAATACATTAAGTCCTTGAAGGTATAGAGAGAAGAATAACACTTGTTTGTTTGTTTTTTGCAGAGCTGTCTCTACGTCCTCCTCATGAAAAAAAATACAATCTGGATTTTTTTCCCCCATCTGATTCTTTCCTGTAGCCCTCTGTGGTAGGCAGAATTATAGGTTGGCTTGTATCTACTCTATGCCCTCCCCTACTAGTGTTATCACTGACTTCCCTTCTCCTTGAGTGGAATGGGTTTTGAAACCAGCTTCTAAACAATAGTAAATGGCCAAGTGATGAGATGATTCTGACTTGATTAGGTTACATTATACGACAGTGGTAATGGGCTATGACTCCTGTGATTATGTTAATACAGTAAGACTGTTTTGGTAGCATGAGCAGAAAAAATCCCTTTGTTGGCTTAAAGAAGTAAGCTGCTAAGTGAGATGGCCCATAGAGAGAGCCATATGGCAAGGAACTGCTCTTAGCCAACAGTCATCAAACAGAAGAAGAAGAAGAAGAAAGAAGAAAGAAGAAAGAAGAAAGAAGAAGAAGAAGAAGAAGAAGAGGAGGAGGAGGAGGAAGAAGAGGAGGAGGAGGAGGAAGGGGAGGAGGAGGAGGAGGAGGAGGAGGAGGAGGAGGAGGAGGAGGAAGACTTCAGTTATACAGAGTTATACAGCTACAATAAATGAATTCTACCAGCAATAGATATGGGCTTTAAAGTGGATCTTTCCCCAGTGAAGCCTCTGATTTGAACACAGACCTAGACAGCACCTAAATTACCCCTTATCAAGACCCTGAAGCAGAGAAACCAGATAAGCTGTGCCCACAATGCTCATGTACAGAAATTATGATATAATAAGGGTGTATTGGTTGAGATGCTAAGTTTGTGGTGATCTGTTATGCTACAATATAAAAGTAATATAACATGGCTTAATTATCCCATTGGAAATCATCACATCCCATGGCAAATACCACCCGGTATTTGTTGGAATGGTTGTTGGAATGGACAAAGGACAGGTTGGTTTAAATTCCCTTAGGAAATACCTCCAGAACAAAGGGTAGGTTCAGTTAACCATACTGAACTGGGACTTTAAAGACTTACCAGTAATGAGGGAGATGCATCATCAACAATGGAGGCATTGGAGACAACTGTGACTCTGCTAATGTAGGTCCCATTTGGAGGACCCCAACAATTCTAAATCACAATTACTTTCCAGGGGCAAAATGTTCATCCTTGGGACTATATTTCTTGTGTGTGAGCCAGGCATTAACTTGCCTTCCTTCCCAAAACAGTGATGTGAACTTCAATGGTATTCATAACAGACTTGCAATTGCTTAAGGAGACACCACCTATAGATATGTAGCCCTCAGACACTGAGAAGTTCTCTCCTAAATTATGTAGCTCTTGGTCACTTAGATAATTTCTGGGGGAGGGAGTACTAACTTGTTATCATATACACAGTGCAGGCAATTGTCTTTATAGTGGGAATTATACAATTAGAAAAGGTGTTATGAAATGTGTCCATAACTTTAGCTAAAGAGATCAATAATCTCAGCCATGGGAGCTATTCAACTCAGAGTCAGCTCACTAACCAAGACAGTTGTGGATGACAGAATTACCTTAGTTGTCCCCTTTGTGGAACAAGTTAAGTCTATACATTTTCTGATACATCTTGCTATAGCTGGATGAATACTTTAGCCAAGAGGAAAGGTCAATACAGAAATACCAATTAGATGGAGAAAGCCACCTAGTATCTTAAGTTAGACCCTGATAGTTTATGGAATTTCTTGACAGTTTCAGTCTGGGACCCTTGAAGGCATGGCTGAAACAAATAATGCAGGTTGGTCCCATCATGCAGCTTGAAGTCCCATTGGTGTAGACTTAATTAAACTGCTGAATAAGACAACTGAATGGATTTGTTCCCAGTTTCTGGCCATCAGGTTAATTAGAGTGCCTGATAAAGTGGTTTAGTCATTAAAAAAAAAATTCCAACCCCAGGATGGTACAGAAACAAGGGGTGGATATTGTTGGGAGACATTTCTCAAAAGATCTCTTATATTCCTATACATCTAGCAAACAGAAGCATGTATAAAGATGATTGTATAGCAAACAATCTTGGAATATAGAGAGTGCATCTCCTTTCAGAGCAAACAGGCATGCTTATTGCTCATCGTAAATTATTTGGATTTTCTAAGCTCAGGGTTTCTGTCCTATAATGTAACCTATAATGTAACCTAACCTAACCTGAGTGCTAGCACATATTAGGGTACCTCTGTATGGCTGAATAGGACTTGAAGTGCCAGAGGAACCAATGGAAATATGATGTTCACATGCCTTGCTGTTATGTGAGAAACAGTCCTTTGCTCTCATCTAGAAGTCCTGCTGGAATCTTCTGAAAGCATACTTAAAAAAAAAAAAAAAACAACTGTGGCAAGCTAACCATTTAGCTTATAAATAGGGTAAAATCTTAAATCTTTTATTGTTCTCTATCTTTTTTTTTTTTAAGATTTTATTTATTTATTTCACAGAGAGAGAGAGACAGAGATTGAGCCCACAAGCAGGGAGAGTGGCAGGCAGAGGGAGAGGGACAAGCAGACTCCCCGCTGAGCCGAAGGCAGAGGCTTAAGGGACTGAGCCACCCAGGCATCCCTTATTGTTCTTAACAGATTTTCAAATATCTTATTTATTGCAAAATTTGAGAAGGCTTATATTCAGGGAAGAATTTTCATATCCAAATTTTAAAATCAGTTAACTTTACTAAAAAAAAAAATAGAAAAACGACATTGTTTGCATTTGTATTATATCAGGAATAAAATATTCTTTTAGCTATGTACTTAATCACTGTTGTTTGAGATTTTTTTCCTCAGTGATAGAACTTATTTAATTATGTTTCCCAACAATGAACAACTGTCCACTAATTTCTCCATTTTTTTATATAAAAGTATTTCTAAATGTTATCTGAACAATGGGCAAAAAATATAAAAAATATAAATATAAAAGTAGTTTATAGTATACAAATTAAAAAGTAAAGTATTTCTTGAGATACCATGCTTTAGGAGGTGATTAAGATTAACATTTTTGAGGGTGTGCCTGGGTCGCTCAGCATCCAACTCTTTTTTTCCTCCCAGGTCATGATCTCAGGGTCCTGAGATGGAGCCCTGAGTGAGGCTCCATGCTCAGTGGAGAGTCTACTGGAGATTCTCTCCTTCCTTCTCCCTCTGCCCCTGCCTCCACTCACACCCTTTCTCTTTAAAATAAATAAATCTTTAAAAAAATAGTTTTGAGAACATGTGTAAACCTATGTCTGTAGTGTTTTTTTTTTTTTTTAAAGATTTTATTTATTTATTTGAGAGAGAGAGAATGAGAGAGAGCACATGAGAGGGAGGAGGGTCAGAGGGAGCAGCAGACTCCCTGCTGAGCAGGGAGCCCGATGCGGGACTCGATCCCGGGACTCCAGGATCATGACCTGAGCCGAAGGCAGTCGCTTAACCAACTGAGCCACCCAGGCGCCCTATGTCTGTAGTTTTTAGAAGATCACAAAATTCATACCATTTTGCAACTTAATATTTTCTCTATAATATGATCTATCAGTACATTCACAGGTACATCATCCATTTTATCAACTACATAATGTTCTGGTGTATAGATATATTGTAATGCATTTAACCATTCTCTTATGTTGAATAATTTGGTGATCTTCAGGTACTTTTTTTTTTTTAAGATTTTATTTATTTATTTGACACAGAGAGAGAGAGAGACAGCTAGAGAGGGAACACAAGCAGGGGGAGTGGGAGAGGGAGAAGCAGGCTTCCCGCAGAGCAGGGAGCCCGATGAGGGGCTCGATCCCCAGGACCCTGAGCCAAAGGCAGATGCTTAACAACTGAGCCACCCAGGCACCCCAAGGTACTTATTTTTTGACTAATATGAACAATACTGAAATGAACATCCTCATTCTTTATACTCTCTAGTATAAATTCCTGAAACTGGAATTGTGAGGCTAACATATAATTTATTTAATTTTGCTCTAATGTTTTTAAAATTCACATTAACTTATTTTATGTCTAAAATCCCTTCCTTAATTTACAAGAAGTTGAATAGCTATAACTAACATACATTTCTGCCGTGAATAAACTGAGCCATAAAAATTCACCAAAACTTGAAAAAATGAACCAAAAACTGAACTCAAGTAAATGAAGCTTATCTTTAGAATTAGAAACAATGAATTGATTTTAATGAAATAAATATGATATAAAATAATTATGAATGAATGATATAAACCTTATTATGATATTAATTCTTCCCAAAATTCATCTATAAATCCAATGAAATCTTAACCAAGAGAAACTATCAACCAAATCAAAGCAAAATTGGCTATTTCACAAAATCTCATTTTATAAAATGTATCAAATAGAGTTAAGGAGGAAATATGGAAACAGAATTATTGTTGTCCTCATGATCTTATTATAAACAATAAAGTATTTGTGATTAAGAATTGCAGTTGACATGTTGTGCTCTACTTTATTTCCTAAACTTAGAAGGTAAATGAACCACTTTTTACTGAAGATCTGCAGGGGGTCATACCCTTTGTTGGGAACTTTATAAATATTACATTGGGTCATTAATTAGGTCAAATGAACATATTGAGTTAACCACATCCAAGGTTCTAGTTATTCTCCATTACTATCTTTCAAAGGTCAAAAAGAAAAAAGAATTACTATTGGTTCTTTAAACCATCTTTCATTCCCCCTGAAATCTCAATCTTGTACCAATTCCTGTTTTTATACCAAATGCTGACTCAAAGTCTACTATATCTCACTATTTATACTTGTGAATACTAACTTAAGGCTTTGACAACTGACTGGTTATTTCTCTGAACCAGTTATGGTTGACCCTGAACAACATAGGTTTGAATTATTTAGGTCCACTTATACATAAATTTTTTTTTTGATAAATACAGTACTGAAAATGTACTTCTCTCCCTTATAATTTTCTTAATAACACTTTCTTTTCTCTGGCTTAGTTTATTGTAAGAATACAGTATTTAATACATATAACATGCTAAATATGTATTAATCGACTGTTATCAGTAAAGCTTCTAGTCAACAGTAGGCTATTGGTAGTTAAATTTTGAGGGAGTCTAAAATTATCTGTGGATTTTTCACTGTGCAGGCATTTCAGCATCTTTAACCCCTGTGTTTTTCAAGGGTCAACTATAATACCATTTTAAAAATCTTCTGATATGTGTAGTTATACGTTAGACCAGATTTGATCTAAATAATATTATTTATTTATTTATTTTTTAAGGTTTATTTATTTATCTGATAGAGAGAGACACAGCAAGAGAGGGAACACAAGCAGGGGTAGTGGGAGAGGGAGAAGCAGGCTTCCTGCGGAGCAGGGAGCCCGATGCGGGGCTCGATTCCAGGACCCTGGGACCATGACCTGAGCCGAAGACAGGCGCTTAACGACTGAGCCACCCAGGTGCCCCTAAATAATATTATTTAGATATTCTTTACCTATTTCATGAGACCAATTTATAAATTTGATATACTCTCAAGTAAGATAGTGTTTATTTAATGCATCAAGAATATTGAAATAGATGGATTTAGTGGACCAATGAAACTTACTTTCTGCCGTATGAATAATATTATAAGGAATAATCTAAATTTTTCCCAAAATGATACATTTCAATAGGCACATTGATAGACTCTTTTAAGTATAACCTATGTAAATGCTGAATTCCTAGTATTAGCAAAATCTTATACTGGCTAGGGATTAATTAGGTGACTTCTAAAAAATACCAGATGAAGACAGTTTTTCAAATACTATGGTATTTTATATGTATTTTTTAAGACATACAGCTAATAGGAAAATTTATTGACCTATGTGGTTATGTCTCTTCTAGTTGATAAACAAAAGCTGAAATGAAAATGCCTTGTTGGAATTCAACCTATATAGATTTTCATTTCACATCCAGCATTTATAGAACTTGGTATCTTACTGCCTCTGTCACCTCTCATTAACTACGTCAGTCTATCTCAACACTATACATCACATATTACAAGGATGTAATGCAGTGGTGGAAAGCAAAAGAGGATCCTATTTGTATCGGCATTATATACCCACTTTGAATTGAGATACTGTCTGATCAAGATCCAAGAAAAACATGAAGAGAAAAATGGAACAGGCCTCCATCAATATTGCCTTTTGAAATGATTCAGAAATGTGGTAAAACTTGGTATGAGTGGATTTCTGTCACATTAAATAACAGATGTTCTGGGATCTCCTTCACTACAGCAATCTTCATCCTCATATCCACATGCATTCAAAGTTAGACATATTTAATGACCTGTTGCTCAAACTTTCCTTTAGTAATTAAATTATATCATCTAGGTTAATACAAGTAGGAAAAGCAAAATTAAATTAAAGGTAATTTTTTTCCTTCATTATCTTGAACATTGAGATCAAGCCTTTTTTTTTTTCAAATGAAAATACATTCAAGATATAAGGTTATTCTAAGGAGAAAACGAAGATCAGTGATAGTTGAGTACATAAACAGCCTGAAATTCTCTAACTATGGAAAGTAATTAAAATGCTATTGGCACTTTTATGTCATATATAATTGTTTTGTTTGGTCAAAAGCATTAGTTGAAATTAGTTTGTCTAGGCAGTCTGGCCCCAAATTATAATTTGTCTAAAATTTGTTTGATACAACCTATGTTTTAGATGATTATGTTTTTGTTTTGTTTTGCTTTTGCTTTTCTATTAAGGAAGGTCATAGCTTCTTTCCAAAGAAATTAATAAAAGGAAACTACATCTCAGTAATATCAAGATGTTTTTAGAACAAAAATGGATTATTTCATTAGCACTCAACTTAAGTTCTGAATCTATACCTTCCCATCTCATATTATTTTTGGGAAAAGAGTAGATTAAGGTTTATCTTCAATTAAATTGATGATGGAAATTAAACTTTTTGATACTTTAATGGACCCTGGCATAAAATACTGGCAAAATCCTCATTTGGGTCTACTTTAAGGAATGGTTGGACAGTGTTCAAAATATAACATAAATATCTTATATAAGCTCTGAAATGTGTTAATTGTCCTACCAGAATTTCATTTGCCATAAGAACTATGCCCTTTTTATTTAAGTAACTGCCTGACAATAGCAGAATGTGCATGAAGAATGGAGTCTGTAGAAATGCTTTGTCATAATTAAAATACTCAAGTTTTTGGACTACCTTTAGAAAACAGAAGTAAAGTAGAATATTTATATCTAGAATATTTGAAATGTAAGAAATATTTCCTCACTAATTGAGTGACTGTTTCTTAACTATCAAGACAAATTTGACACCTTTTTATAAGATAAAGGCAGTTGTTGTTTTAGTTTTAAACATAGGAAATAAGTACAATAATCCATCTGTGTATTCTTGGCATTTTTATACTAGTTGAGTGCTAGAATTTCTCATTTGTTTTGCAGTTGTCTTTAAAAGGCATTGCTTTTATTTAGACAAAAACTGAAAAATCTCTGGATGTTTGTTAAAGTAGCAGGAAAATAGTGATTATAAAAAAAACTGATACTGAGCAATGAGTTGTCCCTTATTTTCTTATATTTCAGTGCCTTTTCCAAGATGCAGTATTTAAATTACGTAATTTTTAGGGTCTTTGAATACAAATATTCAGGTAGACAGTGGCATTTAAGTCATTTTTTAATAACTATTTATCAATTGAAAGTTTTTCTGATTTACATTCAGAGTTTTATTTTGATACTGAAGTGATTTGGGATCATGACAAAGTTAACTTTAAGAGAATTTTAGATGATAAGAAAATTGCTGTCTGTAAATGCCTATGATGTATAATCTGACCCAGTTTACCATGTGTTTATGCATCTTAACTTTTTATACATACATATACAAAAAGACTACAAAAATCAATTCTGGAAAATGGATGTAAAAATACTAAATTATTGATTAAAATATATCCTGAGTTTTGGGGATGTTGACAGAAATGTCTAATCATTTGTGCATAATTTGAATTAGAGTATCTACCTATATGTGTTTCTAGGGTAAAAAAAAATCATTTAAATCTTAAAAATATTCATGTGGATATTGAAAGATAAAAAATGATACATTTGCTTCAAAAAGTGGGGCAATAGGGATACTATCTCAAAAAAAAAAAGAGGGAATGTTTGTGCAATTAACAAAAGTAAACTGAGAATATGAGGAACCTCCATACTGTTTTCCAGAGTGGCTGCACCAGTTTGCGTTCCCACTAACAGTGTAAGTGGGTTCCTGTTTCTCCACACCCTTGCCAACATCTGTTGTTTGCTGAGTTGTTAATTTTAGCTAATCTGACAGGTGTGAAGTGGTATCTCATTGTGGTTTCGATGTAATGAGCACTGGGTGTTATATATAACTGATGAATCACTAAGTTCTACCCCTGAAACTAATAAAAATCAATCAATCAATCAACCAATCAATTGGTGAAGTGATGGGTACCTGCTAGTGGAAGGGGCTACCTATGGGGTTTTATCTCCTATTTTAATTAAAAAATGTGAAAACAATTTTTTGAAATGTTTAAAAAAACTTTGTGTTAAAAAAAAGTAAACTGAGAATATGAGAGAGCATATCATAGCAAAAGAACAAAGAAAATTGTAAGAAGTCCTAAGGAATATAAAAAAGATATATTAATACCATGGCAATGTTTAGAGAGTATACTATTTTTAAAAGTATCTTCTACAGTGTGCACATGAACTATATATATAAAAGCACCAATTTAAATAGTTTTTTTAAAAAAGATTTATTTATGTATTTGAGAGAGAGAGAGAGAGCAGTGGGAAGGGGCAAAGGAAGAGGGAGAGAGAATCTTGAGCAGACTTCCTGCCATGCAGGGCTCTATCTCACAACCCTGAGATCATGGCCTCAGCTGAAACCAAGAGTCAAGTGCTTAACCAAACTGAGCTATCCAGGCACCCCCCAAGTTAAATGTTTATATACAATATAGTTTCTTTTTTCCAGGTTCATTTAGGTATTATTGACATATACCTTTGTGTGAATTCAATGTACAACATGATGATTTGATACACATATATGTCATGAAATGATAACCATTATAGAGTTACTTAACACCTCCCATTAACTCACATAATTACCTTTTGTGTGTGTATGTGGTGAGAACAATTAGATCTATTCTCTTGGCAACTTTCAAGTATATAACATAGTATTGTTAACCATGGTCACTAAGCTGTATGTTGTATTTTCAGAACTTACTCATCTTATAGCTGAAAGCTTGTATCCTTTGGTCAATATCTCATCATTTACCCCATCTTCCAGCCTCTGGCAACCACCATTCTATTCTCTGTTTCTATGAATTCAGCATTTTAAGATTCTCCATTCAAGTGAGATTATACAGTATTTATCTTTCTCTGTCTGACTTTATTTCATTTAGCATAATGTTCTCAAAGTCCAATCAAATGGCAGGATTTCCTCCTTTCTTTTGGCTCAATAATATTCCATTGTAAACACATCTTTAACTTAGCTATTGTGGATGATGCTGCAATGAATATGGGTGTGCAGATATCTCATTAAGACCCTGATTTCATTTCCTTAACATATATACCCAGAAGTAAGACTGCTGGGTCATATGATAATTCTATTTTTAATTTTTTGAGGAACATGTATACTATTTTCCATAGTAACTGTACTAATCTACAATCCCACAACAGTGCATAAAGATTGTTTTCTCCACATCCTTGCCACCACTTGTGATCTCTTATCTTTTTGATGATAGCCATTTTAAGAGATGTGAGGTGATATCTCATTGTGGTTTTGAGTTGCATTTTACTAATGATCAGTGGTGTTGAATGACTTTTCATGTACCTGTTGGCAAGTGGTATGTCTTCTTTGGAAAAATGTCTGTTTGGGTCATCAGACCATTTTCTAGTTAGATTGTTTGTCTTTTTAGAATTGAGTTGCATGGGTTTCTTACATTTTGGATATTAACCCTTTAACAGATAGATAGCTTGCAAATATCTGTAGGTTGTCTCTTCATTTGCTGATTATTTCTTTTGCTATACCAAGTTTTTTAGTTTGATTTATTCCCATATTTACTTTTTCTTTTGGTGCTAGTGTTTTTGGTGTCATATTCCCCAAATTACTGCCAAGACCAATGCTATATATCCTAGGAATTTTGCTGCTTCAGGCCTTATGTTTTTAAGTCTTTAATCTATTTCAAGTTAGTTTTTATGAGTGATGTAAGATAGTGGTTCAATTTTATTCTTCTGTATATGATTATCCAGTTTTCCCCACACCATTTATTGAAGAGACTATCCTTTCCTCATTGAGTACTCTTGGTTCACTTACCACACACTAGTTGACTACAGATGTGGGAGTTTATTTCTGGGATCTAAATTCTGTTCCATTGGTCTATGTGTCTATTTTTTGCCAGTATCATACTATTTTGATTAGTACAGCTTGTCATATAGTTTGAAATGAGGAAGTGTGATGCCTCCAGCTTTGTTTTTATTTCTCAGAACTGCTTTGGCTATTCAGTTCCATGCAAGTTTTATGATTCCATATATGCTTTAAGATTTTTTTTTTTCTGTGAGGAAATGCCATTGAAATTTTCATAGAGATTACATTGAATCTGTAGATTGCTTTGGGTAGTATGAATATTTTTAAATATTAATTCTTCTAATCCATGAACACAAATAACTTTCCATTTATTTGTGTCTTCTTCAGTTTCTTTCATCAAAGTTTTATACTTTTCAGTATACAGGTCTTTCACTGCTTTGGTTAAATTTATTCTGAAGTATTTCATTTCTGTTGATGCTATTGTTATTTGGATTGTTTTCTTTTTCAGATATTTCAGTGTTAGTATATATAAACACAACTGGTTTATGTTGATTTTTGTATCCTACAAATTCACTGAATTAATTTATTAGCTTTAACAGTTTTTGGTGGAGTTTTTAAAGGTTTTCTATACATAAGATCATATCATCGGCAAAGAGACAATGTTACTTCTTCCTTTCTTATTTTAGATATTATATTGAGTTATACATTCCTTCTAAATCCAATTTGTTGAGAGTTTCTATCATGAAAGGATGTTATATCTTGTTAAAAGCTTTTCTGCACCTATTGAGATGATCATATGAATTATATCTTTCATTCTACCAATGTGGTGTGTCACATTTGTTAATTTACATATATTGATCCATTTGTATCCTAGGAATAAACCCTACTTGATCATGGTATGTGTTCCTTTCACAATTCTGTTGAATTTCATTTGCCAATATTTTGTAGAAAATTTTTGCTGCTGTATTTATCAGGGGTATTGGTCTTCAGTATTCTTGTACTATTTTATCTTGCTTTGGAATCAGTGAAATGCCGGCCTCGTGAAATGTTGGCCTCCTAAAATGAGTATTCCCTCCTATTCATTTTTTGGAAGAGTATGAGAAATATTGGCATTAATTTTTCTTTGAAGATTTTGTAGAATTTACCAATGAAGCCATGTTCATTGCTGGGATTTTTGTTGGCAGGTTTTTGATTACTGATTCAATTTCCTTATTATTGGTCTGTTTGGATTTTTTATTTCTTCAGGATTTAGTCTTCGTAAGTTTTATGTTTCTAGGAATTTACCTATTTCTTCTAGGTTATCAAATTTGTTGGCATATAATTGTTCATAGTAGCCCCTTCGATCTTTGTATTTCTTTGGTATCAATGATATGTCTGGTTTATGTTGATTTTTGTATCCTACAAATTCACTGAATTAATTTATTAGCTTTAACAGTTTTTGGTGGAGTTTTTAAAGGTTTTCTATACATAAGATCATATCATCGGCAAAGAGACAATGTTACTTCTTCCTTTCTTATTTTAGATATTATATTGAGTTATACATTCCTTCTAAATCCAATTTGTAATGTCTCCTCTTTATATAGACATTATGTCTCCTCTTTCACTTATGATTTGATTTACTTAGTCCTAGCTCTTGTTTTCTTAGTCTAGCTAAAGATGTGTCAATTTTGTTTCCTTTCAAAAACCAGCTCTTAGTTTTGTTACTGTTTTCTGGTCTCTATTTTATTTACTTTGACTTCCGTATTTGTTAGTTCCTGCATTTGCTAACTTTGAGTTTTGTTTGTTCTTTTTCTATTTCCTTGATGTGTAAAGTTGGGCTATTATTTTGGATCTTTCTTTTCTCCAATCTAAAGGATAGATTTTGAACTCTCAACAAAGAAGTCACATTATCTGGGTTGCTAAGATTCTCATTTACTATTAACACATAATAATATCCATGTAAGCAACCAGCAAAAATCACATCATTTCAAATATACTACGATGTAGGAAACATTAATCCTGCTACAGAGGTTATTGTATAAAAGGAAAATATTTGCCCTTATGATTCATTTCACAAAGATTTTAATTTAGTATACATGACCAATAAAAGATAAAATCATATTTATCCCAAACTGACAATTTGAAGAAAATTTTGTATATTCTGTAGTTAGTAGGTGTGCTAATCATTTGTCCTTTTCTTAATTCTGCTTTATTAGCTGATGTTTAGCTAAAATTTTGGAGAACTTAAGCATTATTGTTGAGAAACTTGTAAAGCTAATGTCAAAAACATAAAAGTTTGTTCACTGATGGAAATATATCCCTTGCTTCAACAATTTTAAAGGAAATGTGGCATATCTCTCTCTTTCATTCCACACAGAAACATTGTTCTGAATGTTCTGAACATGTTTCACTTTTAGTTTGAGGCTGTTAAGAGTCTGAGAATGCTGTATCACCTTAATTTTAAATGGCACCCCATTTTCTGCAGTCTATGTCCAATGGTCCACCAGCTACATTGTTATAAGTATGTCTACTCTATTTCTTTTTGTCTCAGTTTATGTTATAATAATGTTTCCATTTCTTCCCTTCTTCTGCCACTGTTTCTTCTAGTTAAGAATTTGACCATTCGTAAATTCCTTGGCTAATTCATGAATTGCCTCAGTATTTTTCACTTGGTTGTTTAAATATTGAAGAAGAACTTAGGTAATAGTTACACCTTCAAGAAGTACACGTTAAGCCTCTGTAAGATTCAGATCCAAAGAATGTAAGTAATGTTAATCTCTGCAAAGTTTCTGTTTAAGGAAATTGACACCACATTGGTACCTCATGCTGACTGCCTGACTTCTAGAGTAGTTATTAAAAACAAATAAAAGCCATCAAAAGAGAAGCACTTGTGCAAAACATTGATTTTATAGGACAACCTTAAGTTAAATGTGCTTTCCATTATTTTTGAACTCCCACAGCCCTGTTTGCTTCTTTCTTACAATGAATAACTTTTATCCATTTGATTATAGTTACTTACAATTTGTCTTATGTACCTTTAGTAGACTGCAAGCTTCTTGATGGAGGAGAAAGTAGCACTGTACTATTTGTTTTTCTCATCTTTTGAAGTTGCTTCCATGGCATGAGGAAGAGAATAGTATGCTTTGCTTTATTTTGAGAGGGAAGTGATTTGCTTGTCCATCTTTGTCCAATTATATCTGATTTGAAGGAAAACTTATGACAGAATTGAGGCTCTTCAGGCATTGTTAAGTGCTGAAAATCAGGTGTATTTAAAGTGTAAAGTTTTTAGGTAGTCTACCCAGGTTTTAACAGTTAGCATCTGTAAACAGTGATGTCTATCCTAACATTTTTCAACTGTAGTTCTCAAACAACCTCAGCAGATACCTGTAAGGGATACTCACGGATGGCATGTATGAATCTGCATTTTCAACAAGTTCTTCTGGGTTATACTTATGCATACTAAATTTTGAGAATCAAGTATGGCCTCTCAGAGAGTGACTCAGGGATCTCAGGATTCTCAGGGATCAGACAATTAGACTGGTTTTGAGAACATATGCTCCAAAGTCAGTGCTGTTTAAAAACCATGTTTGTTGGGAGTTTTTTGATTAGTGATTCTATTTCATTGCTGGTAATCAGTCTGATCAAATTTTCTATTTCTTCCTACTTTCATTTTGGTAGGTTATATGTTTCTAGACATTTATCCATTTTGTCTAGGTTGTCCAATATGTTGGCATATAAGTTCCTATAATTGTTTGTATTCCTGTGGTTTTGGTTGTTATTTCTCCTCTTTCATTTGTAATTTTGTTTTTGGGGGTCCTCTCTCTTTTTTTTTTTTGTTTTTGTTCATGAGTCTAGCTAGAGGTTGATCAATTTTGTTGTTCTTTTCAAAGAACCAGCTCCTGCTTTCATTGATCTATTTTTTTGTTATTTTTTTGTTTTTATATCATGTATTTTTGCTCTAATCATTATTTCCTTCCTTTTGTTGGTTTTGGCTTTTGGTTGTTCTTCTTTTTCTAGCTCCTTTAAGTGTAAGGTTATTTATTTGAGATTTTTCTTGCTTCTTGAGGTCGGTCTGTATTGCTTTATACTTCCCTCTTAGAACTGCTTTTGCTGCATCCCAAAGATTTTGGACCTTTGTGTTTTCATTTTCATTTGTTTCCATGTAATTTATGATTTCCTCTTTGTTTTCTTGGTTGGTGCATTCATTGTTTGGTAGCATGTTATTTTACCTCCATGTATTTTTGCTCTTTCCAGACATTTTGCTGTGGTTGATTTCTAATTTCATAGCATTGTGGTCAGAAAAGATGCATGGCACATCTTTGATCTTTCTGAATTTGCTGAGACTTGTTTTGTGGTCTAATACGTCATCTCTTCTGGAGAATGTTCCATTTGCACCCGAAAAGAATGTGTATTCTGCTGTTTTAGGATGAAATGTTCTAAATATATCTGTTAAATTCATCTGATCCAGTGTGTCATTCAAAGGCTTTGTTTCCTTGTCAATTTTCTGTTTAGATGATCTATCCATTGATGTAACTAGGGTGTTAAAGTCCCCAACTATTATTGCATTACTATCAAGTAATTCCTTATGTTTGTTTTCCACTGTTTTATCTATTTGGGTGCTCCCATAAATATTTACAATTGTTATATTCTCTTGTTGGATTGTCCCTTTTATTACTATACAGTGTCCTTCTTTGCCTCTTATTACATCCTTTGTTTTAAAGACTACTTTGTCTGATATTAAGTATTGCTAGCTTGGCTTTCTTTTGACATCATTTGCATGATAAATGTTTCTGCATCCCCTCACTTTCAATCTGCAAGTGTCTTAGGTCTGAAATAAATCTCTTCTACTAGATTGGTCTTGTTTTTTATCCACTCTGTCACCCTCTTTTGATTGGAGCACTTAGTTCATTTACATTCAAAGTAATTATTGACAGATCTGTATTTATTGCCATTTTCTTACTTGTTTTGTGGTTGTTTCTGTAGTTTTTCTCTAATCTTTTCTTCTCTTGCTCTCTTTCATGATTTGTTGGCTTTCTTTAGTAACATACTTGGTTTCTTTTCTCTTTATTCTATGCATATCTATTACTGGTTTTTGATGTGTGGTTACCATTAGGTTTACATATAACATCTTCTGCATATAGCAGTCTATATTAAGGTGATGGTCACTTAAGTTTGAACTCATTCTTTACTCCTCTCCTCTCCACATTTTAGATATATGGTGTCATACTTTACATCCTTTTATTTTGTGAGTCCCTTCTTGATATTTATAGATACATTTAATTTTACTGCTTTTCTGCTTCCTACTTTCCTTACTCTTGCTTATTGTCTTTCCTTTTCACTCAGAGTCCGCTTTAATATTTCCTATAGAGCTGGTTTAGTGGTCCTGAACTCCTTTAGCTTCAGTTTGTCTGAGAAACTCTTTATCTTTCCTTCTATTGTGAATGATAGTCTTGCTGGATATTCTTGGCTGCAGATTTTCCCCTTTTCGCACTTTGACTATATAATGCCACTCCCTTTGGGCTGCAAAGTTTCTGCTAAAAAAAAATCCACTGTTAGCCTTATGGGGTTTCCCTTATATGTAACTGTCTTCTTTCCTTTTGCTGTTTTTAAATTTTTTTATCACTACCTTTTGCCAATTTAATTACTATGTGTCTTGGTGTGGACCTCCTTGCATTGATTTTTTGAGGGGATCTCTGTGCCTCCTGGATTTGGATATCTGTGTCCTTCCCCAGGATAAGAAAGTTTCCCACTATTATTTCTTCTATTAAGTTTTCTGCTCCCTTTTCTCTCTTCTTCTTCTTCCGGGATCCCTATGATATGAATGTTATTACACTTGATGGGGTCACTGAGTTCCCTAAGACTATGCATAATTTTTTCCCTCTCATTTGCTCGCTTGGTCACTTTACATTATGCTGTCTTCCAGGTCAAAAATTCATTCCTCTGCTTCCTCTAGCCTGCAATATATTCCATCAAGTTTATTTTATTTTATTTTAAAGATTTTATTCTTTTGAGAGAGAGGGAGAGAGTACAAGCAGAGGGAGGGGGAGAGGCAGAGGGAGAAGGGAGAAGCAGGCTCCCAGCTGAGCTGGGAGCCCGACATGGGGCTTGATCCCAGGACCTGGAGATCACGACCTGAGCTGAGGGCAGATGCTCAACCATCTGAGCCACCCAGGTGGCCCCATAAAGTTTATTTTTAATTTCATTTATTGTGTTCTTCATCTCTGACTGGTTCTACTCTCATTTGAAGTTTTAAAATAAAATGAGTGTATTAAATGGCTTTACCGAATGGTTCAAGGGTTGAAGTAATTTTAATCAATGCTTAATCCAAAGGTCAAGTGTAAACTGAACCAATTTTTTTCTCCCAACATTATACATCACATCAACAAGAGAAAAGATAAAACCCATATGATCATTTCAATAGATACAGAAAAAGCATTTGACAAAGTACAAAATCCATTCATGATAAAAAACACTCAACAAGGTAGGTCTAGAAGGAGCATATCTTAACATAATAGAGGCCTTACATGGAAAACCCGCAGCGAACATCATACTCAATGGGAAAAAACTGACAGCTTTTCCTCTAAGGTCAAGAACGAGACAAGGATTTCCACTCTCACCATTTTTATTCAACTTAGGGCTGGAATTCCTAGCCATAGGAATTAGACAATATAAAGAAATAAAAGGCAACCAAATTGGTAAGAAACAAATAAAACTCACTATTTGCAGATGGCATGATAGTCTATATAGAAAACCCTAAAGATCCCACCAAAACACTACTGGAACTCATAAATGAATTCAGTAAAGTGACAGGCTACGAAATCAATGTATAGAAATCTGTTGCATTCCTACACACTAACAATGAAGCAGCAGAAAATGAAATTAAGAAAACAATCACATTTAATAGTTCCACCAAAACCAACAAAATATCTAAGAATAAACCTAATCAAAGAGGTGAAAGACCTGTACTACAAAACTATAAAACACTGATGAAAGAAATTCAAGATGACACCAAAAAATGGAAAAACAGTTGTGAAAAAGTCTACACTAGCCAAAGAAATCTACAGATTTAATGCAATCCCTATCAAAATACCAACAGCATTTTTCACAGAATTAGAACAAACAATCCTAAAATTTGCTCAGAACCTCAAAAGACCTTGAATAGCCAAAGCAATTTTGAATAAGAAAAACAAAACTGGAGGCGTCACAATCCAGACTTCAAGTTATATTACAGAGTTGTAGTAATCAAAACAGTATGGCACCAGCATAAAAATGGACACATAGATCAATAGAACAGAATAGAAAAACCTGAACTAAACCCAGAATTATATGGCCAATTAATCTTCTAAAAGCAGGAAAGAATATCCAATGGGAAAAAGACAATCTCTTCAACAAATGGTGTTGGGAAAACTGGACAACTACATGCAAAAGAATGAAACTGAACCACTTTCTTACACCATACACAAAAAATAAATTCAAAATAGATTAAAGACCTAAATGTGAGATTGAAACCATAAAAATCCTAGAAGAGAGCACAGGTAGTAATTTTTCTGACATTGGCTGTAGCAAGATTTTTTTAGATATGTCTTCTGAGGCAAGGGAAATAAAAGAAAAAATAAACTACTGGGATTACTGGGATCAAAATAAAAAGCTTCTGCATAGCAAGCAAAACGATCAGCAAAACTAAATGGCAACCTACTGAATGGGAGAAGATATTTGCAAATGACATAGCTGATAAAGGGTTACTATCCAAATATATAAAGAACTGATACAACTCAACATCTCAAAATCAAATAACCCAATTAAAGAATGGGCAGAAGACATGAACAGACATTTCTCCAAAGAAGACATACAGATGGCCAAGAGACACATGAGAAGATGTTCAGCATCACTCATCATCAGGGAAATGCAAATCAAAACTACAGTGGGAAAAAAAAAAAAAAAGAAAACTATGGTGAGAGGATACTTCACACCTGCCAGAATGGCTAAAATAAAAAAACACAAGAAACAAGTGTTGGTGAGGATGTGAGAAAAAGGAACCCCCATGAACTCTTGGTGGGAATGTAAACTGGTACAGCCACTGTGGAAAACAGTATGGAGTTAAAAATTGTGGAAAACAGTATGGAATTAAAAATTAACTCCTCAAAAAGTTAAAAATGGAACTACGTTAGGATCCAGTAATCACACTACTGCGATTTACTCCCCAAATACAAAAACACTAATTCAAAAGCACGTATGCACCTCTATGTTTATTGCAGCATTATTTACAATACCCAAATTATGGAAGCTGCCCAAGTATCAATCAACAGACGAATGGATAAAGAATATAAGGTATATATAATACACAGTGGGATATTATTCAGTCAAAAAATGAATCTTGCCATTTGCAACAACATGGATGGAACTAGAAAGTATAATGCTAAGCAAAGTAACTCAGAGAAAGACATACCATATGATTTCACTCATATGTGGAATTTAGGGAAAAAAGCAAATGAGCAAAGGAAAAAAAAAGAGAGTGACAAATGAAGAAAAAGATTCTTAACTAAAAAGAGAACAAACTGATGGCTACCCCAGAAGAGGTAGGTGGGGGGGGATGAGTGAAAGAGATGATAGGTTTTAAAGAGTGCACTTGTTGTGACAAGCTTTGGGTGATGTAAGGAATTGTTGAATCACTATATTGTACATGTGAAACTAATATAACTATAGGTTAACTATACTGGAATTAAAAAAAAAAAAAACGTAAAAGAAAAACCTGGCCATGTACAGCTATCACTAGTCTGCAAAGTCCAGTGAGTTTATGCAAGGCTGCTCAGACAGATGCCTTAGACTATTCCTAAAACAAATTCTACACTTTACCTTCAAAGCAGAGAGGTGTTCTCAAATACTCACTATCTTGGATCATGAACCACATAGGACTTAGCTTCTGAAAAGCCTGTGCATAGGAAGGAGGAAGGTAGGGCCTTAATATCAGCAACTTGGAAACCATCCTCTTGAACACTCAATTGAAGTTTTAAAATAAAGTGAATGTATTAGGTGGCTTTACTGAATGAAAGGGTTGAAGGAATTTCAATCTATGCTTGATCCAAAGTTCAAGTGTAAAACTGAACCAAATTTTTCCTCACTACAATTTTTGTTGTTGTTGTTTTGAGGGAAAGAGAAAATCTTACGCAGGCTCCACATCCAGCGCAGAGCCCAATTCAGGGCTCAATCTCAAAACCTGAAATTGTGACCTGTGCTGAAATCAAGAGTCAGATGCCTAACCGACCAAGCCACCCAGGTGCCCTCCTACATCTCTTGACCAAAAGATTTAAAAACATGTAGTTAGGACAGTGAATTTATAGTGTAATAGTGCAGTTCTAACTTTATTGCTTGTCCCCCCATAAGCAGTATAAATTACTCCAGAAAATGGAACAAACCTTCATTTAGTCATACGTGGTGAAAGTGAGAAAGAATGCAATACTAATAGTGACAAAATATTTTCAAATATTATAATCCCCTTTATTTTTATACTATCATTTACAAAGCAAGCAGATTCTGTATATATCATAAGTCTTTATATTGCAAGTAATAGAAAATTCAACTAATTCAAACTTTTAGAACAAAGGGAATTTTGAAGTCACTTCACTGTGCAATGTGTGCATTATTCTAGTTTCAAGATAGGTTGGTATCTTGGGTTCCAGCTATATACCCAGGACACACATCACTCTCAGCTCTTTTTTCTTAATCTTGTATCCATTCTGTGATGGACTCTGCCTTTCTATTCCCAAATTGGATCTTAGCATCTTCTACTAAATGCACCCATGTTCATAGACAGCAAGAAAGAGAAATTCTGCTTCCCTAACAGCCCAATAAAAGCCATGTAATTGAGACCCATAAGCTCTGCTTGCCCTAACTTTTTCATATGTGCTAACCTGGAAAAATTATTTTGTCCAAAAAGATAGGTCATGTTAACTGCATTTAACTAGTCTTAGTGCACCCACTAGAAACAGAGGTGGAATAACTCGTTCCTCATAAACATTAGAGGTGGGAAATTCCAGGTACTCTTAGGAAGAGAGGATAAATAAATGAAAAGATGTTAGCCAATAAATGCCCAATATATTATTGCAAATGGATACTTTTTAAAGAAAAATTGTTGTTTTTAATAACTTTTTGAGTTTTTTTGGAAGAGAATCCAAACTTTCTTTTTCTTTTTTTTTAAAGATTTTATTTATTTATTTGACAGAGAGAGAGATAGCGAGAGCAGGAACACAAGCAGGGGGAGTGGGAGAGGGAGAAGCAGGCTTCCCGCCGAGCAGGGAGCCTGATTTGGGGCTCAATCCCAGGACCCTGGGATCATGACCTGAGCCGAAGGCAGAGGCTTAATAACTGAGTCACTCAGGCACCCCGAGAGCCCATACTTTCTTATCTCAAAATTGGGCTACAGAAAATTTTCTCACTGTTAACTTAAATTTTCTTACATGGTTAGAGACCTAGCTTTTCATTATTTAATAAACTAGGTAAGCAGTATTACTCATCCATAGATCATAGTTAGATCATATTTTATTTAGAGGTAATTTCAACGGCAGAAAACCAACTATAGTGGTTTAAAAAATATGCTTAATGTTTTTACCTCCACATTATGTGTAGTCAGAAGGTGGGCAGTTAAGAAGTTGGTCAGGTTTTCAGTGGAATAAGAGCCAGGACATCTGTGATTCCCTATGCTCTTGGTTACCAGTTGAGTGTAATAATTTTATTGCTCCAGCAACCTTGCCAGAAACAGAAAGAGGAGGGAGGTAGAATGGGATGTGGCATCAGAATTTATTACATCTCACTGACCACTCTAGCTTTAAGGGAGCTAGAGATGAGGACTTTTGTTTTTCTACTAGAGGAAAATCAGGCAAGAGAGAAAGAATAGGGAATGGATGCTAAGTGAGTCAACCTATAATGTCTTCTCCAAATAATATTCTCTAATTTTTTTTTATTGCACGTATCTATTTAGTAACAAAGAAGAGGCCAATCCTAAAGACATTAAAAGCCTCAACTGTATTAAGCCTAAACCTAACGTAAATAATCTAGTGAGAAAACAGATCCACTTAAAGGCTTTTACATTTCTTTCTCTATGCTAGACTGGGATTTATTTCACAAGGAAATAAAGGTCAGTGAGGGTGCTCGGTACTTACCATTACTGGTAAGTATCTACTGGTACAGTCTTCAGAAATAAACTATATATTACTCAATTATAAGTATAAATGGTCCCATGGTATAGGAAAACTTGGTTGTAGTCATCTTAAAGACTGCTTAGTGCTTTTTTAAAAGCACTGGATTTCATGTGAACAACAAAGGCTGAACAGTTTCAAGTGCAATAAGAATATATGATTTAGTTTAAACATTCCTCTTGCGTACAGCAGAGTCTGAGCAAGAAGCTCTTTCTCCTTTTTCTTTTCCAGATTCACTTTCCCAGTTAGGGGAAAGCCTGATGAAAGGATAATGCTTAGTAAATGATCACATTTTACCAGAATTTAAGAGATATTTTGTGTGTATTTGCTATAAAGCTATATGTGAAGATACATTCTACTATGTCATTTAATGTCCTCTATGCAAAGACAAAAATTCCCTCAAATTTCAAAGTTAGGGGAAGAAAACCCTTCCTAAAATACTGGTATGTTTTTAGATTAGATAACCAGGCATATGATCCCTTCTAAAGGCACTCTGTGTAGTATTGAGGATAGAAAACAGAAAAACAAGGTGAGAGAGAAAGGGAGGTAGAGAAAAACTGAGATTCTCCCTAACTGGCCAACTTGGATACATCTTGATCATAATTCTATGATGCAGGACATTAAGGTTGGACCCAAACACTAGCCTTAAAGTGGAAAGATTACTGGCAATCACTTCCTTGTATCAAATGCCAAATGCCAAAATCTGTACTATATATGTAATCGATAACCCACTGTGCCAACGGTGAGTAGTAGGTTCTTTTTAGGTGCCCCCTAGGATACGACAAAGACCTAACAATTCTTTTGTTTATATTTTCTCATTTTATTTTTTTTAAGTTTTTTTTTTAAAGATTTTATTTATTTATTTGAAACAGAGAGAATGAGAGAGAGCACATGAGAGGGGGGAGGGTCAGAGGGAGAAGCAGACTCCCTGCCGAGCAGGGAGCCCGATGCGGGATTTGATCCAGGGACTCCAGGATCATCACCTGAGCCGAAGGCAGTTGCTTAACCAACTGAGCCACCCAGGCGCCCATTTTTTTTAAGTTTTTAATTTAAATTCCAGTTAGTTAACATACAGTGTAATATTAGGTACAGGTATACAATGTAGTGATTCAACACTTCCATACCACACCTGGTGCTCATCACAGCAAGTGCCCTCCTTAATCCCCATCACCTACCTCACCCATTCCCCCACCCACCTCCCCTCTGATAACCAGCAGTTTGTTCTCTACACTTAAGAGTTTGTTTCTTGTTACTCTTTATTTTTATTTATTTTAAAACTGTTTCAGAGTCTGAGTGATGAAAAGTTACGAAAACTATAGCATAATAAGACAAACATATCAAACTCAGTTTTTCTCCTGTGTATGTCATGTATTTATATTTGTATTTATACAATTTAAAAAGTGAATACTATTTTAATGTCTATGCTGGATATATCACAACGAGAGAATAAAAGAGAAGGAGAGATTGGGAGAGACTCTAGAAAATACCAGACAGAAGCAAAACTGTAAGTTAAATGTGTCAATAAAATTTTGTGTGGGGGGGATTTGTTCTAAAAATATTGAAATGCAGAATTTAGAGACTAGGAGCTTGGTTTAGAATCAATAGACCCTCCAGGATTATTTATTAGCAATGCAACCTTAAACAGATTACTTAGCCTCTTTGAGGTCAATGTCCTCCTGTGTTAATTGGGAAAAACTATTTCTGACTTACAGTGTTATTGTGAGAAATGAATGGCATCATATCTGTGAAATGCCAATCCCAGTGCTAGCACCTAATTAGAACTAGAATCATTTGAGGGTTTTATCATTTATCTTACCCAAACAAAAAATATAGCAAAAATATGCAAATCCTGAAATAAAACTAAGTATTAGCTTATAACTTTATAAGATCTACTACTATTGTAAAGTTTAATAAGGCAAATGTGAATATGTGCATAAAAAATTTGGTAAATTTTGTAAATTATAAGGTTTTAAATATTATCTTTAAGAAGAAGGTATAAAACTCCGTATGTGAAACCCAGACCATGGGAAAGCCTGTGTAAAGGAAAACACTGATTTTTTGATAAACAAACAAACAAAAAAAAGAGAAAGTGCATTAAGTCTGTAAGAGGCTGCTTTGGAGTATTTAGACACAACATGTGCTAAAAAGGCATTGTGGGTCCTGCTTTGACATTGACAAGAGAAACCTGGAACATGTAGGTCCCTGTGACAAAGTCCAAAACATTACAAATGTAACGTAGTATTAGTGAAGTTTCTTCATTATCCACTCATTCATTCACTTATACTTCAGAGTGGGGGTTTGTCTTTACAAAGAAAGAACAGCATGTGCTACTACATTTTAGTTACCAATTTTCTTTGTATTTACTGGTTTGTTCTTTTATTTATTATATAAGCTTATTTCTGAATGAAATCACATTACTCTATTGACTTACAATGTACACTATATATAAGAATTAGAATATGTAAGAAATAGACTATATAAGATTTAGACCAAAGGTTGGTTAGGATTCAAGCAAAGAGGACAGCCATACACTGCTATAGGAATGTCAGTTTGTACATACACTTTGGAAAACAATTTAGCACTGTAATAATACCATGAAAATACCAAAGGGATGATAAATACAAAATTCATGTCATTAGTTACCTCACAGATGATTTAGTGATGGTCACCCTTAAAGTTTCAAAAGCAAGGCCAAAGTCTTAAATTGAATGATTGGTGTTCAGGAGTCTGCTTTTATTATTTATTATTACTCTTAATATTGCATGTGTATTTCATAACAAAACAGAAAAAAACTTTTTCAGAATGAAAGTAATCATTATCCCAAGGTGAAATTGTTTACATGCATTTTATATAAATGTCTTTAACAAAGGTACCTCCTATGGTTTCTGATCAATTTTTAAGTTTTAAAGAAAAAATAAACAGTCAAAACATTGTTATAAAGTTTAATTTATCTTCTACATAAAGATGAGAAAATATTCTTATTTAAATAAGGGAAAACTATTATTGGCAGTTTGCAATATCCCCAAAGTATATATACATCCTTATTTGTATACCAAAAGGTTATGACTACAAATTTGTGTTCTTCCTTCTGAGTATTCAGAAATACATGCCTTCAGAGGCTAAGTTGTATGAGTTGGAAATTAAAAAAAAAACAAATTAAGGGAAAATGTAAATTTTCCTGGCCTCTGGCATCTATGTAAGACAACTACTGCTAGATGCAATGATTAACTCTGCTGAAATAGTAGAACCACCTGGAAATAATTTATCAAATCCCAATGATTGGAGCCTCACCTTTAGAGACTGAGATTTAATTGGTCTGGGTGGAGCTAAAACATTAGTATTTCCTAAAAGATCCCTGCATGATTCTATGCACTGTCACTACGGTCCTTCCACTTTGATCACCAGATCAGCAGCAGGGGCAGCAGCACCTGTGAACTTTTTACCCATTCTCAGGCTCCCCCAGACCTGCTGACTAAGAAACTCTGGTTTTGGGGCCCAACAGTCTGTGTTTTAACAAACTTTCCAGGTGATTTGATGTTTCCAGAAGTTTGAAAACCACTACAATGAACTGTGAGGTATTTCTTTTAGATTCTCTTTCCTAATTCACTCCTCAGTAGCGGAGTAATATCTTATCAGGTTGAAAATTTTGAGTGAAGAATCTGAGCCTGTTAAGCTCAGCTCATTGGGACTTATTTTTCCAGTGGCTGGTCCAGTCATGGGAGGTTGCAGTAGGGTCTTCTCTCTGGTCATACAATAAATTCAGTATGGCAAACTCTGGTGCTTTAATTTTCCAGCTGCAGCACTGTCTCATAGGGCATACATCTAACTTCGGGGTGTAATATTTAAAGCAGCTTTGGCTACAGATCTAAAATCTAATTTGTCATGTTTATCAGTATTTTCATCTCTATATATCTACATATAGATATTTTTATATATATTTCATCTCTATGTATATAAGACATCTCTGTATCTTAATTACAAACAGGTTCCAATATAAAGGGAATGGTAAGAGAGGAGTTAACATTTATTGCCTCCCACAAGTCATGTTACTATTGACCAAGAAAAGAGGCAGAGCTGAAATGAAATAAAAGCATTTATTTGGGGTCTTAGAATTGTAATTCAGGGAGCACAGATTCAGGTAGTAACCAAAATTGTGGTCTTAACAGCAAGCAAAAGTCAGGGGTTTGTAAGGACAAAAAGTGAATGCTTATATAAGTTGTTTACAAAGAATTCTGAGTGGTGTTGGCAGCAGAAAACTAATGTTGGCTAAACATAATTGGTTAAGACTATCACTAAACAAAGGTTTGTTACTACAGCAAGTAGCAGGTGTTTGTGTAGAAACCTTGAAGTGTTTGGGGTTTGGTCCAGTTTAAAAGTTTATGGCGCCACCAGATAAGGACATGTTTAAGACTCAACTTTTTAATGGCCTCATGGCTCCATTTAAAAACCCCCCTGATGGAATTTACAGCATTTTATTTTTACCTTTTCCATCAGACAGAGGATCCTTTACCAAATGATCAGAGATGGCATACTTGAGGGGAGGGAATGGACTGAAACCACTGGTGACGGTTATATGTTGGAATTTAGAAAAGGTTTCTCATTGAGTTGTGGTAGAAAAGCTAGATGGTGGGAGAACAGGAGAGCAAGTCATGGACAAAATAAAGCAGGTGCTGGAAATTGTAGAGGGTTTTGAGACTAATTCTGTGTGAGCATCCCTTGGAATATGCTTTAGGAAGCACAGTGCAAACTCTGAAGGTAATGTGAATGTGTTTAAGTTGTTTCTGTGGTGAGTACAGAGGGCTGTTTAAGATCTGGTTGCAAATCCTGGTCTGACATTAGCTGTGGTCATTTCCTAACCAGACAGGTAAAGCTTGTACTTTGTTCCTCCTTGCATTCATGTCTAAATGAATATCTTGTGGAAATTTTAATATGCATTTCCTTGATAACTAATGTGGTTGAGATTTAGCTGTTTTATTCTGTCGTTTTTCTTTTATGAGGAAGAACACTTTACCCAATTTTTTATTGTCTCACCCAGTACTTGGTAACATTATTTAATTTCATAAAAATACATGAATACCTTTCTTAAAATAAAAAATCAATATTCCTAATACTGGTTCCCACCCTTGATAACATTTGATATTTCTCATATTCTTTTTATGTATATAAGTGTATTCATAGAAATACATAATTTTAACTTTGTGACTGTACACATACTGTAGCATTGTTTTTGTACTGCTCTGGAACTGTTTTCCACAAAACAATATGCCCTGATCTGTCAATATCAGTGCTTGTAAATACACAATTTCACTGCTACATAATATTCTAGTATACATATGGATATTTTAGGGACATATGGAATTACATTTTGAATTACCAGCAATGCCTAATTGTGTTCTTGCCCACCATACCCTAACACCTTAGAATATAAAGGATCATATCTGACCTATTCACTATATTATCCCTGGGGCCTGGATGGTCCTTTGGTACATGGTTGAAACTAGATGAGTATTTGCTGAATGACTGAAGGGATATACATACTAGTTGGCCCTTCAGTACATGGAAGGACTTAAACTGTAAGTCTAACTATTCAGGATTCTGTTGAATTTGGATGTCAGATAGCAAACCCAGGGATCTGTATATTTCTCAGCTTTCTAAGGTAGTTTTATTCAGACTTAAGTATGAGAACAATTATTTTTTTACAGTAGTGGTTCTCTAATTGTTACGCCAGGATCAGCAGCAAGAATACCACCAGGGAACTTGTTAAGAATGTAAATTATTTTGCTCCAACCCAGATCTACTGAATCAGAAACTGGGGCTGGGGTCCCACAATGTCTGATTTAACAAGTCCACCAGGTGATAAGGATTTCTGAGAACCACTGCTTTAATAAATAGCTGGTCTTTGATTGAAGACAGCTGTTTCTAGCTAGCTACGAGTGGTAGTAAAAATTAGTATTTTTTCACTAAACATTAAAACATGAAATAAATTGTTGATCATAACCTACTGAATTATGCCAGTTGAGAAAAACAGAAAAGTTAGACTGGATTTCATGTGGAGCCTATAAAAACAACCACATGATTTTAATACCACCTTAACCAGTGTGAAAAAAAAATACCGTTCAAATACATAAAGCATGGTTTCTTCCTTATAATTTTTATTATCTTTAAATGTATGCTTAGGTTATGGAGAAGTATGTAGCACAAATTGTATAAAATACATGGCAGTAATTTTTTTGTAAGAGATTTGGTTTCCGGCGCAGATAATAGAGCTATATTTTTATAATTAGGATTTTTTTTATCTCTTCAGTTCCTTTTCATCAGTACATTTATGAAGATGGTAGAAGATATTAAGAGGTCTGAGAGTTTTGTTTTTTTTTTTTCCATTTTCCTTCTAGTCACAGACTACTTCAGCATGTTACAATGCAATTTCACTCTCTAGGAGACGGCTATAACTCATTTCTCTTTGTAAACTGAATCAAATGCTGAGAGTATTATAGAGAGCCTCAGCTCAGGACTTCAACTCTAGGCTGAGAGGGCTGCTAAGGATGGTGCAGTACAAGTTCTAGAAGCCTAATTGACTGAATTTGTTCTGTAATAATTACAGCCTTTCTTAATTGAGGCCTGTGAAATCTGCCAGAGAGTTCTTAATTCTTTTTCCTTTATAGATTTAATAAAAGGTCAGACTCTTTTAAAATGAGAAATTATTTTTTTTATATAGTTACCTGCCCTAAGGAAATCCACTGGTATCTTATGAATTATTGATTGCAATTCGGCAAGGAGCATCTACCTAATAGGATATGTAAGAAACAGAATGAAAAACGTATCAATTAACACAATTTCCCTTAATCTCTCCTGAAAATAGATATTCAACAGTTTGTATCAGTTAGAAGGAATTAAATATTTTCTTAAAAACTCATTGCTTTGCGCGCGTGGGTGGCTCAATGTTAAGCATCTGCCTTCGGCTCGGTTCGTGATCCTGGAGTCCTGGGATAGAGCCCCACATCGGGCTCCCTGCATGGCAGGAAACCTGTTTCTCCCTCTCCCACTCCCCCTGCTTGTGTTCCCTCTCTCACTCTGTCTCTCTCTGTCAAAAAACAAAACAAAACAAAACACAAAAACAAAACAAAAACAAAAAGCAAAACATCTCTAAGTCAAACAAAAAACAAAAAACAACAACAAAAACAAAAAACAAAAAAACTCATTGCTTTAAAATCGGTCAGTTAGAATTTGTCTTTATAATAAATGGAAACAGTTCTCTAGTAGCTAGAACAACATAGTTCTCTAGTAGTTAGAACAATTTTACTGGTTTACTGCAAGTCACTGTTTTACTTGAGGCATTGCCAACTTAAATATCTTAAAAATTTTACTCAATTACATAGAGTGAAGAAAAGCATATTCAACATTTGCAAATAATCACTTATGGTGTGTTTTTATTTTAAAGTATCTCAAGTCCTTTTAATTAAGTAGGAGCTTATAACAGACACAGAAGAAAAAAATTCTATAAGAATGTTGGGGTTCTTCTGTATTCCTTCTGTAAGAAATTTTATTTCAGAACACAAATCTACATGTATTTTATATACATTTTAATTAAACAAATACTGTTTAGCCATACATGGGTTTAAAATATAATTAGGGTACAAATTTAAATGAGGCTTGGTTTCTGTTCTCAGTGTTTTACTCTTGTGGACTATTACCTAGGATATCCAAATTTTAATCACTAATATGTTTAAGAGCTTTGTCTATGTAAATGAGAGACTTAGAGATTCACATACAAAAATCATTTTTGGAGGCTTCTTACACTACAGAAAACTAAACTGCAGTGGGTTTCTCTTCCCTCTTCCCACACTTCACATCAGCACCCATAAACTTTGTTTTTTTTTTTTTTTTTTTGTGGGACTTGACAATAAACAAGTAAGTAAGTCATGGGAAAATTAAGAGCAGAGAATTAACTACAAACTGATAGGGGCCAGTCCACTGGTATTGTAATCTCAGATACATGTCCTAATAGCTAAGAGTGGGGTTCTGACAAGGAGAGTAGGACAGACGACACAACCCCTGAATGGGTGGTAAGGAGCTTGGAATTATCTAATTTCTATAAAGATCAAAACAAAATGGGTGTCTGATAATCTATGGGAAAGGAGGGGGAAAAGAGCTGTCTTTGAAAATTTGAAATCCCATGCCTGGGCCACTTGATGTGAGTTGTGAACTCCAAATATCTAAAATGTAAGAAAACATAAAGCCATAAAATAAGGATAAATTGGAAGTTTCATAGAAATCCTAAACTCCACAAAGAAATGTCAGAAACACCTGTGTAAGCAAGACTACTTTCATAACCATAGACAAAGGGATCCCCACTGAAGATGATACCATAATAAAAATTATAAAGTAAGCAAGAAGAAATATTGTATGGGAGTCTAATACATCCAATAAATCCAAAGAACCTCTGAAAAGAGAACAATTTCTGAAAAATAATATGAAATAAATAGTTTTAAAATAATTAAATGCATAAGAGCTGAGTTAGAGACTTGGGAAACAAGAATAAAATAAATGGTGATATTTAAAAAAAAAAAGAACTGCTAAAAATCAATATAACTATTCAAATTAATAACTCATATTACAGATTAAATAGCAGACTGAGCTCTTGGAAGATTGAAATATGGAAGGTGATTTAAGGGAAACCCAAAATGCAAACACAGAATTTAAAGCGATGGAAAACATGAAAGAGGGGTTAAAAAAAAAAATGGATTTCTTTTCCAGTCCAGTCTACTTATAAAAAAGGCCTACAGAAAACATCCAATTTATTTGAAGATGTATATGGTATTCCACTTGACATGGAGAAGAAAAAGATGTTAAAGCTTACTGGAGTAAAAATTATATTTAAAATCCTAGCTAATGACTATAAATAAATGGAAGGAAGGAATTTTCCTTTATTTGCAGTGATGTGATAATCTACATAAAATTCTAGATTTCTTTTATGTATTAGAACAAATTAGAGAGTTTAGCTATTGTTCTGGATGTACAATCAGCCTGCAAAATTAAGAGTATAATTGTACACTAGTAATAAGCAAATAAGAAATTGACTTAAAAATATTCTGTTGGCATTAACAATTAAAATATAAGGTTCTGAACTAAATAAAAGATAAGAATTTTATGGAAAAACTATAAATTTATTGAAAGGACTTTTTCTCTCTTTAACCTTATTGTTCCAAATGCAGACATACCACATGCCCATTGTAAAAGATCAAATGATGATTTGTGTTAAAAAAAAAAATTAGATTCTCACATCATCTGCCATTCTTAATCCTGTTAAATATTTGTATATGTTCTTTGAGATTAAAGAATGCATACATGATAATACGTAAGTTTTAAAGCATTATACAAAAACCAATGCTATACTTAAGAAATAAACCATTAACAATACCCTTCATGGTTTGCCAACAATGTAAGGTAATCAGTGTTGACAATTTTTTTTTTAAGATTATTTATTTTAGAGAAAGAGAGTGTGTGGGGGGCAGAGGCAGAGGCAGAGGGAAAGGGAGAAGGAGAGAGTGTTTCAAGCAGACTCCTCGCTAAGCTGGGAACCCAAGGCAGAGCTTCATCTCAGGACCCTGAGATCATCTTTTCAAATCCTCGATAGGGGTGAATAAGCCTAAACCAAGAGTCAGATGCTTAACTGCACAACCCAGGCACCCCACTGTTAAGAATTTTTTAAAAAGTAAATTATTAAAATACTTAATAAAAGAACAATATACCATGTTCACAGCTAGAAGAAAAATGTATATTAAGAATAGCGTATTTCTAATATATATGCATATGCACATATACATATATGTGTATATACATATTTAATGTTTCTATTTAAAATTCTGATCGTTTTTGATAATTTGTTAAGAGTATAATAAAAATCAAAATGGAAAAACAGAGCCATGGAAAAGTAACTTATGAAGAAGATAATAAAGTTAAACAATACTTACCCATAGAAATATAGAAGATATTAAGTCATATTTTATAGTCATAGAAACTAAGAGTCTGTATATAGGCACAGGTAGATTGTATGAATAGAAAAGAGAACCCTGAAAGAAACCAACGTAAAGTAACCTAGTACTATGTTTATACTGATGATGTGTCCATGTAGGTTCATCGATTAAAAGTAATGCACTGCTCTGGTGGGGGGTGTGGATAATGGGAGAGACTTGCCTGTGTAGAAGGGCAGAGTGTATATGGGAAATCTCTGGACCTTCCTCTCAGTTTTGCTTTAAACATAAAACTGCTGTAAAGAAATTCAGACATTCAATATTTTAAAAGAAAATATAGAATAAAATATTAAGCACAAGTTGCTTAAATAAGATACAAAAGGCGCAAACGACAAAAATAGATGTATGTTGACACATTTTAAACATTGATAACTGATACTGATAAAATCATAACGTGATACATATAAATCAATTGATAAATCCAGTATACAAGATTCTTAACACCATAAAGAGAGTTAAATGCAAGGTACTGGCTGGAAGGAGATACTTGTAAAACATATTACTGACAAAGAAATAGTTTTCAGTTTTCAATACTATGGACAAAAAACTAACTCCTACAAATTTTAAAAAGAAAACCAAAATGAAAGGAAATGGACAACATACATAAACAGGCCATTTAAAGATGAGGTAATCTGAAAGCACTGAAATATATGAAAAGTTGTTCAACTTCAATTTGTAGGCAGGGAAATGTCTGTTTAACCAACAAAAAGATATAATTAGACCTCTATCAAACTGAAGATATTGTCAATGAATGATATCCTTTATTTAAATTTGAAGATATGTAAAACAAGTGGACACATGTCATTAAGTATAAAATTGAAAGTAAGAACAATGAGGGGTCTGAGATTTTACTCTTCCTATCATGATAAGAAGTGTCATGAATGCTAGTAGAAGACACAATACTCAGGGTCCAAGACAAAAGACTTGACTACTCATGGCACAGTAGGTAGCTTAAAATTCATGTTCATCTTGGTTCCTCTGTCCCCACACTTTCCGTGGAGTTGAATGCTATGTACACAGTGCACCCCCCCCCTCACAGTTTAGGAATCTTAGATCTTAGGAAACTAGGAAACCTGCCCAACATTTCCCACCCCCCCGGAAAAGTGATGTTTTTATTACTGGTCAGCAAATAAAGGCCTTGGAGGGAGATTCTATCTTCTAAGGCTATTCATTATGGAAACATCCTTGAAAAGATAGTATGCAACAAAAGTTTATATAAGATATGCAGAGATACTGTGGGAAATTCTCTCTCAACAGCTAGAATGGAAATGACCCAATAAACTTCAAAATAGTGATGATATCTATGCAGTAAAAAAGCAAACATACCAGATTTCTAAAAAGGCTTTCAAGAATAACACTGTTTTATTTATTTCAAAAAAATAGGAATGTTCCACTTCCAGAAAGGAGTGCTTAGCCATTGCCCAAAACAAACAGAAAAGGAATATTAAAAAACAAAAACTATCAAAAGATACCAGTGAGCTACTAAAGCAATGAAGGCTAGAAGATTATCGAGACAGGTGAACTGTGGAGTAGACTTTCTGTAGCTGATTTTTCTCTGGGAGTATTTACTGATTCTAGGTATAGACAAAGGCTAAGAATCTGTGTTTTTCCCATTGAGAGTGCCACTACTGATATGAAAAGACAGCCAAGATTTTGGTGTTTTTGCAGGACTTGAGTAATGAAGTTAGAAACTTTCCCATTTCAAAAATAAAGCTAGTCTTAGGAAGACCTTTTGCAAATCCTGAAGCTATATGGATGAGAGGGAAAATATTCTTCACAACCCTTTGGTGGTGTTCTTAACCATAAGATTTGCTTTTGGTCTATGGAATTGGGGTAGAAGTGACAGTGAGCCAGTTCTGAATCTATTATGTAGGAGATGTTGTAATTTCTAGTGTCCCTGTTGGGAGTTTTTGACACTGATCAAGAAAGAACATATTTGAGATAGCCAATATCACTGGCCTGAGATTGATAGATTTTGAGTATATCAAACTAAGCCAATTCTACAGTCAACAGACAAAACTAAAAGCCCTAAAGGAATCCTGATGAAGGTATGCCACTGAGATTTTACTAGTGTGTGCTATACAGTATTAGTGTGACAATAGATGAGTGATACCGAAATTGGTATCTAGGTAAAAATTAACAAAATCTTAAATATGTAGCACTCGCTCTAGGGCAGGGTGTTGCACAGTGAGTAAAGTGTCATCAAATGCTGGAATCAGTGACCTACTGTTATGTAGTGGCAAAATACTTGCTAAAGCTATGAACTACAATAACCTAAAAGAAAAAAATGCAGTTCAAGATATTGTGGAGCTGGGTGAGGGTCTTGTGAGACCCAATGTTGGAAGAGTTAATTGTCTGCTACTATTGTAGACCACATATATCTACATGAACCTAAAAATATATACAAAAAACTGTTGAAATTCATAAGACAATTTATCAAGTAAACATACTACACAAGGTTAAAGTGCAGTACTTTGCATACCTGTACAGTAGCAAAAACATCCTGAAGATAAAAATTTTAAAATATTTAGAAATATTATGAATATTATTTTTAACATCAATAATATCAAATCTATAAATGGTACATAAAAATATACAATAAAACAAATTATTGAGAATAGAGACATAAATAACTCATAGAATCAATTATCCCCCAATCTGATCTATAGAGTAAGAACAGCTCCAATAAAAATTCCAGACAGTTACATCTTTTTGAGAGGAAGAGAGAGCATAACAAATTCTAAAATTTATATTGAACTCCAAAGGCCAATAATGACCACTTTTGAAAATACAAGTAGAAATGATGGACAATGAAAAAAATAAAAATTGATAAATATAAATACATATTGATCATAAATACCAGAAATAGTAATGCACTGTATTTTTAAATATGTGTATAATTAACAAATATAACAATATTTAAGACACAAAGAAAAACAGAAGATCTAAATACTACTATATCTTTCTAAAAATTGAATCATTAAAACCTTCTCACAAAGAAAACTCCAGGCTTCAATCATTTTGGAGGTGGAAATTCCAAACATAGAAGGAAGAAATATCACCAATCTTACATAAAGTCCTCCAGAGAACAGAGAATGAATATTTTCCAACTCTCAATATGAGCCCTCATATCCTTGATAATAACCACAATAAGGACTTTACAAAATGACAAAAAACCCTTTATGAATATAGGTGTAAAAATTCTAAAAACAAGATAGCAAATCAAACCAGCAATATATCAAAAGTATGTATCATGTAGGCGATGTTGTAATACCAGGAATGGAATGATGACAGTTATTCCAGGAATGCTACAGTGATAAAAAATCAATATAATTTAACATATTAACCAAAGAAAGAAAACTTACACAATCATTCTGATAAGTGAAGAAAAGTATAAAATCAATCTTAACATGCAATCATGATTAAAACACAAAAACTCTTTGCATATTAGGAACAAAAAGGACTTCCTTACTATAATAAATAGTACCTATCAAAAACTTACACAAATATCATACTCAATGGCAAATTACTGAAATTCTTCCTCTGAGAACAAAACAAGAATGCTTGCTTTCAAACTTCTACTTATTATACCAAAGGTCCAGGCCAACAATGTATTAACCACTGAAAATAATTAATTAGTATAATAAAAGGAAAAATGACTTACATTATTTGCTGATGAAATTATTGTGTACAAATAATGGTGAATAAAAGTGAATGGTTAAACTGGTTCATTCAGATTATTAAATATCACTCACCAAAAAAGGAAACACAACAACCATGTAGATTAATCTCTGGGAAATTACGCTGAGTGAAAAAAAAAAATCCCCAAAGGTTTACATGCTGTATTTTTTAAATAGTATATTTAACCTTTAATTAAAAAAATATATATATGTCTCTATGAAGAAAACATAAATAGAATATCTGATGGAGTTGTATTTTACCTAGAATCCTTAAATGATATACATAATTCAGATTCACTCAGTTATTCATCTACTCATTTATTTCAAGATATTATATTATTTTACTGTGTAGGCAAGCAATTGCACCAAAAAGGTAAGAGCCAAAAATACACAAAGTACTAAAGGATGTTATGATGTTGCTAAATAAAAATTAGAATTTTAAAATATAGTTGAATCTTTAAAATATCTATTGAGCTGAAGAGAAAACATTCAAGTTTTATTTATTTATTTATTTATTTGAGAGAGCGAGAATGAGAGAGAGAGAGCACATGAGAGGGGGGAGGGTCAGATGGAGAAGCAGACTCCCTGCTGAGCAGGGAGCCTGATTTGGGACTCTATCCTGGGACTCCAGGATCATGACCTGAGCCAAAGGCAGTTGCTTAACCAACTGAGCCACCCAGGTGCCCCAACATTCAAGTTTTATACACACAGAATTTTGTTCATGACAAAGCACTTGGAAGAGCTACAAAACTTAGAGAAGAGTTATATATTCTTATTTCCTTTTTTTTTTTTATTTAGTTTTAGGTGTAGAATTTAGTGATTCATCACCTACATACAATACCCTATGCTCATCACAACAAGTGCCCTCCTTAATCCCCATCACCCATTTAACCCATCCCCCTGCCCATCTCCCCTCCAGTAAACCTCATTTGTTCTCTATAGTTAAGAGTCTCTTTTCTGGTTTGCCGCTCTTTTTTCCTTTTTCCTCTATGTTCATCTGTTTAGATTCTTAAATTCCACATTTGAATGAAATCCTATGGTGTCTGTCTTTCCTCTGACTTATTTCACTTAGCACAATACTCTCTAGCTCCATCCATGTCATTGCAAATGTCAAGATTTCATTATTTTTGATGGCTGAGTAATATTCCATTGTGTGTGTGTCTGTGTGTGTGTATACCACTTTTTTTTTTTTTTTTAAGATTTTATTTATTTATTTCAGACAGAGAGAAAGCATGGGAGAGACCACAAGCAGCGGGGGATGCAGAGGGAGAGGGAGAAGCAGGCTCCCCACTGAGCAGGGAGCCCAATGAAGGGTTCCATCCCAGGACCCTGGGATCATGATCTGAGCCAAAGGCAGATGCTTAACCAATTGAGTCACCCAGGCACCCCTACTTCTTCTTTATCCATTCATCAGTTGATGGACTTTTGGGCTCTTCCCATAATTTGGTTTGTTGATAATGCTGCTATAAACATCAAGGTGTATGTATATCCCTTTGAATCAGTATTTCTGTGTCCTTTGGGTAAATACCTAGTAGTGCAATTGCTGGATCATAGGATAGTTCTATTTTTAACTCTTTGAGGAACCTCCATACTGGTTTCCAGAGCAGCTGCACCAGTTTGCATTCCCACCAACAGTGTAAGAGGGTTCCCCTTTCTCTGCATCCTTGCCAACATCTGTTGTTTCCTGTGTTGTTCATTTTAGTCATTCGGACAGGTGTGAGGTGATATCTCATTGTAGTTTTGATTTGTATTGAGAAGCACTCAATAAATATTTTGGTTATACATTAATATTAATAGAATGCTCCCCTTCAGTTATTGCCAATTTTTCTTCACAGTTTTAAGAATAGAAAGATCTAAAGATTATCCCTATATATCTTCTTGGATCCTTCTAATCAACCATTGCAATATTAAGAGTAATATTTTAAAACACAATTCTGAATAAGGCAACTCACTGCTTAATATTTCCATTGGCTTTCTATTGCTCTTAGAACAAAGACCAAAGATTATAAGCATTACACAAGATTTTATATGAATTAGATTTTTCCTTCTTTCTGTTCCTTCACCATTCTTACCATTATAATCATTTTAAAATCAGCTGAATTTTGTCTTATTTCAAAGGTTCCTAAATGGACTAGCCTTTTAAAATTTCAACTTACTTATTTTTATCCTAAGCGAAGTGGTAACCTACAGCATAATAATTAACAAATAAGATAAAAAATTAAAATCAGTACAGCCCTAATATTTTAATGCCTTTACTTTGGAAATTGAACATGGTTTCCAAAATATTCTCATTACTTCAAAGGATTTGAAGTGTGCTAAAATATATACAGGCAGCAATTTTTGTCATTAGGAACTTTTGGAAATATGGTTGTCCAACATAATATTATTTCAATAATTTTTAACTACAAGAAGAATTGTAAAGTAATTCTTCTTAAAATTTTATCTTCTCAATCTAGAAATACATTTTTCCTTGAATAGATCATAGTTCTGTAACATGGTATAAAATTACTAGTTCTTGATAAAAATTAAAATAATATAATTTCAATATTATGCATGTCATCCATGAATTGACTCTATATATTGCAATTTAAGGATTTTTTAGATAATTCTACAACTACCTTAATTTTAATAGTGTAATAAAATGTACACAATTTATCATTTAAACATTAGATTCATTTTTTAATGTGTGAGTCAATTGAATAATGGCAATGGTTTCAGTGAAGACATTCCAGGTTAAGTTACAAAATTTAGCATAACTGACATGCAGCAGTTTGCTTATTTTTTCCCTTGGATCTGGATGAGCAAATTATGTTGCATCTCCTGAGGCCAACAGTAGAAAGAAAACATTTTAATGAAGAAAAACACATTCAGAAGAGCAATTTTAAAATGTAGTATGAGCCTTATTTTCCAGACTTACAGTTGATGAACATGTAAGGAAATTTTTTTTGGAATTCAAATGGAAAGAAAATTGCCAGAATGCTGTTTACAAAGGAGTCTGATTAGCTATAGCTATGTAAAGGTGTGCTTAAGAAAGAAGACAGAGAAACAACTTAGAGTGAATCAAGAGGGAAGTAAAGTTTCAGCAGGTGAGTCTTATTGCTGAGGGAGCTAAGCCAATGAAGGAGAAAGGAATATCTATAGGCTCATGGCACTTGAATATCAAAATGAGATACATTCAGGACATGGATCATAGCGGCTCTCACTAAATACTCGTTCACATTAACCCATCATTTGCACTTAAACATTTTTGGAAACAAAATATTTTGTGTGTGTGTTACTTTGTTTTTTAAAGATGAATGATTCGGGACACCAAGGTCACATAAGCTGATAAGTGATTGAGTCAAGTCACACTACAAACAAATGCACAAGTCACATTCATGAGCTAGTGTTAGGAAGCTTATGAGGAGTCAAATCTTTTCACTTCTCTTAAAGTCTTTAGATACCCTTCCTGTCACTTATACTCCTTGAGTCTAATCACTGTCCTAAAATGAAGTAGTTCTACAATCCCATGATTGTATTTTAAGAGAACTATTTCATCTTGAAATTCTAAGTCAAATTATTTCAAAGGAATATGTATTTGACGAATGTATATCACATGGGTACTCAAAGTATGCTTACAAAGTGTTATAAAATCCCTCCACCCAATCTTTACGTACTACAGTGAAGCCTTTGAAAGCCCAGGAAATGCAATTGCCACAAAGAATGTTTCACTTACATTAACACCTTTGTTCTTCAGAATGTCAGTGTTGCTTCATCTTTATCTATTTACAACTGAATTCTGATATTATTTTGAATGAATTTGAAAAGTATTTTCTCCACCAAATGAAGTAAAATTAACTCAAAAGAGTTTTAGGCAGAGTCCTTTCAAACTCTTTTCCTTTTGTAGTGTCAGAATTCCGTGTAGTTTTAACATAAGGAATTCAGTCTATCACTGCATGGTTTTATTTTATTACACTATGTTAAGTGATCCCAAGTAGCCTAACTTGCTTAGTCATGGCCCTTCTGTCAAATATCTAAAGAAATGTGCAAAGTACAAAGCTTTCTCTGTAGGAAAGGGAGGCAGCTAATTAATTTAATTCCTGGAAAGATTATAATTATCCACTTATCCAAAAACCATTCTGCTGTTAGTAGCCATTGCTTCTAAAATTTTAGAATCCACAGAGCATTTCTGAAATTAAAGCCACTTTTAAAAATTACTATTATACCAAGAAGTGACTGTAAGCAAATTAGGTGCCTAACGCAGTTTAGAATTATTATCATCAAGATATATAGCCTCATTTGTAGATCTTTCAGTGAAATTTTAAATTAGCCAAGAGGAAGAATAGTTAATAATATAATAGATACAAGAAGCCCAATAGATTTTACCTGACATCCATATTAACTATGAGACTGAAATCAAGAGATAGTCATAATGAACCAAAGCTAGCCTTATGGTTTTTTCCTTCTTTTCCTTTTCATACTTTTTCTTTTTCTTACTTTTCCTTCCTTCCTTCCTTCCTTCCTTCCTTCCTTCCTTCCTTCCTTCCTTCCTTCCTTCCTTCCTTCTTTTCTTTCTTTTTCTTTCTTACTTCAAACATAATGATTAGCAGCTGTCTGAATCTATAAAGTAAAATACAAGAAACCGAATCTCTGCTTTCATTATTCATTTGTGTCTGACAATTAAGGTAATATGCTTTTATCTTTGTATACCTAATCAAAAGCAGGCCTGGCAGAGTCAGAAAGGCACCAAAATGAAAGCAAATGATTCTGTCCTTATGAAGCATTTTGGGGGAGATGTTAAATCATAAATTATGCATAAATTAAGTCATAAATCAACGTATAAATTGAGAGATTCCCTTTCATACTGTTTTCCTAAGCAGGCTCATCACTAAATTAAACAGAAAATCTGATGCAGCTTCTTTCTGTTTGCTAAACATGCTTATCATTTTTCTTAACACACAGAAATCCCATAAAATATTAAGTGGTTTATAGGGCTGCAAAGTCCCCTCCAGTTACTGCCAATTTTACTTCTTAGCTTTAAAAATAGAAAGATCTGAAGACATGTTTTATTTCAAGTATTTCAAGCCTAACCACTTAATCAAAAACACTTTAGAAGTTAAAAAATGAGTAGGACTTCAACACATTATAGCATGCTGTCAAGGAAGCTCAGGTGCAAATTTTCCATGGCCATTTTTGTGAATGTCTTTAAGGAAGAAGAGACTCTGATTCCAAATAAACATAAATATTTTATTTGACTTCTTGTTCTCATTTTCCTTAACACTACAGAAAGAAGTCTATGCCTTTACCTGTTGAAGAACAAAGCAAACTTCTTTCTCACAGAAGTGGGGGTGGTATTACTACATTAAAGTATTTCAAAAGAGGCTTTGATACTTCTCAGAATAGTTGTTAAAAATATATTTACTTATATTAAAAATATACTTTGATGGAACAAGAATAAAATATTACTATAGTCCCCATGACTCAGTTGTGACCTACTGTTGTCAATTAAATGTATCTACTATTAGGTAGAGGTACATATGGCTTTGGGGCCCTGAAAAAGAGAGTTCTAACTTCCTCAACCATCATATACTTTGCTTTTTCCAAGAACCAAGAGTATATGCCAAGAAAATAGGTAAATAATAATATTTTAGAAACCAACTACTGAGATAAATTTGGAGTACTTGATTTGTAATTCAGACTACTCATTAATGCAATATTTCTCAAACTCTTGACACCTGCATATCATTGGGAACTCACATGGATCATAACGTTAAAGTAAATTAAGAGAAAGTAATTTATTGCAAAAGAACACAGAATGTTATAAAATTGTTAATAATTTCCTATCAGTAATAATGATAATGTTTGTATCTTACATTAATGCTTCCAGTTCTCATTTAATGATAAATAGCTATAATTGTAGGGAAGTTTGCATATCCAGGTAGTTTCTTGTCTTACAAAATACTAACTTATATGTTTTATAAAATAAATACACATATTTACTGTCTGGATCACATATATATTTCGACAGGAATATTATGGAGAGATTTCTCCTTAAGGGAAGCACTTCATCAGAGAGGGTGATGGCAAAGGATTGTCCTAAGTTCCTGGTTTGCTGACTTGGATCAGTAGTGGTGTTTTTTTACTAAAAAGTAACAAAGAACGAGAAACAAGATTTGTTCTCTTTGACAAATCTCACTGTGGATTGTAAATTTATAAGCAAAGTAATTTATTTATGTATTCATTCAATGAGTATATAGTAGGAGTTCATTAAACAGGTGTTTTGTCCTCCTACCTTCCTGACTGCTCCTGCTGAATCAGTCTTCTCGCATTTTTTTCACTATCTGTTTGCACTTTGTGTTATCACGCCTAGTCTCATGGCTTAAAACAGTATTTGCTATTTATTGCCAAATTTAGATATCTAATCCCAGTCTCATTCTTGAGCTCTGTATCCATATGCATTACTGCATATTCAACAATTCACCTTGCATGTCTACTGGGTATCCCAAACTTAGCATTTCCATTACGAAACTACTGTAACTTTCTCCAGCTGTTTTTATTCCCATTTTAAGAAATTGTACAATTTACCTGATTGCTCTGGAAAAAGTTTTATAGTCATCCTTCACTCCTCTTTCTCTCATAGCACATACCTAATACATTAGTGAGCCCTATGCCCTCTGCTATCATAATATATCCTGGATACAGCCAACTTTTTACCTTCCCCATTACTCCAACCTATGTCAGTTTTGTATCTTCTCCATCTGGATTATTGCATAGCCTCCTAACTTGTTTCACTGCTTTCTTTCTTACAATCCTATAATTGTTTATCTATAAAGGGTCAAAGTGCTTAAAAAGCAAGAACTGGCTTTTCCGTATTCCCAACAGTTAAGTGGTTTTATGCTTTACTTAGTTTTAAACACTCTTCTTGGAAAACCCTACATGATCTGTCCCATCCTCTCCCACCTCTTGCTCTCTAAGACCTAATCTCCTACCACGCTCCTTCTCACTCTAGTCATACTGGTTGGCTATTTTTTTTTTGTTTTTTTGTTGTTTATTTATTTCCTGCCAAGGATGCCCCCACTTAGGACCTTACTTTCACTCCTCCTACAGCCTGAGACACACCTTCTTGTTTTCTTCTCACTTTTGTGTCCATTTTCTCAAATTTTTCCTTAACAGAGAAACCCATAGAAATAGAATGGCACAACTTCTTATTCTTTTCCTCTACATTTTGCTTCATTTTTCTTCAAAACATATATTGTTCCCTGAAATTTCATTTTATATTTATGTGTTTATTTGATAGTGTATGTCTTCTTTTTAAGAATGTAAGCTCTATTAACATAAGGATTTTTTTTTTTTTCTCTTTGCTTACCACTGTGTTCTTTGTACCTAGAACAATGCCTGACACATACCTGGTACTCAATAAATACCTATTCAATAAATACAGTGGTTAAGCAGGAAAACAGCAACATAAGCAAATTTGCTTTGAAATTATTACTCTATAATGTGGAGAATATTCTTTGGCAGGGCAGAAGTGTTTATGAGAGCAGAGTTAAGAAGATACTGTACTAACCCAGGGAGAAGAATTTCATAGCATGAACTGTGAGGAAGGAAATAGAGATGATGAAAAACAGAGATATGACAGCTATTTAAGAGGTAAATTACAGAGCAGTAATAAATTAGATATTGGGGTATGGAAGAAGAAACACATAGTACAGATAGTAGCTCTTATTACTGTTATAGGAATAAAGCTCTTATTACTGTTATAGGAATAAGGAATAAAGGAAATAGGTGTTTTGGAGGATTGGGAGGGCGTGGGTTCATTTTGAGATATGCTGCATTTATTACCTGAAAATGTAAGAGCTATTAGATATCCAGTTCTGGAGCAGAAAATGAAGTCTGAGCTGGACACCTTTCTAGCCATATGTACATAAGTAACAAGGCTATAAGCTTAGATGAACTATCTTAGACCATATAGAATGAAAGGAAGGATAATTTAAGATGAATCATGATGAACTAAAAAATACAACAGCTGAGTAGAAAATGATGCATTTGCCAACAAAAAAGCCAAGACAGACCAAAAGATAAAAATAGAAAATGAGTATAATGATGTATCATGGAAGTCAATTTTGAAGGAAGTAATTTTGAAAAAGGATGTAGTGATTAACAATGGTGAATAACAGTGAGACCTAGGGAATGGCATATTTGTTGACAATCCCTCTACAAAGAGATAAAATTGCTAAGTTAAAAGAAAAAAAAAAAAGAAACATTAAATTTGACAGTATAGTAAGAAATTATGAGGTGAAAAGATTTGCGGAGAGGAGCAAATATTATTTAAGGGTGTTAAAAAAATGGCTATTTTCAAATGCTACTGAGAACTCAAAGTACTGGAAAATCCTTAATGGGTTTAGAGAAGTGGATTTTAATGGCTTCCTTATCAAGAACTGTTGCAGACAATATTGTGCTTGAAAACAAATTGGAGTGGTAAAGAAATCAGTAGCAGCTAACAAAACAAAGAGAATGAATGTCACCATCTCCTTGGAGAAGTTTAGCAATTAATTGACAAATAATTGACTGATAGGGCAATAGCTATCAGATGATATGGGGTGGTGAGGTTTATATACTTTTTTAAGGGAAAAACACTGAGTATACTAAAAATAAAAAGCCCTACCTATACATTGAAACACTTCTTTGCTACTCATACAACTCTATCATTTTTGATCCACTTTAAATTTACTGCATAGATTATAAAGTGAAAAACTTCTTTATCATGTGTATAATTTTGTTAACAAGTAGGACATTTCTCCTTCAAATATAGATATACACTTCAGTAATGCATATATGTATATATATGAGATATGTAGACATGCTTTGCGTACATGCACATGCACACACATAAACACACTATGTATTTTAGTGATATTAATCATCTAAAAAGAAAGCAAATAGATATGTTTATATAACAGTAAATGTTTTTTCACATCATGCATCATTGATTTAATATCACTGTCAACACTGCATTTATGAAAAGAATGTTTTCCAATAGATACTTCTGTTTTTCTGAGTGTATCTGTAACTAAGTTCAGAATTGGTTTTATGTATTTCTCTGCAAAAAATGTGATTTTTAACCTCTTTTCCTTCTAAGGAGTAAAAATGTTCATGAAGCCACTGTAATTTTGTTCTCTTCCTCACATTTAATGACTAATTAATCATTTGTTCAATAAAAAGCATGATCACAAAATTAATATTGATAACAGTTTGGAATAATACTATAAACACATATAGAAGACCTCCTCACAAACACAGAGTAAGCTGCTCTATACCTACAAAAATTATTTGATGTTTATTATGTAAATATCCGTTGTATTCCAGAGAAGTCACTTGGTTTTGATGGAAAATGATGAAAACTCTCTGGTGGTTTTATGTGAGAAACCTTTAAGACACAATGAAATTCTCCAATAAAATCCAGTTTTAGAATATTCAGCCTTAAACCTCCCATTTTAAAAAATTATCTTTGATGGCTGCCTCTGTGAAGTTAGAGTTTTCCCAGCACATAGTTTGCACATTCTATATGTGCATTAAGTTCCTACATACATTATTCTTAATGTATTTTTCACATTACTTGGTCCATCCCACAACTTTTAAATAAACCATTTTTGAGCCACTGATTCATATCTTAAATTAGTGTAATGGCAGAAAATGTGATATATGATAAATTATTACACATAAACAATAAAAAATAAATGATGTGAAACACCTTGACAAAAATTACTGAGCCTGTTTAATGAATGGTAATGAAGGCCAACTCAACAATGTGAATCTGTAGTTCATGGGAAAACTTTAAAAATGTAGAGATTGTTAAGATTATAACAATACTGAATCAAAATCTGAATGGATTATACATTTCACATTTCAAATATGGGAAACATAGATAAAGAAAATTGTTGCTTCTCTCCTCTCCCTCACCCCCATCCCCCCTCAAAACAGCAGCAGCTCCAGCTGCAGAAAATGTGATAGACCGCAGAGAACTGCAATGGTCCATTTACCACACTTCACAAACACTGCACTAATGACTGCTTCCTTATCACTCTTCACCTATTAAGATGTGCAATAAACACATCTTTTAAAGTTTTACATTACTGTGGCTTCAAATACATCTTTTATGTGCAGTAATGATTTTCTAATGAATGTATATGTCTCAATGTCTTCTAAGTATTGATTAGTATAAGCAGGCTAATTTTAATTCCTAGCAATTTCCATTTGTCAATAAGATCTTTATCAGTTTCCTACTGTATGCCTAGCCTCATTAAGGAAAAAAGATTTGAGCTAGATATATAAAATTGAGATTTTTCTTTCTTAAAATGACAGACGAAAAGGTAGTGTTTAAATATCATAATATTTAATTTACAATTTCTTGTCATTTAAAAATAACATTTTCAATAAGAATGTAAAAACATTAAAATAATTTTGAAAAAAAGACACCAATAGTAGTTTGAGTCTAACATTACTGCTAGACTTCCTCAAGGGGTAAGATTGATAGGAATTTGTTTTAGCCCTTAATCATATGTATTCAATATAATTCAATACAATTCACATTAAATATAATTTTGCTGGCTCTGATTAAATAAGTATTTTGTCTTTCTACATCACTTTAACTTTATATAACATGTTATATATACCAGCTTTAAAAAGTATAATTCTGGGCTTTTTTTTTTTTTTAAAGATTTTATTTATTTATTTGAGACAGAGAGAATGAGAGAGAGAGAGCACATGAGAGGGGGGAGGGTCAGAGGGAGAAGCAGGCTCCCTGCCGAGCAGAGAGCCCGATGCGGGACTCGATCCAGGGACTCCAGGATCATGACCTGAGCCGAAAGCAGTCGCTTAACCAACTGAGCTACCCAGGCCCCTAATTCTGGGCTTTTTGCATGAACATTTTCTTTTCTCCTTCATATTTGGCATTTTTAATACCTATATAACATTCCTTTTAGCTGATTATCATAACCTTTAAACACTTCCTTAGGGCGCCTGGGTGGCTCAGTTGGTTAAGTGTCTGTCTTTGGCTCAGGTCATGATCCCGGGGTCCTGGCATCAAGTCCCACATCAGGCTCCCTGCTCAGCAGGGAGTCTGCTTCTCCCTCTGACCCTCCACCTCCCCCCCAGTGCTCTCTCTCTCTCTCTAATAAATAAATAAAATCTTTATAAAAAATAAGTACTTCCTTAGACATAATATTTTCAATTTTATGATTTTGTAGGCAAAATTTTAACAAATTTTGCTAAACATATAGCATTCTACTTTTAAATAACTGTTTCTTTAAGTCAGATTTCCAGAAGTGGGATTACCCAATCAGAGATTGTGATTATGCATTTTGATATGCAGTCATGAACCATATCGTTTTCAGAGAATCTTACCAATACATAACACCAGATTTTTTTTTAAAAGATTTTATTTACTTATTTGAGAGGTGGAGGGATGGGGGGAGGAGCAGAGGGAGAGGGACAAGCAGACTCTGAGCTGAACACAGAGCCCTTTGCAGGGCCTGATCTCACCACTGTGCAGTCATGACCTGAGCCGATATCAAGAGCTGGAGGCTTAACTGACTAAGCCTCCCAGGTGCCCCACACCATATCTCAGAGAAAGACTTGAAAAAGTTATTTTCCTATCCTGAAATTATCTTGGGATAACAACTACAAACTAAATTCTTTGTGATATTTAAGTTGCTGTTAAAATTTATTTTTCATTTCCTACTACCTGAACTCTGCCCAATGTCCTTTTTCCCTCCTCTCTGAATTTGCTATGAATTAATAAGTTTCACTGGTATCTTGGTGATATAACTATACCCACATTGCATTCTGTGATGTTAAATAAAACATACCTGAGTGTAAAACTCTTCTAAAAGTGAAATTTAGAGTCCATTATAAAACTTACAAATGCTCCTACTTAACTTCCCTGAAGAATAGTATAAGTATCACTCTGAAGAGAAGTTGAACATATATAAATACACAGCCATTTTGAATTTCAGTAACAGTACCTGAAAAATAAGTAACTCCTCTTTTATAGTAGTTATTCTCATGTGATCTTTTCAAGCTGACAGTTCTCATTCTGAATGTCACAAACCAGTAGTGAATGTAATAAATATATATTAAATAAGATCTCCTTAATGATTTTTGTTGACAGGAAAGAATTTAAGGTTTGTTTGGATTTTCAAGAAATTAATTCACCCCCTTTCTTTGAACTGAGAACATCTAGAGAATTGTACTAAGGCAGCACACTGTGTTTAAAAAATACAGTATTTAAAAAAAAGTATTTTTTGTCAACGGAAGGCCTCTCATATTTGGAACTAACAGGTCATTTAAATGGTATATATCAAATAGCATAGGGTGCAACAATGACCTGGCCTACAGGAAAATTCCAAAATAGTTTTATTAAATTCCTCCATAAAATGGGATTGGGAAATTTTTTTTCCATATCCTACTGCCATACAGAATGCCCAGGACAACCTACTCATATTCAGATGAGCTTAGTGACTCCAAATGCTAGATGGCAAGTGAAGTGGTCCAGAGGCTATGAATAGATAGTAATGCAGAATCAGTAACATTTTGAAACTTGTGTCCTTTTTCATGTCAATGACTCTTGTTTCTCCACTCCTTCCTTTCATACTACATCTCCCCTGTGCCACCAGTCTCTCCCTCCCCCCATTTACCTCAGGTCTAAAATTATCTTTGGATGGAGAAAACCTTGCTCTCCAAGTACACGTTAGAATCTTACAGTTTATTATGTAGGCCAGTGTTTTCTCTAAGTACTTATTTTTTGTTTCTGTGTATGGTGAGAGAGAAGATGAAATAAACTTAAGGTTCTATGAAATGCTGGAAGATATGAAGGGAAATACACAGGAAACGCACAGGTTAGTACTTCTAGACTTAACCCTGCTACCTGTGTGTGATTGCTTACAAGATAGCCTCATATCCTAGCTTCCCTTTATAATTGAGTTTGAAGCTCTGGGTAGTGTGAATCCTATTTACATAAAGTGCAGGCAAGAGGTGAATCTAGTTGTCATTGTTCCTTTCTTTTTTTCCATGAAATGGAATCCAGGTCATCAAGTTTTCCCAGTACTAACAGAAGAGACATAGTTACTAATTCTCAGGCTAACATTGTAAATTTCATTATGTTTTGTTATCCAAGAAAATCTGAAGAGTGATTTAAGATCCATGTTAAAACAAATAGCTGAGAGTTCTTCAATTCGAAATACTCTTTTTGAATACCAGACATAAAACTGTGGATTTTAATTTAGCTATGGCATACTCATGACTGAAACAGGTTTGAAACTTTTCGGCTTCTAATTTTTTTTAAGAAAGGAATCCTTTGTATCTTTCATGAAAAACTTATAGCTTCTCCCAAGTTTGACATATATAAAATCTCAGGCTTGCTTGCAAAATAAATTTCACACATTCTATACTTAATTATCTTAAGGAAAACATATGTCTCTTCAGCTGGATCGTTTGGTAGTTTACAAATGGATTCTTAGCCTCTGTTGTGATATAATTACATTGGTTTTATTTATGATATTATTTATAGCCTTATAATCCATTACATAATACACTGAATCTCTAAAACATTGCTGTGACTGGGAATCTGTGTGCTCTTAGAGGAGGATACAAGTAAAGTATAGGGTGGAATTAAGCACCATTTTCAAGGCTTATTAAAAATCCCTTCAATTAAAATTAAATATTCACATTTTTTCTTTCATAACTGTGCAGCTTGAAAAATTCTTATGTAGTAGGTTATGCTTTTGCAAAAGGTATGTAAGAATGTACCAGCAACTAAGTCCTACCTCATCATCTTTTGAAGCTTTGCTTTCACAGGTCTTCTCAGATCTGCACAGCCATCATTTATCCCACCATAAGAAGGTACTTACTTTCACATATCAACTGTCATAATATTGTGTCATTTTAATATGCTTTGTTTTTCTTTACTGACTGTCATCCTCTAATAAAATGGACTCCTTCAGAACCAGAATTACTGTCTGCATTCACTGCCTCTTCCCACAACTAATGTATTACAAATTATTTATAGCTTCCATAAACCTTTGAAAAATCTCATTTATTTTTTATATATACTTCTATTTCTCCCCAAATAGCTTCCATTAGGATATACATTCTAATATTTTCCTTAGATTAGCAAAGGTGAGCACTATGCCTTGAGCCCTAATTTTTTCATCATGTATTTGTTGATAATGATAATACATTTGACTGTATCAAACTCTTTCTGCTTCTTTTAGCCCAAAGATATTTTCATGTCACAAATAATTGATTAATGTAAAACAAATCAATAGGCAAAATAAGAGTAAGTCATAAACTAAATTTAAAATATGTAAAAATTAATTCTTGAACATAATTATTTTACCACATAAGAAAGACATCAGGATTAATTGTCCAACCTTTGTATAATGTTCAAAAGCTATTTCTTATATCTATGCAATCTTTGATTTAATACATATATTAAAAAATAAACATGCATTAACCAAATTCTATGTAGCAAGTACAATGTTTATATCAGAATGCATTTCTTCTTAAGTAATTAGTTTTTATTGAACATAAAACATCTGCTTTTCTGGGGTGCCTGGGTGGCACCCTGGGCTCATTGGTTAAGTGTCTACGTTGAGCTCAGGTCATGATCCCAGGCCCTGGGATTGAGCCCCGATTTGGGTTCTCCCTCTCCCTCTGCTCCTCCCCCCTGCTTGTGCTCTCTCACGCTCTCTCTCTCAAATAAATAAATAAAATCTTTTTTAAAAATCTGCTTTTCTCACATCTAATGTTTGTTTTTTTTAATAAACCACAAGGATGAATTAAGAGAAATTGTACATAAAACATATTACAAATAGAGGCATCTGTTTATCAACCACTTTCCTATACCTCAGTATTAATGACTGCTATCTTTAAAGGGGCAAATACATAATTTGGAATTGTTTTTATCATATGCCAATAACACCTAACAATCAAGATAAACACCTCTTATAATTGAGTAAACTTTTAAAAAAATAGATAAAACAAGAACTAAACATTCTCATATTTCACTTGGACATTCAGAATTTTAAAATAAAAATACTTTCAGTGGAAATGTATCCCCTTAGTTTTTATAGCTTACTATATTAAGTCCAATTGCCTATATCTGAATCTGAGCCTTACCATTTACTAAAGACAGAACCGTTGGGAATTTTTAACCTTTCTAAGCCCTAGTCACTTTATTTATAAAATTACATCATATGGGTTTTTTTTTTTGAGAATTAGAAGAGATTTTATATGTATAAAATGCCTGACAAATTGCAAAAGCTCTATAAGTATTATTTTCATTATATGGATTTAATTTTAATAGTATAATGATTTCTCTTGTAATTCTCTGCTGAAAACATGCAAATAAAAATCTTCTCAAGAACACTTACTCTTTGATCCTTCGGGGGCATCCAGCTTTTTATGAGATAGAAAGAATCTTCTGTCCTTGGAGAAGTCCTTCAAGTAGTACCTAAGTGTCAGTCAAATGGCAGTTATCATACATCTATTATAGTTAATGCCTTTCAAGATATTACCCTCTCACAAGCCCGAGGACTGTAATTATTTGGAAATAGATATTTTCCTTAAAATTGGTGTGCTTTAACCTGTTTGAAAGCAGGAGGTCAAGGAATATTTAAATTATAGTCTATATTTCCTTCTTACTCAGAGTTCAAAGTGTTTTAAATGAATATTTCGATTACATAGGTCTTCTTAGGCTTCAAAAATAATAGAAAAAATGTCATTTGGGTTACTTTTTACCCAATCATAACTTTATCATCTGTCAACTCACCAAGGCCCTTCTGGAAGTGTTGGCACAGAAGTCTGGACACTCAGGGCTCTCATTTTTCTGGTTGGCTTCTGGCTCTTTGACTCATTCTCACGTCTGTGTATTCTAACAGCAGAACACTGGGACATATTGTTTGTATAAATGTTAGCAAAGTGAAATTCAGTCCCACAAATAATCCTATATAAAAACTCTCCAACATTTTATTTCTAAAACTACCTCAACATCTTTACTAACTTTTCATGATTACCAAAAGGCATAGTGGGGATTACTTTTCCAATGAAACACTATTTAAAAAAATCCATTATAAAGTCACAATCTTTAACAAGTTTAGGGTTATGATAAGAGTTTAAAAATAAAATATGAACTCATAACTTACACTATATCATAGTAAAGAGATGTGGACTATTGGCAGTTTGAAATCAATTTGTTCTATTTGACCAGAATGTAGATCATGAGACAAATAAATAGAATTACACACAGTGTGCACAAATAGAAGTTGCACTGCCCAGCCAAATAAACGTCATTTTATGTTCATGAGGCAGGAAGTGGGGAACTGGGGATGCTTGTTAGGTACTGATTTTTGCAGACTCACACATCTGAATAATGATCTTAGTTAATAGCATTACCTAATAAAAGAGCACAGAGACAGCTATGCTGCTTAGATTGCCAGAAGAAGTAAAAAGTAGAAAAGAAGCTGGAGCCTACTTGTGCCTTTTTGTATGTATACAATAAAGTAGCAGGAGTTCAAAGTAATGTCAACAAAATGTTGAGCCATAGGCCTCTTCCCAAATATAAGGCATGGTGTAAAATGTTTAAATGTGTATACTTATTGGGAGAAATTTGTCTAACCTTCTTATTTTAAATCTGTCTAGTTCACATAACAGAGAACATATGTAACTCCATACCTGATTTTTTCACTTTATTTCTGAGATTATCTCTTGATAGCTTAGTTAGATACATTATCCAAAAATCACATAATTGTTGTGTCTACTATGAACTGGAACAAGTGGCAAAGAAGTGCATACAAAAATCAGGATACCAGCTTCACAGAGCTTTGTAATAGGAAAACAGAACTATAATCAAATAAACACACATACTGTATATTTATTTTACAAACTTTTGTAAAAGTTTATAATTTTTAAATCATATTTATAAAAGATATTAACTTAATTATTTCATTGCTGACTCTAAGTTTTCATATTTGTGCCAATCTAGAGATTCTTTGCAGATAGATTTCTCCCTCTCTTCCTTCCTCCCCCCTTGTGCTTTTCTTTCCTATAAATTAATTCAGACTCAGAACATACATACCAACATTGTTATTTTCAATGTCTTCATTACATTGCACTTATGGATCTAAAATAATGACTTGAATTATTTCCCTAAAAATGGATAAATGAATATTTATGATATTTTTACTATTTGTAGTAATGTCCCATGGAACATATATGTTGTATGAGTATGTGAATTCTAGTGCATTGTATGAGCATCTTCACAGGATAAATTTCCAGAAATAAAATCGCTGATTCAAAAAGTACATTTTAAATTTGGTGGTTGTGTTAAAATGCCTCACCTTGAAAAAAGTTTATGTCAATTTACACAGCAGTATTAGAGTATAAGAATACCTGTCAAACTGAAATCTTCCTTCATTAATCCATTTATTCATTTATTCAAGAAATATTTATTGCATATTCACAATATGCCAGGCACTATTATAGCTAATGGGTTATCACAGGGAAACAGCCAAGAAAAGCTGCTTCCATATCAGAAGCTTACATTGTAACAAATAATTAATGAGGCTTGTCCCAAAATACTTGATTTTATGATAGCCTTCTGTCCCAAAAAAAAAAAAATTGGATTTTGAGAAAAAAGTCCTCTGAGTTTTGCAATGGTGTTCAAATAGATAATATATCCTGGTGAGAACTGAAAATACACAAGATTTATTTACAAAATAACAGTCTATTTAATTACTAGAAGGCATTATAATTATCTCACATATTTTTGCAAAACATCAAAAGGTTAAGGAGAAAATTATACTCCCTTTAGGGCCACAATTTGGCATTTTAGCAGCAGAATGCAATTCTAGATCACTGTACCCTTAAACATTCTCTTATGATTCCATTTGCTTTCTTTTCACATTGCACAGTAAAACTTTGTATTATTTTAATCATTATTGTATTTCCCAATATTTTCACATTACATAAAAATCTTATGGAGATAAATTTGAGCAATTAGTTTCAAATGTTTAATACTAACTTATGAATTAGAAACCCATGCACCAGGTTACAATACATGCTACATAAAAGATATATAAAGTAAACTAAGTGTTCTTTCCATCCCAGACCCACAGCCATCCTGGTGGCAGCCTTCACTGTATTTCTTGTGCATACTTCAAGAAATAGTCTAGGCAAATGCACCGAAACATAAAGTATACATATAATTTATTGACCAAACTGAGACACTTTTAAAAGTGAGAGGGTGTGCAAGTACTAATTACGCTAGGACAATAGGTGAAAATTAGAAGTATACTGGGCAAACTGAAATATATGGTCACCCTATCTATGCATCACATATACTGGGGTAAATATATAATTTAATTTGACCTATAAGGCGGCATAGTGCACACTCCTTTTCACCTCCTTTTTCTCACATAATGGTATATTTTGGTATATATTTCCAGATGATTATACATAAAATTACTAATCCTTTATAGTGACTACAGAGACACATCATTATTTCCCCTGTTGACATTTAGATGATTTCCATTCTTTTACTATTACAAACAATATTAAACATCCTTAAATATATATACATGTCATTTCGCTTATATGTAAGTATATCTTTGTAATAAATTGTTAGAGTTAGAACTGTTGAGTTAAAAGCCATGTGTTCTTAAAAATTTTGATGGACATTGCCAAACTATCATCTTGAAAAAGTTCTATCAGCAATATATGAGTTCTCTTATTTACTCAAATGATTGCCAATACAGTGAATTATTACAATTTGGCATACATGTTAAGTTTGTTAATATTTTAAAAATGATGTCTTGTTAATTTTTATTTTCATTTGTATGTAACTTTCATTTAAGGCATTTTAATTTCCTCGTGCCCATTTTTCTTTGAAATTATTGATTTTTGCCCTATTGATTTATAAGAGATATTAGTCATTTTACACTGATATGAATTCTCACCCATTCAGACATATGCACTGAGTAATCAACACCTACATTTCAATCACATCCTTATTTTAGCAATGTTGATTTTTCATCAAAAGAAATTCAAAGATTTGGTTGCTGAGTCATTATGTAGGCACTGGAGACAAAACAAAATTATAATGGGGATGGGGCTTTTCTCAAATGAAAAACTCAACGATGAATGACTAGACATCTTCATACCTTTCACTCATGTGTATACCTAGTATTTATTTAGTAGGAACTTTGTAGCAGAGTGGCAGGTGATATAAGTAAAATCATGAGAAGATGGCTCTCAGATGGTTACTATTCAGCTATTGATAGGTTATGCCTTGGAAATAAATAAACCTCTAAATCTCAAAGGTTTTAAGTAAATAAATAAATAAACCTCTAAATCTCAAAGGAAATAAATAAACCTCTAAATCTCAAAGGTTTGAAGTAACAAAGGTTTATTTCTTGCTCATGTTACATAAAGGCTGTGGCAGCTGCAATTCAGCTGTCTCCACCCCAGTAGTCTTCTTTGGGTCTTTTTTATTCTAGCAACCAGGCAAAGGTTATATTTGGAGCACGCTATACTCATGGCCAAAGGAAAAAGGAGAAGTGCTGAACCATACTGTCACTCTTAAACCTTCTTCTCATTGGTATATTCAGACTTCTTCACATATTCTACTAGCAGAGAAATAAGACCAGAAGTCAGTGGGCTGAGGGCATATACCCCTTCCATAGAGAGGTACTGTACCTCACATGGTAATGGACAGGGTTATATAATCCTGTTACAGCAAGTGATTGGAAAGAGTATTGCAATCTACCACAGGCAATGCTTTGGCCACAATTGTTCATTTTCCTCCTTTCTTTTTTTTTTTTTTTTTAAGATTTTATTTATTTATTTGACAGAGAGAGACACAGTGAGAGAGGAACACAAGCAGGGGGAGTGGAGGGGGGAGAGGCAGGCTTCCCGCCAAGCGGGGAGCCCGATGCGGGGCTCGATCCCAGAATGCTGGGATCATGACCTGAGTCGAAGGCAGGTGGTTAACGACTGAGCCACCCAGGCGCCCCATTTTCCTCCTTTCTATAGGTAAAATATCCTCTTCTCCTTTCTAAGGAGTTACCAAAAAGTCCTATCAAATTACAGAATAAGGCTCAAAGTCCAGGATCTTGATATAGACTTGGTATTTGTTCCAGATGTAAATCTTCCTGATTCAAAGACTTAAGTTTGAAAAAGTCAGGTTATCTGCACACACACACCTCCAACACATACACCCTATATAATAGTATAATAGGGACCAATTAATCACACTGTCCTTTTTCAAATAGAAGACTTGGAGACACAAAGCAGTTGATGTTCCATAACAATGCTAAATTTGGGGGATAGGGAATATTTTTAATTAACTAACTCACCTTATCTACTCCTTGAAAGTAGCCCAAACTAATAGTTCTCCATAAGCCCTTACTTCTGCCCATTATTCTCTTAAGCCATATATGAAAATTGCATTGAAGAATATGCTCACTTCATCCCACCTTCAGCTTGTGGAATATTAGGTACTCAAATATCATCTTAAGTTTTCCATGGTCTTTCTCTTTTGACTGAAGGTGCTGTGGATCTTTAATGACTGAGATGAATTTTTTCTACTTCCTTCCAGTCAGCTCCACATGTCGAGAGTTCAAACCTACAATTCTTTTAAAGATGGGTCTCTTTCTTTACTGCATATTTAAATTTGTGAAGCCATTTTATATCGAAGTTGAGACACTAACCACCCTTCTAACTTTCAAAGAATAGACTAGTTGTTCTATAAAGATGAAGGGGGGTAGAAACCATGGTAGGTGGAATCAGAATTTTTCAGCAGTAGAGTGTCTTTAAACCACACATGATCCTTACCTCCCCAACTATACATGCAATCATCATCATCAGGGACTCAAGAGTTTGTCTTTAGAAAACAGCTTGAATTCCAAATATATGTCAGAATAGCAATGAGAAGAAGAAACTAGAAGTAGCAGCTCAAAAAGGGAACTTACATACCTAGATATGATAGTTCTCTAAGAAGTAGTTTCAGGGAGTATTATTTAAAAATCAGTAATTTAAAAGCTGTAAATATTGATTCCTTTGCTTCTTTGTATTTTCTAATACTTGGAGGCATAGTATTACGTTAGATGCTCTTGTAACATCAGTTTTTAGGCATGTAAGCACCATTTGTTAATGGAGTCCTCCAAAATGAGAAAAAGAGGAAATAAATCCATAGCTAAGGATTTTTCTCTTGTAATATTTTGGCTAGCAAATATTCTTTCTCAAGAAGAAATTCTAAGGGGATAATGTTGTATATCAGTATCTATCATATTAAACAACTGAGAAAGAAAATCATTCCTGCATCATAAATAAGATGAAATGTATTTCTTGATGGCATTTTTTTTAACTAAAATTAAAATCACTATACATTTCCTTCTCTTCCCTCTATCAATATTTATTGACTGGTTTACTCTTTGACAGCAACTGTGCTATTCACTTAAGATGAGAAATGCAAAATTCCTTATACAATCTGGAGTAAAATAAGAATGACTAAACAAGCAGTACCCAAACACATTAGTCAGGAATAAGCTGAGTGCTAAATGAAGAGACAAGAAAGCGCTTCTGAGGAGAATTCACAGAGGAGATATCTAATAGAGTCTTTTTTTTTTTAAAGAGGAATTGGGTGAGGGGCAGTGGGAGAGGAAGAGAGAGAATCTTAAGCAGGCTCCATACTCAGCACCAAACCCAACACGGGGCTCTCACGACCCTGAGATCATGACCTGAGCTGAAATCAAGAGTCAGAGGCTTAACCAACTGAGACACCCAGGCGCCCCCCAACCCCAATAGAGTCTTAAAAAATGAAAAGTAAGATACTGTGAGTGGAGATGACACCAATGCAAACACAATGAGCATGAAAAAATAAGGACATTGAAAACATATTTGCATACCTGAAGTCTAACTTTGAACTAGTGAGAACTGAGTCCTAGACTTTCAACTAGTGAGACCTGAGTCCTAGTCAGCCCTATAAAATATACTGAGACTAAAACTAGTCTTCAGTCTCTCACGCACAATCTTTATTTATTTATTTGTTTGTTTGCTTATTTATTTTATTTTTCCTAAGTAAGGTATGATCAGATGAGGGATTTAAAACAATAAACCTGACAGGACTGGGAAATGGATTGGCATAGGGTGATATTAAAGCAGGAAGATGAAGCTATTATAAGTGACACAAACACTCACAGGTCTGAAATAAGACCTTGGCCATTTTCTTTCAAAAATCACTTTTTTGAAATATTTTAGGCATTTTTTTCAATAAAGGAATTATTTCTCCCAATTTCACTACAAACGTTAATATAGCTTTTGGCTTCTACCATAATTCTGGAAAAAAAAAACCCACAAAAACTAAAGTTTCAACGTTACTTTTACTTGAAATATGCCATAGTCAAATGTACAATCATTTTAATAGAGCATAATGGATAGATACAAATGCACAGCTTCTTTAATTTCTATGAGGAGAATGGACGAATGTTTTGAATGTTTTACATAAAGTATTAACCCACCAAGCAGAGAGTTACTATTTTTCATTCACATCACCATTCCTATTTAAGGAGACAAGATAAGATGGAGAAAAATTTACTGAAAATTATCTATTTAAGCAGGGACCTAACCCAGTGATTTTACTCTCTAATAAATACTACTCCATATAAGGGCTGTCACTATATCATGTACCAGGCAGCAAGTTTTACTGAGCCAAACTAATTAGCAATAAATCTGCCAGAATCTACTCAAAATATTCTCCTAATTAACCAGAATAGGAATAAATGAATTGAAAAATGTTATTATCCCACGAAAGAAATATTATCAGTTTCTGGAGTTACTTAACTGATTTGTCGGTCTTTATCCTGGCATACCCATCAGTCTTTGCCTTTCAAATCTGTTAAAAATATTCTGATTACCTGGGATGAAGTATTATAAAAAGCTTTCTAGGAGCACCAAATAATTGTGATTCTTAGCTGGCTTATATTTATTTGTTCAAGCACACTTGATTCTAGTAATATAATTCACCTCTCTACTCATACACTAAAATAGTAACCTCTGTCGTTCCTTAATATTTAAATGACTTCTGTTCTTTTAGAGTACTTTCATTTACTTTTTATTGTTTTGGCCTCTCTATAATTTCTTTTGATCTCTTCTTCAACAATTTCCAGTGACTATTTCCAGAACACTTACAACAAAATTTTAAATGCCCTTTAAGTATGACAATTAAGCTTCATTAAGGCATAAAAATCTAAATCTTAACACCAATGATCAGCATTTAATGAAACAAAGACAACCTTCCATTTGAAGATAAACTGACTTTATTTCTTTTCCAGGCTGAGGATCCAACAGTCTGCCTTTGGTAGGAATTGACTTAATATTTGTAACTTCATTGCTTTATTCTGTGCTTCTAAGGGCTTACATCATGCTTTTTTTCTAAACCTCTGAAGGAAATGTGTTTTAAATCCCCATGATTTTTCCAAAATGGAGAGTATGGAAAAGGACGGAAAGTATAACTACACTGGAGAAACATGGCAAACACCACCCCAGATGGGTGATCAAGGCTAATAACTTCAGTGAAAAATTATTTTGATTTTACATATCTTTGATATATGTGAGAAGAATGGCACTTCATCTTTGTAGGCTTCTCCCTAAAGCCATGTACCCCCGGTGTAAACACAGAAAAACAAAATGAAAAAAAAAAAACAAAAAAAAAATGAGAAAAACTCAAACTGAGAGCTAGTCTACAAAAAACTTGACCAGTATTCAAACATATCAACATCATCATAACCAAGGAGGTTTGAGAAACTGTCACAGAACAGAGGAAGCTAAACAAACATAATGATTAAATGTAATGTGGTGCCCATCCTGGAATAGAAAAAGGGCATTAGCAAAAAACTAGGGAAATACAAATAAAGGGTGGGGTTTAGTTAATGGCAATATTACCAATGTTGGTGATTAGTTTTGACAAATGTACTGGGGCGAATATAAGATGTTAACTGGGTTAGGGGTATTAAAGAATTTTGTATACTATCTTTGCAAATTTTCTGTAAACCTAATACAATTCTAAAAATGTTTTATTTTAAATTTTTTTCTTAAGACACCAAATCAAGGGGCGCCTGGGTGGCTCAGTTGGTTAAGCGACTGCCTTCGGCTCAGGTACTGATCCTGGAGTCCCGGGATCGAGTCCCGCATCGGGCTCCCTGCTCGGCAGGGAGTCTGCTTCTCCCTCTGACCCTCCTCCCTCTCATGCTCTCTGTCTCTCATTCTCTCTGTCTCAAATAAATAAATAAATAAAAAATCTTTAAAAAAAAAAAGACACCAAATCAATAACAATGTAATACTGAAAACAGGCAAAACAGCCTCACATGTGTACCTGACAAATAGTATATTGATTATTAACAGGACTCCCACATGCATTTTATACTACGAAATATTTTGTACTATGGATTTACACCTTCTGAGTTAAGCTGTAATCAAATGGTAAGGGGAACACTTTGTCAAAATTACTCTTGACAATCTGTTAAACAACCACAAAATATAGAACATATTGTCTTATGTATACAACATTCATTATAGAGAATTATATCAGTTCTTGTAAATTCTTCATAGTCAACATTTCTCCATGGTCCCTTTCCTAATAAATATAATCCTTCAATTTAATTTTCCAACTCCTAACCACATGCACAAACAGTGTTACTCATTTCTTTCTCAATGATCTGGAAACTCTTTGGAGAATCTCCACTCTCCTTTCAAAGACATTAAAATATGGATTGATAACTTAAGATTTTATTGTGTTTCTTCTCAGATGCTGAATCATCATCTCTAAATTATTATTTCTTGACGGTTCAAATGAGTTCTACCAGGTACACGTGTGACTCCACTGTTGTTCAGGATGTTGAATGCTTTTATTAATATTTATACTTCTCATGATCAAAAGGTTAAATATTTTATTTAGGTAGGAAAGGGCTAGGTATTGATATATTTAATTGGAATAAAATCAGTGAACTATATTTAAAGAAAAAGTCATCTAAATATGGAAATTAGCAAATCATAGATGATCATCAAATTAATGTTTGGTCACTTTAAAAATTAACCTTTGAGGCAATTACTTCTAATCCTGATGTTGCTATTGTGCCATTAAAAGACATACCATTGGGCACCTGGGTGGCTCAGTTGGTTAAGCGACTGCCTTCGGCTCAGGTCATGATCCTGGAGTCCCGGGATCAAGTCCCGCATCGGGCTCCCTGCTCGGCAGGGAGTCTGCTTCTCCCTCTGACCCTCCTCCCTCTCATGCTGTCTCTCATTCTCTCTGTCTCAAATAAATAAATAAAATCTTTAAATAAATAAATAAATAAATAAAAGACATACCATTATTTTGATAAGTGATGTTTGCTATTACTTGTATTGACACTGAATTTAAAATCCAATGTTAAAATACCTAAAATCCTTGATTAAAAAAAGCTTAGTTGGTTAAGCATCTGCCTTTGGCTCAGGTTGTGATCCCAGGGTCCTAGGATGGAGCCCAGTGTCTGGCTCCCTGCTCAGCAGGGACTCTGTTTCTCCCTCTCCCCCTCCCCTTCCCCCTGCTCTCTCACTCTCTCTCAAATAAATAAATAAAATCTTTAAAAAAATCTTTAAAAAAATAAATAAAATAAAAAATAAAAAATAAATAAAAATAAAATTACTGATCAAGTAATAAAGAAAAATTAACCAGAAAAAGTCCAATTGCTTATTCAATTTCAATAAATAAAAGAATAATCAAAAAGTTCATCTATTGGTAAAGATTTTATCTAAGTTATATGAAGTAAAGAGGTAGCAAATAGAATGGGCAAATTTAGTGTTGTTCATGAAATGTTTCTTACTCCTGACCCTTCAGGCACTTAGTACACTTCCTTGACCCTCATCATTGCATGGATCTAATTGAGAAGTTTCCACCAACAAATAGCATTATGTAAATGATTGTAACACTTCTTGGTTAATATTTAACTGGTTGGACAAATCTCCAGACCTTTGTTTTTCCTCTGGCAGTGTGACCAACAATGGTCTAAACTGCGTTTGCCCCATTAGCCTGGGTTCACTTGTCACTCTGAAGTTCCAAAGAATGCAGTTCCTCTGTTGACTAGGTTATGTTTTTGCATGAGAAAACAAGCAGAAAATACAAAATACAAAACACAAAGCAAATGTGCAGTCAAAGTCACTGAGAACTGAGAATCCCTGGTTACCAGATCATAACTTTTTCTTAAACAGTGACAATGCTGTTTTTTAAAATGAGAGGACACCATATAATTTTAGCTCCAGAGATTTGCTACTTTAACTACATTCTCTGAATAAACTAATTAAATAATTCCCATTTTCCTTCACAATGGATTGCATGTACATAAAGAAATAATAAAAAAAATTGTTTTAAGCATGAAAAGTAGACATTTAGTTTTAAGACATTAGAGATAATTTTCCAATTACAGTATTATCACACCCTACACTAAAGACCAGCATTAAGCTAACACCAAGATTTCTCCAGGTAAAATTAAGAGCATTTAAAATACCTGAAGAACTAGGACTCATGTGTATGCCATGAGTATCAAACACAGTGTTTACTTTGAAGGAATGTTCAGTGAATGTTTCTCCACTGCCAAAATCCTTCCTGCCTCATCTTTATTTATCCATACTATTTACCCATGGTGAGATTCCTGACAGTCCACATCTTACCCATCTTTAAAGACAAGGACACCTATCATCTCATCAGATTTGAAAATGCTAATGTGAATGTGATGAAAATGTGAACACTACAAGTACACACTAGTTCACTATTTGGGAACATTTTTTCAAACTAGTCTGAAACTAGATATGTACACCATTAATAGAATGGGTATAGTTTTCTTATATTCACGCAATATAAAACTACATTATAAAACATAGAGGAAAAAAACTTCCTTCTACTTCTTGAGTTCTGTAGCTGGGCCTGAGAATTAAACTTACGTAAAATAGATTAACAGAAAAAAAGCATATAAATTTTAGTATTTTTATGTGAACAAATGAGTCTTCATGAACAAGACATTAGGACCAAGAGCTTATGTACATTTTTAAATTTGTGGAGAAATGAAATGATAAATTTGTGAGAGAAATGATAAATTTGTGGAGAAATGAAAAGACAAAGATATCTGGACTACGGGCAGTAAATTGTGACAAAGTGACTAGGAAATATATAGGTGAAATTAATAGAAAATAGGGTCATTTTAAGGTTTGTTTGAATAGGTAGATTTTGCATCATTTCTCAGTCTCTAGTGATAAGAATTTTCTTTTCCTGGCCCAGAAAGGGCACCTTTCTCATGGTTAATTTTATGATCTGCTTTTAGGTAGAAAGGGGGAGGTCAGAGAGCTCTTCCGGTATCTGCTATGTCTCCGGTGCCTTCAGCTCAAAAAATTCAATATGCCACAGTAGCGTATTTTGGGGATAAGATGTTTTGAATCCCCTCAAAAATCAATGGACAGTGTGATGGTTAATTTTATGTGTCAGTTTGATGGCTGGAGATGCCCAGATTTCTGATAAAACATTTCTGGGTGTGTCTCTGAAGATTTTTCTGGAATACATTAGCATTTGAATTAGTACACTGGGTAAAGAAGATCACCAATGCTAGAGGCATCATCTAATCCTTTGAGGGCCTGAATAGAACAAAGAGCAGAGGAAGGGTTAACTTTCTGGCTGCCTGAGCTGGGACATCTATCTTTTGCCCTCAGAAGCCAGCATTCCTAGTTCTAGGGCCTTTGGATTCAAACAAGGACTAACACCATTGGCTGTCCTAGTCTCTGGCCTTTGGACTAGGACTGAATTACACCACCTGCTTTTCTGGTTCTCCAGCTTGCAGGCTGCAGATTGTGGGACCTCTCAGCCTTCATAACAGTGTGTGCCAATTCCTGTCATAAATCTCTCTCTCTCTCTTATTTCCTATCTCTTTCATTTCATATTGTTGCATACTGCCTATATTAAAGTTCTCCAGAAAACAAAACCAGTGTGTGTGTGTGTGTGTGTGTGTGTAGAGACACACAGACAGAAGAGAGAAAGAGATCCTATTGTTTTTGTTTCTCTGGAGAACTCTAATACAGTCAGTATACAACAATATAAAATAAGCTGGCAATATTTTGCATAGGAAGCAAAGCACACAATTTTATATATTGTCGGCTAATTTATTTAAAGTTCAAGACCAGGCAAGCTAAAATTCAAGACCAGGCAAACTAAAACAATGTTGTTAATTGATAAATACATAGTAAAATAAAAAGCAAGATCAGGAGAGTGATCATTTTTGCAGGAAGGAGTATTTTGGGATAGGGGCATGCAGATGCTTCAAGGGCTAGAAATGATCTTTTTTTTTGAAGGTGATGGTTATATGGATATTCATTAATACTTACATAAATGACACATATATTTTATATATTGTGTTTATAGTTTATCTCACAATAGTAAAAATCAACCAACTTGAATTGTATATAATGTAGGGTAGAACAACAACAACAAAAAGGGTGGAAGGAAGTAGAAAAATAACTATGAATATAGAAAAATTTATTGGTTTATTTTCCCAGGACCTCAATAAAACATCTATTAGCTAAATATTCCTTGGCATAGTTCAAATTTATAGAGGGCTTAACAAATGAAATTGACTTCTATAATAAAGAGACAAGATACCTGAAGAGCCACAGCACAGACAGCTTAATTGGTTTCATTAAGATTTTGACTATATTGGCATATATAGTTATGTAATGTGGCATATGATACTCAGACTATCAGGCTAGTAAATGACTTCAGAATTGACTGTGGCTTTTGGAAATTAGGTGATTAGCAATTTAAGAGCAAATGGAAATAAAAGAAAAGAAAATGGAAAAGAAATAAAGGAGCACTTGGGGAAATTTTGTGTAGTCATTGTAAGATATTAATCTTTGTCATATTATTTTTTTTCTTAGATTATGCTCCCCATTTAAAAAAATTAATTTAAACATTGTAGAAGAATTCAAATACTCATTTATGTACTATCCATAAAAGGCTTTTTATTCTTTTTTATAGAGCTGAAAGTACAGGTAATCTCCTTATCTTAGTTTTATAGATGTTGTTCCATATATAGTCAGTGCCTACCTCCCAAAGTCTTCTTTAAGAATCAATGAGTTTATTCCTAAATTAAAACACAATCTTTAAGTTAAAATTCAAAATGACATTTTAAGCCCATTTGGCTTTTTTCACCACTTTTGCCACTAGAAGTTGTAAATTTTCTACTACATAACTATTTCTAAAGGAAGAAGGCATTATACTTACATGCCCTTTGCAGAGCATAAACTGAAAAAAAAAGCATACCTTGTATGTAGCACATATAGTACATTTTGTATGTATTGCTCTCAATCTCCTATGTGTCCTCTCAGCCAATAATGCATATTAGCATGTATGGGCTGTGGTGATTTTTTTCCAACAGTTAAATCAATACTGGTCCTATTGATTAGGAAAAATGTTCACACACACACACACCTATATATAAATGGAGAGATATTGTTAAGCAATATGGCAGAATAAATACTCCAAATAACCTCCCTCTAAAAGACACTTAGAATGCTCTCTTTAGGACTTAGGAAAAGACACTTAGGTGGAAAACATTATAAATATCCCCTCAAGTTATATGAATGTGTTCACAAGCAAGTAAACAAAATCCCAGATGCCAAAAATGAAGAGGAAATCAAAACCAAAGTAGTTAATTGGAAGTACATGTGTGGGGAACCTGAAAATCTTCTTTAATCTTTGTGTTCAAAAATTTGGATCTTCATGGCTGTATGGATACAGAAATTGAGGCCTTGGGGATCCATGAAAATGACAAGTCAGAACTGAAATGACAGAATAATGCCAGCAGAGAGGGATCTACTGCCAATAGTGGGATATAACAAGAAAAATCATGTGCTTATCCTGAGCTCCAGTTGGAAAATACCTACCCATGAACCTGAGATTAACGGTCTGCTCTTTCATGAGTTTATAATTTTGAAGATGCTTGTCAAGGAAGACCAAGACAACTTATTTGTATAATGACCCTCAACCATGACTGTATAAAATTCCTATATTTTAGGAATTTTATTTTATTTTATTTTAAGATTTTATTTATTTATTCATGAGAGACAGAGAGAGAGAGGCAGAGGGAGAAGCAGGCTCCCAAGGAGCAGAGAGCCCGATGCGGGACTCGATCCCAGGACCCTGGGATCATGACCTGAGCCGAAGGCAGTCGCTTAACCAACTGAGCCACCCAGGTGCCCTTAGGAATTTTATTTTTAAAGCTTAAAATATTTAAAAATATTTTTAAAGCTTAAAAATATTTATACAATATAAAATTTGTCAGCACAAAAATGAATGTTCTACAATGAAATAATGAGAAGACTTAGGCTCCCAGAATTTTCATATGATGGAATTTTGGAATAGAGAGTAGGAAATACATATTTTGAAATTTATTAGATAAAAATGAAAATAAAAATACGAGGACGATAATAACAGAAGTAAACCCCTAAAATGACTAAGTACATTATTTATCAAGTAAAACATCTTGAAATTACAAATATGATTATTTAAATTATATATTCAATGTATTAGATAAACAGCTTAGATATAGCTTAAGACTCTAATTAGCTCAAAAGAAAGATGGAAGAAATTACCTGGACTGGCACAGATAGAAGATTGATAAAAAATAAAAATTAAATACACAGAAGAGACAGAAAAGGTTTAAGAATGCTCATAGTAGGTCTAGAGAAATGGACAAGAAAATGGAGACAGTATTCAAAGAAATGATAGGTGATAGTTTTCCAGAATCAATGAAAGATGTAATAATCAAGATATAAAAAGCACAAAGAATCTGTAATGAATATTTATATACATGGTAATAAAACTTTAAGGCACCAAGGATAAAAATATTTTTTTAACTTTCAAGTATATAATATAGCATTATTAACTGTAATGACTATGCTGTACATTAGATCCCCAGAACTTATTCATGAAAGTTTATATACTTTGAGCAATATATCCCTAGTTCTCCCACCCTCAAGTCCCTGCTAACCACCATGCTAGTCTCTGTTCCTATGAGTTCTACATTTTATATTCTACGTATAGGTAATATAACACAGTATTTGCTTTCTCTGACTTATTTCACTTAGCATAATGCCCTCAAGGTCTATCCATGTTATTGCAAATGGCAGGTTTGCTTTCTTTCTCATGGCTGAATAATAGTCCATTGAATATATATACCATATCTTATTTGTCTATGCATCCTTTGATAGAAAATTAGGTTGTTTACATATCTTGACTATTGTAAATGTTACTGCAGTGAACATGGATATGCAGGTATCTCTTGAAGATTCTATTTTCATTTACTTTGGATATATATCCAGAAGTAGAATTGCTCTATCATATGTATTTCTATTTTTAAATTTTTTAAGAAACCTCCTTGTTGTTTTCCATAGTGGCTGTATCAAGGAAATGCTGGCCTTATAAAATAAGCATGGAGTATTCCCTCCTCTTCCATGCTTGAAAGAATTTGAGAAAAATTGGCATTGATTCTTTAAATGTTTCATAGAATTTACCAGTGAAGCTTTCTGGTATTAGGCTTTTCTTTGTTGGGAGGTTTGATTACTGAATAAATCTCTTTATTAGTAAGTAATCTATTCAGATTTTCTATTTCTTTATGATTTAGTCTTGTTAGGTCATTTCTTGGAATTTATCCATTTAGGTTGTCCATTTTGTAGGTATATAAGTGTTCACAGTCCCTTATAATTCATTTTTATTTCTGTGATATTAATTGTAATATTTCCTCTTTCATTTATTTGAATCCTCTTTTTTTCCCCTTCCTCAATCTATCTAAAGGTTTATTAATTTTGAACCAGCTCTTAGTTTTACTAATCTTTTCTATCATCCTTTTAGCCTCTTTATTTCCACTCTCATCTATTATTTCCTTTCTTCTACTAACTTGGGTTTTGTTATTCTTTTTCTAATTCCTTGAGGTATAAAGTTAATTTGTCTATTTGAGATTTTTCTTGTTTCTTGATGTAGGTTCTATGTCTTTTGATTGGAGAATTTTGTCCATTTACATAAGATGTTTATTGATATGTATGGGCTATTGCTATCTTGTAAGTTGTTTTCTGGCTGTTTTATAAAGCTTCTGTTACTTTCTCTTGACTTTTTCCTTTGTGATTTGATGATTTTCTATAGTGATATGCTGGGATTCTTTTCTCTTTATCTTCTGTGTCTACTACATGTTTTTGCTTTGTGGTTACCATTGTTTCTATAAAACTACTTATAACACTCTATTTTAGGCTGATAACTTTATTTTTTTTTTTAAATTTTATTATGTTACGTTAGTCACCATACATTACATCATTAGTTTTTGATGTAGTGTTCCATGATTCATTGTTTGTGTATAACACCCAGTGCTCCATTCAATATGTGCCCTCCTTAATACCCATCACTGGGCTAACCCATCCCCTCAACCCCCGTCCCCTCTAAAACCCTCAGTTTGTTTCTCAGAGTCCATAGTCTCTCATGGTTCATCTCCCCCTCTGACTTACCCCCCGTTCA